>NC_141164.1:35729244-36052682 GCF_053477565.2 Lygodium microphyllum | reverse complement strand
TGAAATTCCTCATTGGAAAAAAGAAAAATCCTCTTCAATCCTCCACTACTTCCCCTTGGCGTGTATATGTTGTCGGATGCAATCTAGAAACCTTTTCTAGATGCAGCACATGGGGTTAAGGGAATGAAATGGGACTCTATAAAGTTTGGAAATGTTATATCCACTCTACTACAAATGACATGTGAACCTAAAAAATTCATGTTATTATCATTTCTTGATCCAAAGCAAATGGCAGCTTTGCAAAATGCTCTTGAAAGCATTTCTTGCAAGTATCGCATGCAAGTTGGTAGTGTTGACTTCCTACTAATGGATAGAACGTGCTTTTGGATCTATAGATTCTTTTGTGGTTTTGACATTAGTGACCTTGGAGAAAAGATTCATCAATTTTGAGCGATATATAAACAATGTCAACAAGCCTTCCATTTTGGACTTTGAAGGCTTGGACAAGGAGTGCAATGATGAAGATCTTGAAAAAGAACAAAGGATTGCAAAGGCCATTTTGAGAAAGAAAATGAAAGTTATGGAAACTACAATCAAAGCATTCAATGATGCTTATGAGGTTGTATTTGATGTATATGCAAATGGACTTGCATCTAAGGTGGCATTGGTAAATCATATGAAGACTATTGCAGTGGTTTGCAACACTCAAGAGCAAAGAGAGGTTGAAGCACAATTGTGGAGGGTCCATGAGAGTGCCAAACAAAATTCAAACTCCCAAGAGATTCCTCCTACTGAAGTTCAAGTTCTTGAAGTACCACCCGAGGGCATGGAAGAATCAAGCCAAGATATAGCAAGTCTAATTATGAAAGAGAAATTAAAGGCTACTTCAGGTGTTTAAACTCCATTCCTTCTTCTTTCATCAAGTGTAACGTGTCCACTAGTATCATCCAGGACACATCTTAGCAGTCCATCGGAAAGGATGTCTAGAAAGCTCCGCCCGGCACTCCCATGGAATGATACAGGACTTGCAATCTAGGTCTTCCCATGTCTGCCACGTAGCGGAAGTATCCTGGCCATTCCCACTTAGGATCGACCGGAATTAGGGTTTTCTTGATTGGTCATTACCTAACAGCGACTAGCGTCAGACTCGAGCGAACTACTTTACGCAGAAACGCCAGGTCCGAAGCAGATTCACGTTGCACTTGGTTCAAGAAGAATGGGAAACGAGAGGGATGCAAAGCTCAACCTCTCTGCCATAAGGCATAGTCCCATTCCGTTCCCCTAAAACAGCGTAAATCAGGTAAGACATAACGCTAGGTCATTGCTTCCGTTATTCGTTTTGATGATCATCCCGCTCTTCTTCGAGATTTTTGAGAAAAGTTCCCGGCTAATCGGGACCACCCAACCGTAGGACAGACCTATGGCCCATCCTCCGCACTTTCCTCGGTTTGTTTTTAGTTATGTAATTATCTAACACATTGATTTGACATATAACAATCAGCTTCTTTAATTAATCCATTAAGCACTGGTTCCTTCACGTAATCTTATCACGTGACATAGAAAACAATATCAAGAAAGTTCTTTATTAATATATCATCATATTTATCTTTGAAATACAAGGAGTTCCGCCCGTAGGCTTGTCCATAATCCGCCCAAAGGCTATCGAGTAATCCACAGGGATCACTATTCCAAGCTTCCGCCTGTAGACTAGTATACGGGCCTCGAGATCCAATCCCGAGTCACATTGGCCTCTTGTGCAGGACCCGAAAGGCGAGGGATTTACGGCCAGAGCCCCCCTGGCACCCAAGCATCCTCCTGCTCCAAGTAGAGCTCAACGGAGAGACCTCTCACGGCGGGTTTGGTCCACGTTCCCGGCGCGGTCAACAACCCCCTTGGTTAGGGTTAGGCAGGTAGTCGAGGGTAACTGAAACTGCCTCTTCCTTCAGGCCTTTAACCTGAAGTATATGTACTCATTTAATTTGTAAATCATAATTCAAACAAAGCCCTAAAATCTCTAGCAAGCACAAACACTTCCATTAATCAACCGTGTTGTTTGGCAAACTGCTAAGGAAGTGTTCTTTCCTTTTGAGTGTATCAGCACTTGTTCCCAAGATGTCTTATAACTTAGCGAGAACCTTTATAGTCCGGGTTAGGGCGTACCTTGTTAACCCAACATGGTCAATCCTAAAGTTCATTAGATATTTTAGTTTCCGGATTATAACTTCCCTTATTTAGAAGGATATTCTCGAATACGTTCTTTTGCAAGATAACTTGCGTAAGGATCTGTCGTCCTTGTTGAGGTTATTTACCCTTTTCGTCTTGTGAACTAGTCACAAGACTACATGACTTCATACTTGCTGCGCAAGGCCCACGTTGAAATAATCTGATTAAGTTTTTTTTTTTGTATGTCAAACCTAGGATTTCTCTTTTCTTTTGTTATTTTACGAACCTCAGGGACAAACGCTAGTTCCTTATCTTTACGAATTTATTGACCCTACAATAAGGAAAGTAGTCAAGTGCTTAAGGTATAAACGTTTCTTTGGTCTTTAAATCATTTCCAAGGCATATTTTTCTCCTCAGCATGGTATTTCTAAGTTTGGTTTGTTTATCTTTTGAAAGGTAATATTGATCGCCTTGTCCTAGTCGATACAGTTCAATTTAACCTTCCTTTTTTTTCTTGTAGACGAACTCATGCCAAATAACAATCATTTCCCTTGTTAAGATGTGCAATTAGCAATGATAACCTCCTAGTAATTTGAGCAACGAAAGAAACCTTTCATGAATTTAATCATTTACAATGATTCGTGGCGAAAAGGAATAGGACAAATGACGCAAGATACAATTTCTATACCTTCAGAATTTAACTGAAATATACTACTATAGTAAATAAATAATCTTGCTCGAAATTTATAATGCATGATGCTATTCGAAGGAAACTATGTTCTATACATTATCATTCATTCAATTAAGCTAAACTCCTCTATTACTAATAACTCGGACAACTATATCCTATCCCTAACAATTTCTCTTTGTATGATTGACTTAAAACCGAATTAAAGCCAAGAAGAAAAACTTGGTTTTGGGGTGAGATATCCACATGGATACCGGGAGATGCACCTCCTGCAGCTACTCCTTGGACTTTCTTAGGAGGCATCACAGTTGTAGTCCTTCGAACGTGGAAGCAGCTTTACACTCCTTTTCAGAATTCCACCGTTGCTCCCTTGCACCGTCCGTCGAAAGTAGTTTTTGGAAGGCTCCCTCCTTGAAGTCGGGAATTCGAAAGGGTGTTTCAGAATCTTTTACGACTAAGACCCATTGAAGCCATGGGGAAGGCTTAATGGCCTTTTAATGACTCGTTCAAACGAGGAATGAAAAGGGATAGAAAAGACACAAGGTGCGGGAGAGAACTCTAAGGGAATATAGTAACCATAAAGGTTATAAGTAAGGTCGAAGGACCCTTAGGTCAACTTGGAGGAAAGGGTTCTCAATACGCCACAAGGGGAGGGTTAGAGAAGGTTTAAACACGGGGGGAAAGAAAAAAGGGGTGATTCCAATATCCACGCAAAAAGGGGGTCTAAGGGCTTATAGAACACGGAGGGTGATAAGACCTTTGATGCCTTAGTTCTTCTAGAGGAAAAAGGGGGCTTATAAAGGTTAAAAACCAGGGGGGTTAATAATCCCAAAAGAAGGGGCTTAAGGATTTAACACGGGGGGGTTCCAAAATGCCATGGAAGGGGTTTTAGCATGAGGGTGAAGGGGGGTTTAGGAGGATTTTAAACTCGGGGGGAAAGGATTTGATGAGGCAACAACAAGAGGGGTGAAAGGGGGCTTAAGGGGATTAAAACCGGGAGGGGGATGATAAGGTATAGGAAGGGGGGCTAAGGAGGCCCCCCCTTTGGAAGCTTCTGACTTCCAAAAGATTACGTGGGGGGGTGTGAGAGCCGTCTATCGACGACGAAAAGGAAGGTAGCGGCTCCCTTTGGCTGCACGGCAGCCATGTCCTCGTCCACAGCATGGCAATGAGGTGGCCCTCCCTCCTTACAGTAGCGGCACGGCACGGCGTTATGGTGGCGGTTCACTCTCTCCTTTCGTCCCTTCACGGCAACTACTGGTGTCGTTTGGTAGCGCCTTCTTCTGGCCCTTGTACCTCCTACCTTCCTTTACGGCAGTGGCCTTAGCTTTACCCTCCTCTCTCCCCCTCAACGTTTAGAATGGCCCCTCACTCCTCACGTATTCCGTCCGATTCCTCCCTTCTCCCCTAGCGGCAGCAACACAGGGTTTAAATAGGGGAGGGGAGGGGGATCCTCCCTCTCCTTCGTGTCAGCATGCATGGCACTACTCCCTGCGAGCTCCCACTGAGAGAAGCTTCTGACTCCTTTCTATTCCCCTCCCCTCCCAGCAGAACAGTCGGCTGGGGAGGGGAATTAAAAATAAAAAATAAAATTGCATTTTTACCATTTGATATTTTACATTCTCTCCCCCTTAGAAGAATCGAGATGTCCTCATCTCGAGATAAATTGGGGATATTGATGGTTGAGAGTGCCTTCATCTACCCAGGTGGCATCCTCTTCGGAATAATCTTTCCACTGGACGAGGCATTCTCTCAAGGTTCTAGATCTAAATTGTCTCTCCCTAACATCTAAGATCATATCCGGCCTTAGTTCAAGGACTCCTTGACTAGGCATTACAATTTGTTGGTCATCAAGTACATGATTAGGGTTGGGTACATATTTTTCAATAGGCTGGTATGGAATACATTGTGAACCTTTAGGTTCTCAGGGAGTTGCAATCTATAAGCATTGGGTCCTGGGCATTTGAGGATTTTGTACGGCCCACAATACCTTGGACTTAGCTTCTTGCACTCTCCTAGGGATAGATAACTCTTTTTAGGGCGTACACGAATGAAGACCATGTCTCCTTCTTCGAAGACTCTTTCTTGACGTTTCAAAGCTGCATATGCCTTTTGTCTATCCTTGGCCGCCTGTATGTCTTGTCTTATTGACTTTATTTGATCATCCATGTCTTCCAACATTTGTCTTTACGCTTCAACCCTTAGGGTTGGATCAGAAAAGTTTAGGGGACTTCGACAATCATGACCATACAATGCTTGGAAAGGAGTCATCAGAATGCTTTGCTGGTAAGAAGCATTGTAGGCAAATTCAACTAATGGCAAGTATTGAATCCACCTCTTTGGCTCTCGACAGCAGTATGCCCTAAGCATATCTTCGATGATTTGATTTACTCGCTTTGTTTGGCCATCCGTTTGGGGATGGTAGGCGGTGCTAAAACAGAGTTGAGTCCCAATAGCTTCAAAGATAGCTCTCCAGAAGTGTGATGTGAAAAGAGAATCACGATCACTAATGATTCTTCTGGGTAAACCATGTCCCTTGAATATATCCTTGATAAACAATCTTGCAATGTCTGAGGCTTTATAGTTTGTCTTTACTAGAATAAGGTGTGCAACCTTAGTAAGCATGTCAACTACAACCATAATGGAATTGTATCCTCCTTGGACTTGGGGTAGGCCCACAACAAAATCCATACTGATGAATTCCCATTTCATTTGGGGAATGCCAAGCGGTTGTAGTTTCCCTGGCATCATGACATGTTCGGCTTTGATATGTTGGCAAGACAAACACTCAGTGACATATTTGAGAACATCACCTTTAAGCCTCTCCCAATGGTAGCTCTTCCTAACTGCATTAAGAGTCTTAGCATAGCCAGGATGTCCTGCGAAAGGAGAGTCATGAGTTTCCCATAATATCTTCTGCTTAAGTGACTGGCTTGTTGGTATACATAGCCTTGTTCTGTAGTAGACAAGTCCATTATCAATGGAAAATTCTTGATACTTAGCTTGCAACTTCTGATTCTGCTCCTTGGTAGATATTTCCTTTATCATTGTTTGGTAGGCCAAATCATGGCATGCTTCCTCTCTAGCTAGTTCAAGTATAGGGTTGTTTGGCATAGATATTTTTGTAGCCAGAGATCTGGCCGTTGATGGGCTCTGCAAGATTAGGGAATTTAGGAATGCATTGTGACTGAGTGCATCGGCAACTACATTCTCCTTCCCTGGTCGGTACTTGATTTCAAAATGATATTCCTCCAATACTTCAATCCACCGACGTTGCCTCATGTTGAGCTCGTTCTGGGTAATAATCCATCTCAGACTCTTATGATCGGTTACTAGAGTAAACTTGTTACCCAACAGGTAGTGTCTCCAAAGCTTTAGAGCATGGATGACAGCTAGTAATTCCAGATCATGCGTGGCATAATTCTTTTCATGACTCTTCAATTTCCTTGAAGAGTATGCTACTGGATGACCTTCCTGCATAAGTACACACCCCAAGGCAAGAATGCTAGCATCAGTTACTACCTCGAACTCCTTATTGAGGTCAGGAAGTTTTAGAATAGGTGATGATACCAAACTTTGCTTCAATTTGTCGAAGCTATTTTGTTCGGAAGTTGACCATGTAATGGAAGTCTGCTTCTTTAGTAAGTCTATAAGAGGTGCTGCAATCAAAGCATAGTTTTTGATGAAGACCCTATACCATCCTGTCAATCCAAGAAAGCTGTGTATTTCTTTGATAGATACTGGTGTTGGCCATTCAAGCACATCACTGACCTTGGCTGGGTCTACTGATATTCCTTCTGATGATACTATGAATCCCAGATATTCAATCTGCCGCTTAAAGAATGCACACTTCTTCATTTTTGCATAAAGCTTATGTGACCTCATTGTCTCAAGGACAATCCGAAGTTGAGGTTCATGATCTTCTTCCTGTTTGGAATAGACTAAAGTGTCATCGAAGAAGACAAGCACGAAATCATCAAGATATGGTCTAAAAATATCCTGCATTAATCTATTGAAGGTGGCAGATGCATTTGTAAGCCTGAATGACATAACCAGGAACTCAAAGTGCCCATATCTTGTATTGAAGGCCGTTTTTGGAATATCTTCTTCCTTGATCCTTATCTGATAGTAACCTGACCTGAGATCAATCTTGGAGAAGATATTTGCACCTTGAAGACGATCAAGAAGGTCATCTATTCTAGGAATAGGATACTTGTTCTTGACTATTGATTGATTCAACCCTCGGTAATCAATACATAGTCGAAGTGTCCCATCTTGCTTTTGATCTAACTTGTTGAGTTTGATGAGGTAAACGGGTAATCCTTTTCTAACTCCTTTTATGATCCGAGATACTTTGGCCAATTGGATTCTTGGTACTCCTACTTCACCTTGAGTTGTGACAAATTCCCTTTCAGAGTTTCGAAAGGAAACTTGACCCTTTCCACAGTGAATGTGGGCATCGTTGGGTTTAAGCCAATCCATCCCGAGTAGACACTCATGGATACCTAAATTCATAACTTTGAATTTGACTAAAGTTTTCTTTCCTCCCAGAAAGAATTCCACCTTAGCAGTTTGCCTGGTACAAGTTACCTCACGACCATTTGCCAATTCCACAAGTGGGGTAGGTGCTTCTACTGTGGTTATTCCCAAACTTTTTGCACATGCTGGTGAGATAAAGGAATGTGTGCTGCCACAATCAATCAAGGTTTTGAAACCTTTACCTTGATAGTCCGACGGTGTCTGAATCACCGAGAACTGGTGATTCGGCCCTTTCTTGTGTAAAGCGGTATGGACTGTCGCTTTTTTAAATTCAGCTTCCATAGTCGGATCTTCCTCTTCTTCTTCTTCGCATCTTTGCCTATTGGCAATGCAAGCGGTTCTTCCTCTTCCACGGGTAATGGCTCCTTGACCGCGGCCTGCTCCTTGGAAAGGCGTTTGATGATGTCCTTTGCTGAGCTTGGGACATTGCCTCTTGAAGTGATCAGGTTTGTTGCAATGGAAACAACGGAGGTTTCGGCCATTACTTTGAGTAGGAACAAAGTTATTGATGTTGTTTGTCCTTGCTTTCTTTCTTTGTTCCTGATTATGACCTTGAATTCTCTTCATTTGAGGTCTGAATGCTCCTCTGTTCGGGTCATTATAAGACCAAGTTTTGTTACCCCTTGGTCTAGATTGTACCTCCTGAATTATAGGTGCCGCTTGAATGAGTGCATCCTGAAGGTCTGATGGATGCATAGATTCGAGATGGGTATTTACTGGTGGATTTAAACCCGCACAAAATTTGGACACCTGCTGCATCATGTCCATCTGTGGCGCATACTTTAAAAGTGAAATGAATTTAGAGTAGTATGCATCAAGAGTGAGTCCTAGCTGTTTTAGCTAGTAGAACTCGTTCATTTTCTGCGTGCGATATGCAGGTGGTAAGTATCTTCCTTGCACGGCTTTCTTCAGCTTCTCCCAGGTAACGGATCCCTCTGCAATCCCTTGATCCCTGAACCATTTCTTCCACCAAAGTTTGGCTTCGTCGGTGAGCTTTAACTTGGCGAGTATAGCCTGATTGGCGGGTGCAGTACCAGCTGCTTCGAAGTAATCCTCCATGGATTCAATCCAAATTTCAGCATCAGCCTGGACGAATCTGCCTCTCCCGTCAAACTCGGGTGGCTTTATCTGCATGAGGAGGAACTTCTTCTCCTGGATCACATCAGTACTTGATGTAGGAGGCGAATTTGGAACATGTACTTAGGGTTGTGCCTGAATAAAGGTTTTCTTAACGTTATTATATGATAATCGACGTTAGCTTATCTTAATTCAGCTATCTCGTAAACAATGTAGCTACTTAACTTTTTATCAACTCTTATCCACAGCCAGACATTGATAAAAAGACGTCTTTATTTGCATTTACATGGGCATAGCCCTTTCGAATACAATGTTCCTTGTGATGATAAGTGAATTGTTACATTTAGTTTGGGGAGAATAACGTTGTATTACATTTATCTACAGGAACTGTGTAATAGTAGGGTTTTGGGTCATGGATCTTTAGGAATCGATAATTCATTGGAAGTTCAGGATACCCTTTCCATTGGAATCCATACTTCTCATGGCGGCCCAACACTTTAATCTTGTCGGCTGGGATTACACGGGTTACTTCCTTATATACATATGAGTTCATCTCAACCCTCCGACCTCAAATATGTAAAGTTGAATTTACGTGAGCTTCCACAAAAACGAACAGCTTCACGACTTTCAAGTCTTCCAACCACTCGATCCTTTTTAGGTTGGTCTATAGATAAGCAAATTGGTGAGCGGCTATATAATAGATTCCTGAAGCACCCGTCCATCTTCATTCCATGTACAAAGGTGATGGATTATAGATCTGCTCCAGGATGTTCATCATCCCAATTCCTTGTCTATAAAGCGGGGAATGCATTGCAGTCATAAACATTCGAAATACCAAAAACTTATTCCATGCTTCATAATTCTGCAAGACAGCATTGAAGGTAATGAAATGTTTGGACAATAGCAATTTCTTTAATTCAATTTATTGAGATCTTATAAAAACAATTCCGTTGTTGGTCGGCTCTGATACCAACTGTAACGTGTCCACTAGTATTATCCAGGACACGTCTTAGCAGTCCATCGGAAAGGATGTCTAGAAAGCTCTGCCCGGCACTCCTATGGAATGATACGGGACTTGCGATCTAGGTCTTCCCGCGTCTGCCACGTAGCAGAAGTATCCTGGTTGTTCCCACTTAGGATCAACCAGAATTAGGGTTTTCTTGATTGGTCATTACCTAACAGCAACTAGCGTCGGACTCGAGTGAACTACTTTACGTAGAAATGCCAGGTCCGAAGCAGATTCACGTTGCACTTGGTTCAAGAAGAATGGGAAACGAGAGGGATGCAAAGCTCAACCTCTCTACCATAAGGCATAGTCCCATTCCGTTCCCCTAAAATAGCGTAAATCGGGTAAGACATAACTCTAGGTCATTGCTTCCGTTATTCGTTTTGATGATCATCCCGCTATTCTTCGAGATTTTTGAGAAAAGTTCTCGGCTAATCGGGACCACCCAATCGTAGGACAAACCCATGGCCCATCCTCCGCACTTTCCTCGGTTTGTTTTTAGTTATGTAATTATCTAACACATTGATTTGACATATAACAATCAGCTTCTTTAATTAATCCATTAAGCACTGGTTCCTTCACGTAATCTTATCACGTGACATACAAAACAATATCAAGCAAGTTCTTTATTAACATATCATCATATTTATCTTTGAAATACAAGGAGTTCCGCCCGTAGGCTTGTCCATAATCCACCCAAAGGCTATCGAGTAATCCATAGGGATCACTATTCCAAGCTTCCACCCATAGACTAGTATATGGGCCTCGAAATCCAATCTCGAGTCACGTTAGCCTTTTGTGCAGGACCCGAAAGGCAAGGGATTTACGGCCAGAGCCCCCCTGGCACCCAAGCATCCTCCTGCTCCAAGTAGATCTCAACGGAGAGACCTCTCGCGGCGGGTTCGGTCCACGTTCCCGGCGCGGTCAACAACCCCCTTGGTTAGGGTTAGGCAGGTAGTCAAGGGTAACTGAAACTGCCTCTTCCTTCAGGCCTTTAACCTGAAGTATAGGTACTCATTTAATTTGTAATTCATAATTCAAACAGAGCCCTAAAATCTCTAGCAAGCACAAACACTTCCATTAATCAACCGTGTTGTTTGGCAAACTGCTAAGGAATTGTTCTTTCCTTTTGAGTGTATCAGCACTCGTTCCCAAGATGTCTTGTAACTTGGCGAGAACCTTTATAGTCCGGGTTAGGGCGTACCTTGTTAACCCAACATGGTCAATCCTAAAGTTCATTAGATATTTTAGTTTCCGGATTATAAATTCCCTTATTTTGAAGGATATTCTTGAATACGTTCTTTTGCAAGATAACTTGCGTAAGGATCTGTCGTCCTTGTTGAGGTTATTTACCCTTTTCGTCTTGTGAACCAGTCACACAAGACTAGATGACTTCATACTTGCTGCACAAGGCCCGCATTGAAATAATCTGATTAAGTTTTTTTTTTGTATGTCAAACCTAGGGTTTCTCTTTTCTTTTGTTATTTTACGAACCTCAGGGACAAACCCTAGTTCCTTATCTTTACGAATTTATTGACCCTACAATAAGGAAAGTAGTCAAGTGCTTAAGGTATAAACATTTCTTTGGTCTTTAAATCATTTCCAAGGCATATTTTTCTCCTCAGCATGGTATTTCTAAGTTTGGTTTGTTTATCTTTTGAAAGGTAATATTTATCCCCTTGTCCTAGTCGATACAGTTCAATTTAACCTTCCTTTTTTTTCTTGCAGACGAACTCATGCCAAATAACAATCATTTCCCTTGTTAAGATGTGCAATTAGCAAATGATAACCTCCTAGTAATTTGAGCAACGAAAGAAACCTTTCATGAATTTAATCATTTACAATGATTCGTGGCGAAAAGGAATAGGACAAATGACGCAAGATACAATTTCTATACCTTCAAAATTTAACTGAAATATACTACTATAGTAAATATATAATCTTGCTCGAAATTTATAATGCATGATGCTATTCGAAGGAAACTATGTTCTATACATTATCATTCATTCAATTAAGCTAAACTCCTCTATTACTAATAACTTGGACAACTATATCCTATCCCTAACAATTTCTCTTTGTATGATTGACTTAAAACCGAATTAAAGCCAAGAAGAAAAACTTGGTTTTGGGGTGAGATATCCACATGGATACCGGGAGATGCACCTCCCGCAGCTACTCCTTGGACTTTCTTAGGAGGCATCACAGTTGTAGTCCTTCGAACGTGGAAGCAGCTTTACACTCCTTTTCAGAATTCCACCGTCGTTCCCTTGCACCATCCGTCGAAAGTAATTTTTGGAAGGCTCCCTCCTTGAAGTCGGGAATTCGAAAGGGTGTTTCGGAATCTTTTACGACTAAGACCCATTGAAGCCATGGGGAAGGCTTAATGGCCTTTTAATGATTTGTTCAAACAAGGAATGAAAAGGGATGGAAAAGACACAAGGTGCGGGAGAGAACTCTAAGGGAATATAGTAACCATAAAGGTTATAAGTAAGGTCGAAGGACCCTTAGGTCAACTTGGAGGAAAGGGTTCTCAATACGCCACAAGGGGAGGGTTAGAGAAGGTTTAAACACGGGGGGAAAGAAAAAAGGGGTGATTCCAATATCCACACAAAAAGGGGGTCTAAGGGCTTATAGAACACGGAGGGTGATAAGACCTTTGAGGCCTTAGTTCTTCCAGAGGAAAAAGGGGGCTTATAAAGGTTAAAAATCGGGGGGGTTAATAATCCCAAAAGAAGGGGCTTAAGGGTTTAACATGGGGGGTTCCAAAATGCCATGGAAGGGGTTTTAGCACGAGGGTGAAGGGGGGTTTAGGAGGATTTTAAACCCGGGGGGAAAGGATTTGATGAGGCAACAACAAGGGGGGTGAAAGGGGGCTTAAGGGGATTAAAACCGGGAGGGGGATGATAAGGTATAGGTGTTGAGAATGAGCAATCACACTCAAACAGCCTCTTTGTATGGAATCTCAGGGTCAAGGATATGCAGGCTAACTTATCCCATATGCACAATGGTGCCTACTGCAGTTTCCTACTTTCCTATAAAGCATTGTACTTGCTTCCTTTCTTAATGCAATGATAGTACTCTTTTCTTTTCAGTGAAGTGTCAATATCATTGTCCACATACACAAGATTGTGTTTATGAGTCCAAGTCTCAATCTTGGAACCTAATTCACTTGTGTAACAAACAGTGTCCTTGTCTTCTCCATCATGAGTCCACAATTCTCATTTCATCCTCCATAGCTTCCGGTTTTGCCATGCTCTAGATCCCGCATTTCTCACATGGTATCAGAGCCCAGTTGGGCATGGCATTGCTTGTCTAGCCTCTCTTGATTTCTTTCAACCTCAGTCTAGCTCAATATCAGCTCATGACTTCATCTCCCAACTCTACTCTCACTGAAGCTTCCATGGCAGCCATAGCCAGCAGCACCCTGTCAGATTGAGCTGCTTATATCTCACTCCACAGGTCAAATCTCTTGGAGCTTCCTTCTGGAAAATATTCCCCAACTCACAAAGCTTCCCTGTATCACATCAATCCAGGACATTGGACCATCTGGAGCTCAGCATTGTGAAAATCCTCAATCTCTGCTCTGTGTCTGCCATAGCCAGACAGGACCTACCTTACTTGGAGCTTCCATAACTCTTCAACCAGGCCATTTCAGCCCACGATTTCTTCTAGGGAGTTGTTCCTCTGCTCAAGGCAATTCATCCTGGCACAAAAATTGACTGCATTACTGCGCCCTGGCTCTAGCATTGCGGAAATTGCGGAATCCTGTCAAAACTGCGTCTGCTTCTGTTCGACGTGTCTGCGTGCTTCATACAGGCCACAATCTTGACGATTATGATAGGGCTTTGGTAGGCCATGAAGTCAGCTTCCTAGGCATATAAAAATTTTTGAAAATGATCCACTGTAGCTCCTGCAATCAGCAAAAAACCAGGCCCCTGTCTCAGAAACCCTAATTCCACCATAGCCAAAGCTTCAAAATTCTGACATTTTTCACTGTTTCTCTCACTGAAGTTATCAACAGTGATTTTAATCACTGAGCAATACTCTTTGAAGTTCATTAAAGTACTGTCACTCAGATCTGAAGGTATCAGCATCAAATCAAGAAGGGGAAGATCACTTGGATTTTAAAAGAGTAAAAGATTTTTGCAGATTTGGTATTCATTGACACTCAGTTAGTGTTTTTTTAGCACTTGTGTCTCTCAACCAATTCTTCTGTTGCTCAAATGTAATAAGTCTGAAGTTGATTTGCTACTGTTCCCGTAAGTCTAACATGGGCAAAGACTCTCCAAATGCTCGATTCAAAGGAGTCGGGTTCCACACTTGGCAAACCCGCATCAAGCTCATCCTGATGAAGAAGGGTCTCTGGGCCATCACAAATGGCAAAGAGAAGAAACCTCGGGACGCGGACCTTGCAACTACTTGGCAAAAGAATGATGACAGAGCATAGGCCATTATCAAACTGGAGCTAGACGACAGTTATATCCATCATGTGGATAACTGTGAGACCTCACAGGATACATGGAAAAGACTTGACACCCTGTTCGGTGCACAATCTAAATCATCAAAGTATGGTCTCCTAATTGAGTTCTTCAGGCTTGAAATGAAGTCCAGCACATCACTTGCCACACATCTCAATTACATGGAAGGACTCCTAACCCAACTTGCAGGAATCAACATTAAAATGGATGAAGATGTTTGCATCAGTGTTCTACTTAAGAGTTTGCCTCCTGAATATAATAATGTATCAACAACTTTAATCAACATGCCAAATCCTGAACTTGTTGATATCCAGGCATCACTGTTAGAAGAAGAAAAGAAGCTAAAAACTAAAGAAGAACCAAGTACCTCTAGAGATGAGCATGCATTATATGTTGGCAACAGGTACAAAGGCAAGAAGGATCAGCTCTTCTGTGACTTCTGCAAAAGGACCGGACACACCGAGAAGTTCTGCCACACAAGAAAGAGATCCCAAAAGGCCTATCTAGTCGTAGTCAAAGAAGAAGAAGAAAATGGAGCAAAGGAAGAAGAAGATGAAGATGAAGACCACCAGGATCGGAAGGACAAGACTCATCAGTCCTTGTACTCTCATAATTCTGATAGACTATTTTAAAAGCTTTGTACTTCCTTGCCCTAATGCTTCCTGCCATAAGCTTTGTAAACTCCTTACGTAACTTGGCATTACAGTCCCTGTACACTTTGTGAGGCCCCTGTTACAGCCTCTGGATGTCCACCATGTTTATGGTACCCACACTTAGCTTTTTTGTGACAGCCTCTGGTGTTTTGCCATGTCTGTGGTATGCCCACACTTTGCAGGTGGTTCTCATTACAGCCTCTACACACTTTGTGCCTTTTCTAGTTGTGATTGAGGAGGGGTGTTGAGAATCAGCAATCACACTCAAACAGCCTCTTTGTATGGAATCTCAGGGTCAAGGATATGCAGGCTAACTTATCCCATATGCACAATGGTGCCTACTGCAGTTTCCTACTTTCCTATAAAGCATTGTACTTGCTTCCTTTCTTAATGCAATGATAGTACTCTTTTCTTTTCAGTGAAGTGTCAATGTCATTGTCCACATACACAAGATTGTGTTTATGAGTCCAAGTCTCAATCTTGGAACCTAATTCACTTGTGTAACAAACAGTGTCCTTGTCTTCTCCATCATGAGTCCATAATTCTCATTTCATCCTCCATAGCTTCCAGTTTTGCCATGCTCTAGATCCCGCATTTCTCACAATAGGAAGGGGGGCTAAGGAGGCCCCCCCTTTGGAAGCTTCTGACTTCCAAAAGATTACGTTGGGGGGGGGGGGGGGGGGTGAGAGCCGTCTATCGACGGTGAAAAGGAAGGCAGCGGCTCCCTTTGGCTGCACGGCAGCCCAGTCCTCGTCCACAGCACGGCAATGAGGCGGCCCTCCCTCCTTACGGCAACGGCACGGCACGACGTTATGGCGGCGGTTCACTCTCTCCTTTCGTCCCTTCACAGCAGCTGCTGGTGTTGTTTGGCAGCGTCTTCTTGTGGCCCTCGTACCTCCTACCTTCCTTTACAGCAGCGGCCTTAGCTTTACCCTCCTCTCTCTTCCTCAACGTTTAGAATGGCCCCTCACTCCTCACGTATTCCATCCGATTCCTCCCTTCTCCGCTAGCGGCAGCAACACAGGGTTTAAATAGGGGAGGGGAGGGGGATCCTGCCTCTCCTTCGTGTCAGCATGCATGGCACTACTCCCTGCGAGCTCCCACTGAGGAGCTTCCGACTCCTTTCTATTTCCCTCCCCTCCCAGCACAACAGTCGGCTAGGGAGGGGAATTAAAAAAATAATAATTGTATTTATCCATTTGATATTTTACATCAAGGAAGACACACTGATGTAATTTTGATTTTTTTCTTGAGAAGTTACTTTCATTAGCATTTGCAATATTTTCTTTCTTTGATGATATTAATTAAAGAAACTATGTTTTTAGTTTTTTAAATTTTTACAAAAGGTACCAAGCATGTTGGTTTAAAAAATCTATTTAAGTAAATATTTTGCCAAATCAGTATTAAAGAGCTCATTAAAATTTATCATCCTTTGTAAGGATAACTGTTTTATTGTAATCTAGTGTGTAAGAATACTTATCATAATGAAAAGTTTGAGCTAGCTATGCAAAATTTACTTAAGTCTATTTTAGATCTTATTTCAATTAAACTCTTATATGTGTTGTGTTATGATCTTGTCATGTTAGTTTTGGTTAGATTTGTCCACATGGTCAAATCTCTTATCTCTTATAGCCTCTTTTACTACATCACTAGTGCATGTCTATGCATGTACCTTAGGATAAGAGAGCCAACAATATATTGCACACCCCAAAAAAGATTCATTGCACCTCCCAAATGAGTTTTACCTTAGTAGTAAATATTGTAACAAAGATTTCTCTCCCATGTATCTTTTGAGATGTGTATATGGAATATTAAGGTAAAATCCTTGTTACAATTCATGAGTTTAAATATCTATGGGATATATCTAGTTCAAAAATAGAATGGTTAGTCCTTAAGAAGAAACTATGAAAACTTATCCAAATAGAGTATAACTTATCTCAATTAAATTGTCATGCGTCACTTATATGCGACATAGTTTTGGTCACATGGTCAAAAGTATAATGTCTAAAATTTCTTTTAATAATTAGGACTAATAAACACCTTCTTTGTACATGCCATTTTGAAGGCCTTTTCAAAAATTGAGTATGTTAAATATTATAATGATAATATAATTTGTGCAACTAATTACAAGAATCTATTGTTACTATCTCAAGTATACTTATAATTAGCGACAAAAAGCAGGTATGAAAAAATAACTTTATTAGAATAGATTTTACTTCAAAGAAATCATCATATATATTTTTTTCACCTCATGATATTACTCTTGATTAGATTTAACCACATGGTCAAATGTCTCTTTTCTTAAGACATCATTTATTAAGTAGTACCTATTTATGTGTTTGTCAATGTGAAGTTAAATTACTTTAGTGTTCTATGCCAGTTTATAGGTCAAACATTAGGTAGAATGATGAGGAAGTAAACGAATCTAATGTGCTTATTTTTCTTCTTTGTAACTTCAACTAAGACATCTCTGGTTGGATATCTAACAAATTCAACAATAGTAGAACACGATGATGTGATTGATGTTTCCTTGATAAGAAATGCAACACAATTATGTGTAATACTTGATCTCAATGGTCTTCTTTTACACCGATGCTTTGCTAAGTCTAAAAGGTTTCAAAGCTTTCAAATGGGACAACAATGGCTTGTCCTTCGACCAGGATGTATGGAGTTTCTTGAAGCCTTATTTGCAAGATTTCAAGTGGGAGTTTGGTCAATAGCTTTACATAAGAAAGTCATGGCAGTTATTAAGTGCTTGGAGATCCATGCAAAATGGAAGTATCCTTTCTTCATGATTTGGGGCCAAGAACAATGTCATAGACATTGACTCAAAATCATATATAGGCCAAATAAGATGGGAGTAGAAGCGATGTTCAAGCCTCTGAAGTATGTGTGGGATCAATATGGAGATGTTTGTCAGCATACCAAGACTATTCTCATAGATGACAGTCCTTACAAAGGATGTCCAAATCTTGTTGAGAATTACATTTATAAAAAAACATTTGATATTGATCGTGAAGACTCTATCTTGATCAAAGAACTTCTACCATACTTGACTCGCTTAAGAAAATACCATGATGCACGTGAAGTCATCAAGTTTGATTGATATGAACAGGATCCAGTTCAATATGGACATGAATTATATGGTCAATTCAAGGTTGTCATTGATGAATGGACTAGAGCAGAGAATGATGGTATTTCATCTTCATTATCAACACCGTACGAGACCATGATTGATAAAGATGGTATATATGTTCAACCTTCAATTACTTCTTGCTTCAAGAGACCATCTATTATACAAACATGCTCAACAAATGCCTCACGTCATCTGTCTCTTACATTGAATAGCTCACAATTATCCATGTTGAAGTAGACTCCTTTAGTCTCTACTTTGAAAGATATGGAAGCAAACAACATGCTTATGAGTTAGGATATTACAAACATTTCATAAATGGTAGTGCAGCTGAACGTTTTATAAAAAATCTACAAAATTTGTATTTTTCCAATATACATGATGTAACAAGAAGGTGCTGACTCTATATGGACTAATTTTGACTTTCATAATAAATATATCCCTTACATTAAAGGCTTTTGCATGGCTATGAAATATATGCTTGTTAGAAATTTAAAGTGTTTTATGTAGTTACCTTGGTGTTTCTAAACACCACCAATATCAATGAGAGAATCTACTTGATGTTTTTTATTCTTTTAATAACATTAGTTAATTGTGTTGAAATTTCTTATAAAGTGGTTTAAATCCTATTTTGTACTTTATGACAGTCTACTATACAAACATACTCAACAAATGCCTCACATCATCTATCACTTACATTGAACAACTCACAATTATCCATGTTGAAGTAGACTCCTTTAGTCTTTACTTTGAAAGATATGGAAGCAATGCAACTTGCTCATGTAACGTCTTAGCAGTCCATCGGAAAGGATGTCTAGAAAGCTCCGCCCGGCACTCCCATGGAATGTTACGGGTTTTGCGATCTAGGTCTTTCCGCGTCTGCCACGTAGCGGAAGTATCCTGGCCGTTCCCACTTAGGATCGACCGGAATTAGGGTTTTCCTGATGGGTCATTAGCTAATAGCAACTAGCGTCAGACCCGAGCGAACTACTTTACGCAGAAACACCAGGTCCGAAGCTGATTAATGTTGCACTTGGTTCAAGGAGAATGGGAAACGAGAGGGATGCAAGCTCAACCTCTTTGCCATAAGGCATAGTCCCATTCCGTTCCCCTAAAACAGCGTAAATCGGGTAAGACGTAACTTTAGGTCATCGTTCTCGTTATTCGTTTTGATGATGATGATCATTCCGCTGTTCTTCGAGATTTTTGAGAAAAGTTCCCGGCTAACCGGGACCACCCAACCGTAGGACAGACCCATGGCCCATCCTCCGCACTTTCCTTGGTTTGTTTTAGTTATGTAATTATCTAACACATTAATTTGACATATAACAATCAGCTTCTTTAATTAACCTTATTAAGCACTGGTTACTTCACGTAATCTTATCACGTGACATAGAAAAACAACATCAAGCAAGTTCTTTTAATATTTCATCATTTTATCTTTGAAATACAAGGAGTTCCGCCCGTAGGCTTGTCCATAATCTACCCGAAGGCTATCCAGTAATCTCCAGGGATCACTATTCCAAGCTTCTGCCTGTTAACTAGTATGCGGGCCTCGAGATCCAATCGCGAGTCACGTTAGGCTCTTGTGCAGGACCCGGAAGGCGAGGGAGTTACAGCCAGAGCCCCCCTGGCACCCAAGCATCCTCCTGCTCCAAGTAGAACTCAACGGAGAGACCTCTTGCGGTGGGTTCGGCCCACGTTCCCGGCGCGGTCAACAACCCCCTTGGTTAGGGTCAGGTAGGCAGTCAGGGGTAACTGAAGCTGCCTCTCGCCCTTCAGGCCTTTAACCTGAAGTATAGGTACTCATTTAATTTGTAATTCATAATTCAAACAGAGCTCTAAAATCTCTAGCAAGCACAAACATTTCCGTTAATCAACCGAGTTGTTTGGCAAACTGCTAAGGAAGTGTTCTTTCCTTTTGAGTGTAACAGCACTCGTTCCCAAGGTGTCTTGTAAATTGGCAAGATCTTTTACATTCCGGTGTAGGGCATACCCAATTTGGTTAACCCTAAGTGCCTTAGATATGCTAGTTTCCGATTTACAACTCTCCTTATTTAGAAGGATATCCAAAAATACGTCTTTTTGCAAGATAACTTGCGTAGGGACCTGCCATCCTTGATGAGGGTTTTTACCCTTCCTCCTTGTGAATCAATCACAAGACTAAATGATTTCATACTTGTTGCGCAAGTCCTGCGATGGAATAATCTATTTAGATTCTTTAAGCTGACGTATGTCAGGCCTAGGGTTTCTTCTTTTAAGAACCTTAGGGACAAACCCTAGTCCTTATCTTTACGAATTGATTGTCCCTACAGTAAGGAAAGTAGTCAAGTGTTTAGGGTATGAATGTTTCTATGTTTAGATTGGTTCAGTTATCTTTTGGAAGGTAATATTAATCGTCTTATCACGGTTTTTGCTATCTTGGTGACAATTTACTTCCCAGTCAATACAGTTTAATTTAACTTCCGTTTTCCTTAAAGATGAGCTCATGCCAACTAACAACACTTACCTTGCTAAGATGTGCAAATATTCAAGATAACTTCCTAGTAATTTGAGCATCGAAAGAAACCTTTCATGAATTTAACCATTTACAACGATTCGTTACGAAAGGAATAAGATAATGGTGCAAGATATAATTTCTACACCTTAGGAATATATTACTATAGTAAATGGTTAATATTGTTCGTAATTTATAATGCTTGATACAATTTGAAGAAAGCTAAGTTCTATACTTTGTCATTCATAAGCTAAACTCCTTCGTTACAAAGAACTCGAATATCCTATCCTTAACAATTTTTCTTTGCATGATCGACTTAAAACCGAATTAATGCCAAGAAGAAAAAACCTGGCTTTGAGGTGAGATATCCACATGGATACGGGGGGATGACCCTCCCGCAGCTACACCTTGGACTTTCTTCGGCGGCATCGTAGTTTGAATGTGAGGTAGCCTTTTCCTCTTTCTTCTGGAATTCCACCATCTTCTCCTTCCTTCCCTTTCTTTTGTCTTTTTCCCACTCTTCCTCCTTCACTCCTTCTTTTCACTTCCTTTACTTTCCCTCCCTATCTTTTATCTCATGGCTATTTTTCCCTTATGGGATACCATCCGAGCCATGATGATGGTTTGGATTTTTAGGTTCGGGGGGAAAATAATAATGGGGATACGGGGATTAGGAAGAAAGCTTAGGGAATTGTAGAAAAATGAGAGTTATGAGGGGGGTTTAAAACCGGGGGAGGGGGGGGGGGGGATAGAAAAAAAGGACTTTAGAGTGATTAAACCCGCGGGGGGGGGGGGGGAGGGGGGGAACAAAGGGGGTTTAGGGGGGAATTAAACTCAGAGGGGGGGGGGGGGGAAACAAAGGGGGTTTAGGGGGAAATTAAACTCGGGGGGGGGGGGGGGGGGGAAACAAAGGGGGTTTAGGGGGGAATTAAACTCAGAGGGGGGGAAAGAAAGGGGGTTTAGGGGGAAATTAAACTCAGGGGGGGGGGGGGGAAACAAAGGGGGTTTAGGGGGGAATTAAACTCAGAGGGGGGGAAACAAAGGGGGTTTAGGGGGAAATTAAACTCGGGGGGGAGGAGAACAAGGGGGCTTAGGGAGGATTAAACCCAGTGGGGGGAAACAAAGGGGGTTTAAAAAACATAAGGGGGGGGTGAAAGGGGGCTAAGAAGGTTCTTTAGAAGCTTCCCCCCAGGAAGCTTCTAAAGCTTCCACGTGGGAGGGGGGGAAGCTTATTTGGCAGACTAACAGCAGCGAGTGGAGGCGTGATGACCAGGCAGCGAGGCCTCAGTGTCTTCTGTTCCTCCCTCTCTCTTGGTTGCCACACGCAGCAGTGGCATGGCCTCTTCCAACCCTTCCTCCTCTATTCCTCACGTCTCCAGCCTCCTCATCCCCAGCGGCCCCCCCTCATTTAAATAGTGGAGGGGAGGGGGATCTTCCCTCCCTGCGTGTCATCACGCATGTCCCCTCTCCCTCCATAAGGCTCCAACAAGGAGCTTAATAGCTCCTACTATTTCCCTCCCCCTCCAGCTCGTCAGTCGGCTGGAGGATAAGGGGGGGAATTTTAAAAAAAAATTATTTATCCAAAATCGTTACTTACGCGGAATATTACATTCTCGCCCCCTTGGAGGAATCAAGATGTCCTCATCTCGAGATAAACTGGGGATATTGATGGTTGAGAGAGCTTTCATCTATCCAAGTGGCATCCTCTTCGGCATAATCTTTCCACTGGACAAGGCATTCTTTCAAGGTTCTAGATCTTAATTGTCTTTCCCTAACATCTAAGATCATTTCCTACCTTAGTTCAAGGACTCCTTGACTAGGCATTACAATTTGTTGGTCATCAAGTACATGATTAGGGTTGGGTACATATTTTTTCAATAGGCTGATATGGAATATATTGTGAACCTTTATGTTCTCAAGGAGTTGCAATCTATTAGCGTTGGGTCCTAGGCATTTCAGGATTTTATATGGCCCACAATACCTTGGACTTAGCTTCTTGCATTCTCCTAGGGATAGAGAACTCTTTTTAGGGCGTACCCGAATGAAGGCCATGTCTCCTCCTTCTTCGAAGACTCTATCTAGACGTTTCAAATCTGCGTATGCCTTTTGCCTATCCTTGGCCATTTGTATGTCTTGTCTTATTGACCTTATTTGATCATCCATGTCCTCCAACATTTGTCTTGAAGATTCAACTCTTAAGGTTGGATCAGAAAAGTTTAGGGGACTTCGACAATCATAACCATACAATGCCTGGAAAGGGGTCATTTGAATGCTCTGCTGGTAAGAAGCATTGTAGGCAAATTCAACTAATGGCAAGTATTGAATCCACCTCTTCGGCTATCGACAGCAGTATGCCCTAAGCATATCCTCAATGACACGTTCGGCTTTGATACGTTGGCAAGACAAACACTCAGTGACATACTTGAGAACGTCACCTTTAAGCCTCTCCCAATGGTAGCTCTTTCTAATTGCATTAAGAGTCTTAGCATAGCAAGGATGTCCTGAAAAAGGAGAGTCATGAGCTTCTCATAATATTTTCTGCTTAAGTGACTGGCTTGCTGGTATACACAGCCTTGTTCTGTAGTAGACAAGTCCATTATCAATGGAAAATTCCTGATACTTAGCTTGCAACTTCTGATTCTGCTCCTTGGTAGATATTTCCTTTATCATTGTTTGGTAGGCCAAATCATGGCATGCTTCCTCTCTAGCTAGTTCAAGTATAGGGTTGTTTGGCATAGATACTTTTGTAGCCACAGATCTAGCCATTGATGGATTTTGCAAGATTAGGGAATTTAGGAATGCCTTGCGACTGAGTGCATCGGCAACTACATTATCCTTCCCTGGTCGGTACTTGATTTCAAAATCATATTCCTCCAATACTTCAATCCACTGACGTTGCCTCATGTTGAGCTCTTTTTGGGTAAAAATCCATTTGAGACTCTTATAATCGGTTACTAGAGTAAACTTGTTAACCAACAGGTAGTGTCTCCAAAGCTTTAGAGCATGATGACAGCTAATAATTTCAGATCATGCGTGGCATAATTCTTTTCATGACTTTTCAATTTCCTTGAAGAGTATGCTACTGGATGACCTTCCTGCATAAGTACACATCCCAAGGCAAGAATGCTAGCATCAGTTACTACCTCAAACTCCTTATTGAGGTCAGGAAGTTTTAGAATAGGTGATGATACCAAACTTTGCTTCAATTTGTCAAAGCTATTTTGTTCGGAAGTTGACCATGTAATGGAAGTCTGCTTCTTTAGTAAGTCTGTAAGAGGTGCTACAATCAAAGCATAGTTTTTGATGAAGACCCTATACCATCCTGTCAATCCAAGAATGCTACGTATCTCTTTGATGGATATTGGTATTGGCCATTCAAGCACATCTCTGACCTTGGCTGGGTCTACTGATATTCCTTCTGATGATACTATGAATCCTAGATATTCAATCTGACGCTTGAAGAATGCACACTTCTTCATTTTTGCATACAGCTTATGAGACCTCATTGTCTCAAGGACAATCTGAAGTTGAGGTTCATGATCTTCTTCTTGTTTGGAATAGACTAAAGTGTCATCGAAGAAGACAAGCACGAAATCATCAAGATATAGTCTAAAAATATCCTGCATTAATCTATTGAAGGTGGCAGATGCGTTTGTAAGCCTGAATGACATAACCAAGAACTCAAAGTGCCCATATCTTGTATTGAAGGCCGTTTTTGGAATATCTTCTTCCTTGATCCTTATCTGATAGTAACCTGACCTGAGATCAATCTTGGAGAAGATATTTGCACCTTGAAGACGATCAAGAAGCTCATCTATTCTAGGAATAGGATACTTGTTCTTGACTGTTGATTGATTCAACCCTCGGTAATCAATACATAGTCGAAGTGTCCCATCTTTCTTTTTTTGGAATAGTACTGGAGCTCCCCACGGTGAGTTGCTAGGCCGGATGTAACCTTGATCCAACAGTTGCTTGAGCTGTTCCTTCAACTCAATTGCTTCTGGTATGGACATTCTATAAGGTCTCTTTGCAATTGGTGCAACTCCACGCACTAGCCTAATCTCATGATCTACTTCTCTTGGAGGTGGAAGTTCAATCAATTCCTCAGAGAATACGTCAACGTATTCCTTTAGCCAAGAAGGTCCTTCATGAGACTCTTGCTTTTGATCTAACTTGTTGAGTTTGATCAGGTAAACGGGCAATCCTTTTCTGGCTCCTTTTATGATCCGAGATACTTTGGCTAATTGGATTCTTGGCACTCCTGCCTCACCTTGAGTTGTGATAAATTCCCTTTCAGAGTTTCGAAAGTAAACTTGACCCTTTCCACAATGGATGTGGACGTCATTAGGCTTAAGCCAATCCATCCCGAGTAGACACTCATGGATACCCAAATTCATGACTCTAAATTTGACTGAGGTTTTCTTTCCTCCCAGAAAGAATTCCACCTTAGCAGTTTGCCTAGTACAAGTTACCTCGCGACCGTTTGCCAATTCCACAAGCAAGGTAGGTGCTTCTACTGTGGCTATTCCTAATCTTTTTGCACATGCTGGTGAGATAAAGGAATGTGTACTGCCACAATCAATCAAGGTTTTGAAACCTTTACCTTGATAGTCCGATGGTGTCTGAATCACCGAGAACTGACAATTCGGCCCTTTCTTGTGTAAAGCGGCATGGACTGTCGCTCTTTTGAATTCAGCTTCCATAGTCGGATCTTCCTCTTCTTCTTCTTCGCATCTTTGCCTATTGGCAATGCAAGCGGTTCTTCCTCTTCCACGGGTAACGGCTCCTTGACCGCGGCCTGCACCTTGGAAAGGCGTTTGACGATGTCCTCCGCTGAGCTTGGGACATTGCCTCTTGAAGTGACCGGGTTCATTGCAGTGGAAACAACGGAGGTTTCGGCCATTACTTTGAGTAGGAACAAAGTTGTTGACGTTATTTGTCCTTGCTTTCTTCCTTTGTCCTCCTTGATTGTGACCTTGAACTCTCTTCAATTGAGGTCTGAATGCTCCTCTGTTTGGGTCACTATAGGACCAAGTTTTGTTACCCCTTGGTCTAGCTTGCACCTCCTGAATTATAGGCACCGCTCGAATGAGTGCATCCTGAAGATCTGATGGACGCATAGATTCGAGACGGGTGTTTATGGGTGGATTTAAGCCCGTGCAAAATTTGGACACCTGCTGCGTCATGTCCATCTGTGGCGCATACTTTAAAAGTGAGACGAATTTAGAGTAGTATGCGTCAAGAGTGAGTCCTAACTATTTTAGCTCGTAGAACTCATTCATTTTCTGTGTACGATATGCAGGTGGCAAATATCTCCCCTGCATGGCTTTCTTCAACTTCTCCCAGGTAACGGACCCCTCTGAAGTCCCTTGATCCCTGCACCATTGCTTCCACCAAAGTCTGGCTTCGCCGGTGAGTTTTAACTTGGCGAGCATGGCTTGATTGGTAGGTGCAGTACCAGCTGCTTCAAAGTAATCCTCCATGGATTCAATCCAAATTTCAACATCAACCTGGACGAATCTGCCTCTCCTGTCAAACTCGGGTGGCTTTATCTGCTTGAGGAGGAACTTCTTCTCCTGGGTAACAGCAGTACTTGATGTAGGAGGCGAATTTGGAACCTGTACCTGGGGTTGTGCCTGGATAAAAGTTTTGTTAACGTTATTATGTGATAATCGATGTCAACTTATCTTTCATTTTTAGTTTAGCTATCTTGTAAACAATGTAGCTACTTAACTTTTTAACATCCCTTATACATAGCCAAATATTGATAAAAGAAGTCTTTATTTGTATTTACATGGGCGTAGCCTTATACAACGTCTCGTGTGATGATAATTCAATCATTACATTCAGTTTGGGGAGAACAACGTTGTATTGCATTTGTCCACAGGAACTATGTAATAGTAGGGTTTTGGGTCATGGATTTTTAGGAATCGATAATTCATTGGAAGTTCAGGATACCCTTTCCATTGGAATCCATACTTCTCATGGCGGCCCAACACTTTAATCTTGTCGGCTGGGATTACACGGGTTACTTCCTCATATACATATGAGTTCATTTCAACCCTCCGACCTTGAATATGTAAAGTCGAATTTACGTGAGCTTCCACAAAAACGAATAGCTTCACGACTTTCAAGTCTTCCAACCACTTGATCCTCTTTAGGTTGGTCTGTAGATAAGCAAACCGGTGGGCGGCTATGTAGTAGATTCCTGAAGACCCCGTCCATCTTCATTCTATATATAAAGGTGATGGATTATAAATTTGCTCCAGGATGTTCATCATCCCAATTCTTTGTCTGTAAAGGGGAGAATGCATTGCAGTCATAAACATGACCTGAAACACCAAAAACTTGTTCCACGCTTCATAGTTCTGCAAGATAGCATTGAAGATGAGAAAATATTTGGACAGCAACAATTTCTTTACTTCATTTTATTGAGATCTCATAAAAACAATTCTGTTGTTGGTCGGCTCTGATACCAACTGTAACGTGTCCCCTAGTATCATTCAAGACACGTCTTAGCAGTCCATCGGAAAGGATGTCTAGAAAGCTCCGCCTGGCACTCCCATGGAATGTTACGGGTTTTGCGATCTAGGTCTTTCCGCGTCTGCCACGTAGCGGAAGTATCCTGGCCATTCCCACTTAGGATCGATCGGAATTAGGGTTTTCCTAATGGGTCATTAGCTAACAACAACTAGCATTAGACCCGAGCGAACTACTTTACGCAGAAACGCCAGGTCCGAAGCGAATTCATGCTGCACTTGGTTCAAGGAGAATGGGAAAGGAGAGGGATGCAAGCTCAACCTCTCTGCCATAAGGCATAGTCCCATTCCATTCCCCTAAAACAGTGTAAATCGGGTAAGACGTAACTTTAGGTCATCGTTCTCGTTATTCGTTTTGATGATGATGATCATTCCGCTGTTCTTCGAGATTTTTGAGAAAAGTTCCCAGCTAACTGGGACCACCCAACCGTAGGACGGACCCATGGCCCATCCTCTGCACTTTCCTCGGTTTGTTTTAGTTATTTAATTATCTAACACATTAATTTGACATATAACAATCAGCTTCTTTAATTAACCTTGTTAAGCACTGGTTCCTTCACGTAATCTTATCACGTGACATAGAAAAACAACATCAAGCAAGTTCTTTTAATATTTCATCATTTTATCTTTGAAATACATGGAGTTCCGCCTGTAGGCTTGTCCATAATCTACCCGAAGGCTATCCAGTAATCTCCAGGGATCACTATTCCAAGCTTCCGCCCGTCAACTAGTATGCGGGCCTCGAGATCCAATCCCGAGTCACGTTAGCCTCTTGTGCAGGACCCGGAAGGCGAGGGAGTTACGGTCAGAGCCCCCCCTGGCACCCAAGTGTCCTCCTGCTCCAAGTAGTACTCAACGGAGAGACGTCTCGTGGTGGGTTCGGTCCACGTTCCCGGCGCGGTCAACAACCCCCTTGGTTAGGGTCAGGTAGGCAGTCGGGGGTAACTGAAGCTGCCTCTCGCCCTTCAAGCCTTTAACCTGAAGTATAGGTACTCATTTAATTTGTAATTCATAATTCAAACAGAGCTCTAAAATCTCTAGCAAGCACAAACATTTCCGTTAATCAACCAAGTTGTTTGGCAAACTTCTAAGGAAGTGTTCTTTCCTTTTGAGTGTAACAGCACTCGTTCCCAAGGTGTCTTGTAAATTGGCAAGATCTTTTACATTCCGGTGTAGGGCATACCCAATTTGGTTAACCCTAAGTGCCTTAGATATGCTAGTTTCCGATTTACAACTCTCCTTATTTAGAAGGATATCCAAAAATACGTCTTTTTGCAAGATAACTTGCGTAGGGACCTGCCATCCTTGATGAGGGTTTTTACCCTTCCTCCTTGTGAATCAATCACAAGACTAAATGATTTCATACTTGTTGCGCAAGTCCTGCGATGGAATAATCTGTTTAGATTCTTTAAGCTGACGTATGTCAGGCCTAGGGTTTCTTCTTTTAAGAACCTTAGGGACAAACCCTAGTCCTTATCTTTACGAATTGATTGTCCCTACAGTAAGGAAAGTAGTCAAGTGTTTAGGGTATGAATGTTTCTATGTTTAGATTGGTTCAGTTATCTTTTGGAAGGTAATATTAATCGTCTTGTTACGGTTTTTGCTATCCTGGTGACAATTTACTTCCCAGTCAATACAGTTTAATTTAACTTCCGTTTTCCTTAAAGATGAGCTCATGCCAACTAACAACACTTACCTTGCTAAGATGTGCAAATATTCAAGATAACTTCCTAGTAATTTGAGCATCGAAAGAAACCTTTCATGAATTTAACCATTTAGAACCATTCGTTGCGAAAGGAATAAGATAATGGTGCAAGATATAATTTCTACACCTTAGGAATATATTATTATAGTAAATGGTTAATCTTGTTCGTAATTTATAATGCTTGATGCAATTTGAAGAAAGCTAAGTTCTATACATTGTCATTCATAAGCTAAACTCCTTCGTTACAAATAACTCGAATATCCTATCCTTAACAAATTTTCTTCGCATGATCGACTTAAAACCGAATTAATGCCAAGAAGAAAAAACCTGGCTTGGAGGTGAGATATCCACATGGATACTGGGGGATGACCCTCCCGCAGCTACACCTTGGACTTTCTTCGGCGGCATCGTAGTTCGAATGTGAGGTAGCCTTTTCCTCTTTCTTCTGGAATTCCACCGTCTTCTCCTTCCTTCCCTTTCTTTTGTCTTTTTCCCACTCTTCCTCCTTCACTCCTTCTTTTCACTCCCTTTACTTTCCCTCCCTATCTTTTATCTCATGGCTATTTTTCCCTTACGGGATACCATCCGAGCCATGATGATGGTTTGGATTTTTAGGTTCGGGGGGAAAATAATAATGGGGATACGGGGATTAGGAAGAAAGCTTAGGGAGTTGTAGAAAAATGAGAGTTATGAGGGGGGTTTAAAACCCGGGGGGCGGGGGGGAAATAGAAAAAAAGGACTTTAGAGTGATTAAACCCGGGGGGGGGGGGGGGGGGGGGAAACAAAGGGGGTTTAGGGGGGAATTAAACTCAGAGGGGGGGATGCAAAGGGGGTTTAGGAGGAAATTAAACTCAGGGGGGCAGGAGAACAAGGGGGCTTAGGGAGGATTAAACCCAAGGGGGGGGAAACAAAGGGAGTTTAAAAAACATAAGGGGGAGGGGGGGGGGGGGGGGTGAAAGGGGGCTAAGAAGGTTCTTTAAAAGCTTCCCCCCAAGAAGCTTCTAAAGCTTCCATGTGGGAGGGGGGAAGCTTATTTGGCAGACTAATGGCGGCAAGTGGAGGCGTGATGACCAGGCGGCGAGGCCTCAGCATCTTCTGTTCCTCCCTCTCTCTTGGTTGCCACACGCAGCAGCGGCACGGCCTCTTCCAACCCTTCCTCCTCTATTCCTCACGGCTCCAGCCTCCTCATCCCCAGCGGCCCCCCCTCATTTAAATAGTGGAGGGGAGGGGGATCTTCCCTCCCTGTGTGTCATCACGCATGTCCCCCCTCCCTCCATAAGGCTCCAACAAGGAGCTTAATAGCTCCTACTATTTCCCATCCCCTCTAGCTCATTAGTCGGCTGGAGGGATAAGGGGGGGAATTTAAAAAAAAAAAATATTTATCCAAAATCGTTACTCACGCGGAATATTACAGCTCATGAGTTAGGATATTACAAAAATTTCATAAATGGTAGTGCAACTAAATGTTTTATACAAAATCTACAAAATTTGTATTTTTCCAATATACATGATGTAACAAGAAGGCGCTAACTCTATATGGACTAATTTTGACTTTCATAATAAATATATCCCGGACATTAAAGGATTTTGTATCGCTATGAAATATATGCTTGTTAGAAATTTAAAGTGTTTTATGTAGTTACCTTTGTGTTTCTAAACACCACCAATATCAATAAGAGAATCTACTTGATGTTTTTTATTCTTTCAATAACATTAGTTAATTGTGTTGAAATTTCTTATAAAGTGGTTTAAATCCTATTTTATACTTTATAACCATCTACTATACAAACATACTCAACAAATGCCTCACATCGTCTATCACTTACATTGAACAACTCACAATTATCCATGTTGAAGCAGACTCCTTTAGTCTCTACTTTGAAAGATATGGAAGCAATGCAACTTGCTCATGAGTTAGGATATCACAAACATTTCATAAATGGTAGTGCAGCTATCTACAAAAGTTGTATTTTTCCAATATACATGATGCAACAATACAGTGACTCTATATGGACTAATTTTGACTTCCATAGTAAATATATCCCTTATATTCAAGGCTTTTGCATGGCTATGAAATATATGCCTGTTAAAAATTTAAAGTGTTTTATGTAGTTACCTTGGTGTTTTTAAACGCCACCAACATCAATGAGAGAACCTACTTAATATTTTTTATTCTTTCAATAACATTAGTTAATTGTGTTGAAATTTCTTATAAAGTGGTTTAAGTCCAATTTTGTCCTTTATGCCTTACCTAACAATTAAGTCTTAATTGATAATAAAATTTATGTCTATTTCTTTGGAAACACAAACCACTGGTCAAAGGTTAAATCTTTAGTCTTAGAAAAATCATAAACTTCTAGCTTGGTATATAAATCTTCATTTTATGATATGAAAGTTCATTTAGCTAGTCAAAGTGTGAAGCTAGTTGATTTTTGCCAAAGCCAATATCCATCTTGTCCATATATTGTCAAGATAGATAGAAATTTTGAATAAAAGATATTTATATATCATGCATATACATACAAAAAACGTAAATGGGGTGAGCAATTATTTGACATACTTGCATCTATTGGTTTACACAAAAAAATAACCATCACATCATAGGTTATCCAAACTTATTACTATATGGTATTAGATCAAGTTATTAAACCACACCTAGTTAGTGGTGACTCTTTTAAGGTCCTAGTTCATAAAACTTATACATGTCACTTTAAATGATGCTATATCTAAAAGAAAAAATGTGTATTATAATATCTTCAAATCCATAACATTATACATTTTGGCCATGATAACATATTTTCATACAATGTTAAAGGCTTTTGTATTCTAAATTCTCTCTCCACTCCATCAAACCTTTGTATTCTTACATTAAACTTGGAAATTTCCTAGGTATATACTAGTTAAGCCTCCTTGATGTTTCCACCACCATACAACATCATATTTTGTTAGAATGCTAGAAAAGATAGAGGTGAAATCCAAATCTCGTAACATCCACATAGCTTACATTCATCATTTAATCTCTCAAGATGTGTGATCTTATATTTGTAACATACAAAGTGCCCTTTAAAGATAAAAAAATGAAAGACATTCATTCAAAGTGGGACTTGGGAAATTCCCAAAATCTCTAATATGGTGTTAGAAGTGTTTCTATCACATAACACAAGCATCAATTTCTACTCAATGAAAAATACACCCCACGTATTTAGCTTGTAACTATAAAAGCAATGCATCTAGTAAAGACTTAAATATTTATCTAATAAAGCCTATCTAGAGAAAATAAAGTACATAGCATTAGAAATGATAACAAGATATAAAATTCACCAATACATTTTGCACACGATCACATTGATGACTAAGCTTACAAGACTAGGGTATTTCTCATAGAAGAATATCTACTTGTACTAGTGGAGGTGACAAGTTTTTGCATCACTTCAAAGCAATAGTTTGTTGTGGGGAAAGTGTAAGAGGTTTGGTATCATCTATAATTGCTGGGTACACTTGGTTATTAGTTTTTTAAGCATTCATTTATAATGTATTATTGTTTTTTAATCATTAATAATTTAAAATGCAATATGAATACAATGTGAAAATTATAGCTTTTTAAATCATTGAAGTAGCTCTCTTTCTTGCATGCTTGTGTGTATACAACAATAATATATCTCTTTGGGAACTTTAAAAAATCGCATGTACAGAGCACTCCACTTGCACAATCATATTTAGCAAAGAAAATAAGAGAGATTGAAACTTTGTATATACATTAAATGGTTCGTTAATGTTTCACGTATGCTAGCTAGAGACTATTTATAGATATAAAATCTCACCATGATACTAAATATGAAACAATGTGGTTATTAAATTTTAAAATTTGAGAAAGTCAACCATGCAAATTGCTGAAAAGACACATAATCTTGAGATAATTGCTGTTAAAGACATACATCCACATAACTAACTTAATCTTAAAGCACAAATTACAAGCTGTATTCTATAGAGCACATAGCTTTACAAAAAATATACAACTATCTTTGGTTTCATGAGTCATAGAGATTCCAAAAATTGATAGGTTGTTTTACAAAATACACGGAGAGATTACAAGAGGTGGGCTGTTCAAAAAGGGTGAGTTAGAATAGGGCCAAGCTCTACAAGCGGTCTTTGTGCCTTTGCATGATAAGTACTGCACTGCGATCTCAAAAAGTCATTGAGATCTACAAAGGACATTCACATGGCCTTATCATCTAACAACGTGAAATCCCTTGCCTTGAACTCTATTAGGTGCATGATGTATTCATCTGGGGCATCTCTCGGCTCCCTTCACAACCACAGACATTGGCCAAAGTGCCAAAAATCAACGAGATAGATGATGAGCCAACCAACTATGTATACGTTTGACTCCTTACTGTAAGTAGACTTGCACAATGGCTCATAGATCTTAGGAGCAATCCATGGCCTTCTTTTCCTTTCCAACACTCCTTTCCATCAATACTCATCTACGATGTGCATGAGATCATTTGATCCCCTAGATGGGCAATTGAGAGCTTGTTATTTCAAACTAGAAATAAGCATGATACCCCAATCTATGATGCCCACCCTGGGGGTGTTATCTCTGGTGAAATCCAACACCATGTTCTTGGCATGTAAGTCCAAATGGATGATACTAGCACTATGCACGGCCTTCATCCCATCCACCAATGTATGAATAATGTTTGGCATATTATTGATGATGCCCACAATCCTAGCTCTCTCCTTTGTAGTAGTAGGCACCCTGTCAGGATCATGTCCTAACCCCATTGATGGCTTGTGGAGGTGCTTGATGGTTTTCCTATATTTACATTCTTGAAAAGGGCCCCACATCAATATATCATCTATTGTACCACCATTGAAAAAGGGAAAGACCATAACCCAAGGGGGCTCATAAGTAAAGGCAATGCATAGTACAATAATGGATGCATTGACCTTTTGCATCCCACACTCCACTTGGAATTGCTGTAGCTTAACATTGTTGAAGCCCTTGTACATTTTGGCACAATATGTTAAATCTAAAGGAAAATAAGTAATATTAACTATAGTAACTTGGGCGCATTGTCCAAAAGAACCTTCACCAATAACTCTACCTAGCTTGATGGCATCAAAGGGAACACCAATCGTTGGCACACATTGGTGATTCCTCAGTGTGTGCAACATAGTTCCTACCCCTAATGGATTCTCTCTCTGCCTTGCAGAACTAGAACTGGGACTTGCATTTATAATGGTCTTTAGACGCTTTGGTAGAGAGTTTGTCTAGGACAAGTCCTTTGCTCACTTTAAGCATGCCACCTCTTCTCTCCACTTCATGTTCCAAAAGGCTAACCTGTCCTTCGATGTGTAGACACTGGTGCTAACTCCTTAAGATCTTCAACCATCTTGGGTGCATTCCCAAGCTGTGTACGACAAAGATACAAGTTCTTCTCAGGATCCCAAAGTGCGACTGGGTGCAAAAGCCCTTGCTGCTGCAACATGGTTTGCATGGATGTACATGTTGAATTGCAGAAGTTGACAAAGATAACTTCATTACTATTGACGAGTGATATTTTCTCTTTTGTGATGGATAATATAGCCTCTATCTAGAAAAATGCATAGTGCTTTGGCAACGTTCAAGTCCATCTTCACAGATTGTAAACTCTCTACAATAAAGAAAATATGTGTATAAGCATAATGGCCAAGGCTTAAGCTACCAATTGTAAGTTAAGCTACATGACTTTAATATAAATGTATGACATATAATCTTTGATTAAGAATACAATTATATGATATCAATCTTAATTTATATTGGTGTTGCATATGAACTTCAATTGCATGATACCATCTAAATGTTGAAAAGGTAACACAAATTACATCAATTCATAACTTATAAAAAACATACAAATGCAAGATTATGATATATTTTAAAAAAACTACACATAGGTCAATACATTTTTTGGCCGAATAGATGACCTAAATGCCCATCCCATCGAATAAGAGCAAGAAATTAGAGTATCAGGACATTAAGCAACCGAATATGCATCACTTATTTTATGTGTAGCCTGTCAAGACACTATTTAGCCGAATTCACGGCCAAGTGCCCATCTACACCCAAGGAGGAAGGGAGGGTATCACAACTAAAGTAACATCTTTATGCTAAGTTCACGACATAGTGCCAAGTCAATTGTGACATACTTATCAAAAGACACTCACTTGCCGAGTTCATGACCAAGTGCCTATTTGACAAGCACCTTTTGGCCCTACGAACTCATCACAAGACAAACGTATCATGATGGACTCTTCCCCTAAGACACACTCATCCCCTGAGACCCTTGTACGTAGTGATGATTCTAATCATGTGTGTGTACCTATGTTATGCATTCAAGGAGCCAAGGGAGCAGTGTTAATCATAGAAGTACATATACATAAATACATACATCTATTAAGATAGAAGTACATATACATAGATACATACATATATCTATTAAGATATTAGTACATAAGCAATCTTTCAAATTATATATGTTACTTTGCACATTTATCATAAAATTCTTTTTCACGATCCTCTTCTTATTCCCCCTTTCTCTTAATCAAAGGGATTCTCATTACAAATTTGAAGCTTTTAAATCAATTTGTAGGTCCTAGGGAGGGTCTAAGCAACAATATCTTATCCTATTTTCAATATTGCAGAAGTAAGTCTCCCTCCATGCTAATTCAACCAAAATAGGAGAGGTGCACACTGAATAGAAAGATCAAAACACCAGTACGAGAAAATCATCTATGTTGGAAAACATTTCTCTGACATATAATGGACCAAGCATCTCAAAGTAGATGTCTTAATTATTCTTAAAATAATAACACAAAGATGGATTGTTGAAACTACGTATACCTCAAACAAGATGAGGATGAGGAATATAGATTGTTGGCTTTGAGCACAACCTTATGAGAGAAAGAAAGAGTGAGCGTGCACTTGATCAACCAGAACTACTCACCCTTGTGCATGCTTGGCAGCCTTCTCCTCCTTGTTCTAGGTCACTAAGGTGTACCTACAAATTATACAGAGTAAGATAAAGATGATGGCAAGGAGTTGAATATATGTCCTACATGGGATGCTTTTACAAGGGAATGATTATATTCAATGAGTGAATAAATACCTCCTTAGGCTTTATTGCCATTCATTTGATGAAGTGTTTATTATGTTCTTCCTAGTCACATGCTAGTCAATGTAGCAACTATCACATGGTGCAATTGCTTGTACATGTTTTCCCTTCCATTTTTAATAACCACTACTTTGGCTCTAAGTTAACTTTGGTGCCAATAAATGGCATTGGGAAAGAGCACAAGTAGCCGAGGTGAAATAGTGTGGTAATTATTTCTAGAAAATCCTCTTGTTGGAGAATGACAAATCATACATTATTATCCTTCGAGTTGGCTCTAGTAATTGCCCATAACACAAGCAATTGGCACTCGCATGGGCAACATTACTGTTTGTATGCGTATTGGTACAGTGCCCTTATAGGTTTTCTATCTGATGTCGCCTATTTGCTAGCATAGAGTAGCTGGAAAGGGATTAGCTAAGAGGACAAAGTAAGAATCTTTAGATAATTTTCCAATAAAACAAAAATAAATTTGGACTTAAATAGCATCATCACTAAGGCGTGGGGTAGCTTGGTGAGAGGCGAGGAACTCACATGTGCTCAACAGCATGGGATAGCTTGTTGGCAAGAGGCAAGGTCACCTATGGAGGACTTCTCGTATGTTGGGCAGCTCAGCAGTAGCATCGGGCAACTCCAAGAATTTGTCGGCTCAGTAGCAGCATTGGGTAGCTCCATGTAGCACCATCGGGCAATGACTGTGTGCTCAGCGACCGTTAGTGTAGTAGCAGTGACCATCGGCTGAGTGACCATCAGGTAGTAGCGACCGTTAGCTCAACAAGTGTTAGCTAAGTAGCAGTGACCGTCAACTTAGTAGTAGCATTGGGAAGCTCCAAGTAGTAGCATTGGGCAACGACCACCCTCAGCTCAGTAGCAGCATCGGGCAGCTCTAAGAAGTTGACAGCTCAGTAGCTGGAAAGGGATCAGTTGAGAGGATAAGGCATCATCACAAGAATTAATACAAAGCTTCAAAAGAGCAACAGAGGCATGGCTTAGGTGTGGGGCAGCTTGGCGAGAGGCAAGGAGTTCAAAGCATGGGGTAGCTTGTTGGTGAGAGGCAAGGTCATTTGAGGACAACTTCTCGTATATGCTGCGTAGATCAGCAGTAGTATGGGGCAGCTCCAAGAAGTCGTTAGCTCCAGGAATTCATCAGTTGGGGAGCTCTCAACAGAGTAGGCAAGAAGGCGAGAGAGAGAGAGAGAGAGAGAGAGAGAGAGAGAGAGAGAGAGAGAGAGAGAGAGAGAGAGAGAGAGAGAGAGAGAGAGAGGAGCCAATGGGGGAGGAGAGAGGGGACCTAATCATGATTTAGCAATGTTACGTGCCCATTTGTCCGCTTGCAGGGCACTCTTAGCAGCCCATCGGGAGGAGGGTCTAGAAGGCTCCATGTGGCACTCGCAGGGAATGACACAGGGTTTGCAATCTAGGTCTTCCCGAGTGGAAGTGTCTAGCCATTCCCACTTGGAATCAACCTGAGGTCAGGGTTCCTTTCCTAGTACAAGTCTCTAGGTCCTCATTGTCTTATCATCTCATCATTTGAGAAAAGTTCCTAGCTAACTAGGACCACCCTTCCGTAGGACGGACCTAAGTCACGTCCACCGCACTTTCCTCAATTTACTTTAGTTATCTAATTACCTAATATATTACGTTTTGACATGCAAAATCAACTTCTTTAATTAAACAAATTAATCACGGGTTCCTTCACGTAACTTAGGCATTGACACAAAAACAATGCCAAGCAAGTTCCTTTTTCCTCAATAACTGCTCTTTATTAAAAAGAAAAATCCTGGAGTACATCCAATATAATGCCCGAAGGCTAGCCCAGCAATCTACAGGATTGCTACTCCAAGTTCCACCCGTTGACTAGTACACGGGCCTCAAGATCCCATCTCGAGTCACGTCGATCCCTTGTGCGGGATTCGGAGGCAAGGGATTTACAGACAGAGCCTCCCCTGGCACCCAAGCATCCTCCCGCTCCAAGCAATACCCACCGAGAGCCCTCTCGCGACAGGTTAGGTCCATATACCCAGCATGGCTGACAACCCCCTTGGATAAGGCCAAGCAGGTAGTTGGAGGTAACTGTTCCTGCCTCTCCCTCCAGGCTTTCAACCTGAAGCATTAAGTGTTTTTCTTGAATTAGTTCATTGAGCAAAGAGATCAAATAATGTACCTAAGTACAAGCACGAACATTTTGGAGGACGTTTGTGTGATCGACTACTAAGGTGTGACTCCTTTTTCCCGGATGCTCCCAGCACACCTGATCTTGGGTCTTTTCATGACTTGGCAAGATCCCAATAATTTCAACAAAAGAAAATGGTCTTGGTAAGTTTGTTAGATTTCATGGATACAGAAAAGAGAGCAACTCAAAGTGAAGCAACATGCTTCCTCTCTCTATTCTTCTCATTATTCATTCAGCACACACTTTGTGCATATACAATCTAAGGTCATAAAGACCATTCACACTAGAAGTAGAACCGACTTATTTAATGTACCTAACTGATCTAGCCAGACTAGCTGTGTCCAGCTCATGTTGGTTAAACACACATGAATGAGCTTGATATTCTAACACTCCCCCTCAAGCTCAAGACATCCTATGTACTCCAAGCAGCTGTCTAAAACCACAGAACTTATCTTTACCCAAGGACTTGGTGAAGATATCCGCTACCTGTTCATCTGTCTTTACATGCATAAGATCAACCCATCCTGCAAGAACCATCTCTCTGATGAAATGGTAGTGTACCTCTATGTGTTTTGTCCTGGCATGATAGACTAGATTCATAGCCAGGAGTACACTACTCAGATTATCACATAGTAACTTCACTGGAGCATCTACCTGTATGTCCAAATCAGCCATAAGCTTGAGCAGCCATGAAATCTCGCATGCTGCCAATGCAGCACCCTTGTACTCTGCCTCAGTACTCGACAAAGCAATTGTAGGCTGCTTCTTGTTGCTCCAGCTAATCATACCGCTACCAAATCCAAATGCATATCCACTCGTAGATCTACGATCATATGAGCAACCTGCCCAATTTGCATCCATGTATCCAGTCAATATCAAGGGCTTATCTCTGACATAGAACAGCCCATACTCTACAGTGGATTTAACATATCTCATAATACGTCTAACGGCATCCAAGTGCGGCTTTCTAGGCTTCTGCATAAACTAGCTTATGAGCCCTACAACATAGCTCAAGTCAAGCCTAGTGATGGTCAAGTAAATCAAGCTGCCAACCATCTACCTATACATAGTCACATCCTCTAATTCAGCCCCAGTGTCAGCTGGAACTACCTCAATGCCTAAGAAATACTTCAGTTCTCCCAGGTCTTTCATGTCAAATTCAGATTTCAGTATCTTCATTACATGCTGTATGCCCAAGTCATCATCACCAGGGATTATCAAATCATCAACATATATGACCAGTACTACTAAACCACTGTCAATCTTCTTTGTAAATAGGCTGTGATCAGCCCTGCCAATAGCAAAACCCAATCTTTGCAAGTAACTGATCCTAGCATGCCAAGCTCTCGGAGCCTGTTTCAGCCCGTACAATGCCTTTTTCAGCCTGCATACATAATGCTGAAAATCAGGGTGAACATACCCTCCCAGGTGAACCATATAGACATCCTCTGCTAGGTCATCGTTAAGAAATGCATTCTTAACATCCATCTGCTGCAATTTCCAACCTTTAGCAGTAGCCAAGACAATCACAGTGCGTATGGTTTCCATCTTGGCAACATGGCTGAATGTTTCCTCATAATCAAGTCCATATTGTTGGGCATACCCCTTTGCGACCAGCCTAGCTTTGTATCTCTCCACACTGCCATCTAACTTGCATTTGATTTTGTAGACCCATTTGCAGCCAATGGTCTTTTTCCCTTCAGGCAATGGTACTAGATCCCATGTTTTATTTTCAGCCAAGGCATTCATTTCTTCATCCATGGCTACACACCATTCTCATCTTTCACTGCTTCAGCATATGTACTTGGTTCTTTGACCTCCATCACTTTTGTCATGTGAGCATAATGCTTTGCAGAGTAGCCACTGTATGTCAACCTGTCAACAGGGTATCTGACCCTCTGCGAGCGTCTAAGCTGTGGTGCACTACTCGATTCCCCTCTCTCATGAGGCGGAATATACCTGCTCTGCCTTGTGCCATGCGTATAGACAGTTAGAATACCAAGTTCGCTGTCTAGAGTATCACCAGACTCATAGCCAGAAGTCATTCTGCCAGGTGTCATCGTACCAGATGCATCCTCAATAACTTTCTCTTTTCCTTTGCTATCCAAGACATCATGTCTCCCCCTCACTGACATACTGGTGTTAGTGGACGACAAGCTCCTCAATCTCCCTGTCCATGGGGATACTGTCTGACTACGAGGTCCTGTCATAGCAGTGCTCTACTGTAAATCAACTATAGAGGTATGAGTGGAAGACATATCCGCTGACACTATAACTGGTGATACATACCAAGAACCCATCTCATCAAAGATAACATCCCTGCTTACCAAAGTCTCCCTGGTAGAGGGATCATAGAATTTGTATGCCTTCTTCTCCTGCAAATATCCAATGAAAACACACTTATGTGCTTTGGGATCTAGCTTTTTCCTTTTCTCATCTAGAATATGCACATTGTAATATTTCCGCGTACCGCGTACGGTCAATATTAACTCTCCGCACGTCATATGAATCTCGCACAAGGATTATCACTAGTGCCAGCAGTTGATTTATAGCCACACGCGGGAAATAGTGACACTCTACCTTACGAGAATAGGGCCGGGGAATTCAAACCGCATAACCGCGGGAAAACAGCCTCTTGGGAAGAGGTCAAGAGGACAAGGTGATATTATTGCAAATTTTTTTATTACCCTCCCCAGCCGATGTGTGGCTTGGGGAAAGGAGATGGGCTAGCATGGGAAGGAAGGATGGGAGAGAGGCCATGCAATTGACACGTGGGGAGGAACCCTCACTCCCCTTGGCCTATAAAAACCCCCTCTTGGGGAGAAGGAGGGGGGTAAGAAGAGTGTGAGAAGGCTGTCGTGTGCCGCGAAGGGGTGGGCCGCCGTGTGAAGGGGCCGGCCGTGGATGGAGGTTGCCGCTGCCGACATGAAGGAAGGAGCTGCGTAGGAGGAGTGAAGAGAGGGGCTGTGCTGGAAGAGCTGTGGGAGGAGAGGAGACTGGGAGAGAGGGAAGCCTGTCGGGCCGTGGAGGAGAGGACGAGAGGTCCACCATGTAGAAGACCGCCAGCCGATTGCTGCCGCCCAGCTCCGCCCCAGTCCGCCAGTGCAGGCCGCCAGGCCGCCAGACTGCCGTCGTTGCCGCCATCCTGTCCGCCACGTCGTCCATGATTTCCCCCCTTAGCCACGTGAGCTGAAGAAGCTCAGAAGCTTCTTTGGAAGCTTCTTTAGAAGCTTCCAAAAGGGGGCCTCATTAACCCCCTTTCACACGGCCCTCTTCCACCATTTGTAAAAAGGAGGCCTTCATAACCCCTTTTCCCACCACCTGGCCCAAAAGGCACTTTTCCACCCATTCCCAAAGGCCTTTTCCCACCACCGTCCCGAAATACCTTTCCATCACAATTTCGAAGAAGGTCCATTAACATCCCTTCCCGGGACTTCTAAGAGGAGACGGTGGAGCCTTAAAGACCACCGCAAGATCCATCGAGTAATTCCAGCAAGAAGATTAAGCCGCAAGCCGTCCGAATTCCGTGCCGATTCGAGTTCTTGAGGACTCCTAAGCTTTCATCGCAAACACCATCCCGAAGAGGAACTCTTCCGCTTACAAGGATAAAGGTAGAGTCGGAAGGCCGAATTCCGAGGACCATCACCCGTAGACCACAAGGGCAGATCGGAAGTCGAATTTACGACTACGATGGCTCCAAAAAGATCCCAAGATGCGACCGCGGGAGGCTCGACTCCGAATGTGCAAGTGGACATCACCCCGACTCCACAAGTCCAGGTTCTTCCGTGTTAATTCCGCATAAGGAAATGATTGGGCGCGCTTAGAAAGGAAATTGCACTTTTACGTTTAATATGCATATGGAAATTGAAAGAAATGCATCTTTTGAACATTATGAAAGATTGAACGATTAGAGGGTTAGATGCATGTAGTTGGTACCTTATCAAGGTAAGGAATCTAATCCTAAGCAAGGAAACGGAATTTATATGTGCATTATTTGTCATCCTAGATATGGTAGATTAGGCGTATACTGCACATTAGGTAACATACCTCTCGTAATGATTTCATAGGAAAAGGTTAGCGCCATAAGGTATCATTCGGAAAGAATTAACAGGGTGCTAAAAGTGAACGTATGACTTGCAAAGTAGTTATAAGATGGAATAAATTAACACTAGTTTTGCTTGAGCTTCATCGACTACTTCGTAGCTAGGAGAATGTTGTGAATTGCGTAGTCGTCATGAGAAAAATGTCATTCATTAAGAGCCGCAATTAGGAGTAAAAGCATAGGATGCCAAAGTGTAGACAACAAGGTTGTAGGTACGACTTTCGATGTAAGACCTAGTAGGTCCTAGGAAAAGTTAGTAGCCAGATTATCGTGCACCAAGGAAAGATAGGTTATCATGAACCATGTGACACGTAGAGGAAATTAATCGTGTGCTTACGCGTAGTGGTGGAATTGTATCTATTGCTCTCCGTTAGATTTAGATTATTACCCTTGGGAAGGATCATCCTTGTCACGGGACAAGCGTAATTGAATTGACTAAGTAATATAAACCACAAGGATTCGTATAGTCATGACTGAATCGATATGATAGGAATCCTAAGTGTTGACTAGGGTTTAGTGCAATAATAATTCGACCTAGTTTTAGACGAAAACCGTGAACCTAAAGATCCTACACATCTTCACAAAAATGTCGAAGTAATTGGATGTTCATCCTAAGGATCATTCGTCTTAATGGTGGAACTCCGATAGAGTTGCATATTCTAGAATCATGAGCCAAACCTAATTAGAAATGACTTGAAGGATACCCCAAAATCCTGTTACTCGGCTAGGGTTAAAACCCGTGGTCGGAACACTAAGAAATGGGTAGGAGGATTCCGTAGAATAGATGCAACACTTGCGCACAAGCCGCAACATTGTATAGTCTTGGAATTTGTCCGCAAAGAGTCTTGTCATCTCTCGAAATGAGGTTGACAAGTTATTGAAGGAAGTTAATTTATTGAGGATGAGTAATCATCCTGTTATTCACTTTTCTTGGGAAAAGTTTGCCAAGAAAAAGGGAAGTTAAGTATTTGCCTTGAAGCAAATGACCGACAATAAACTAAGGCGACATGGTCGCTGGATCCTGCCACAACAAAACCTTAAGTATTGGAAGGGTATGACCCTAACCCAAGAATGATAGGAATCTTGCCAAGTTGCAATTGATTCCGGATCGAATGCGGGTTGCATTCGGAGGAAAAGGAGTTACTCCTTAACGGTTTGCCAGCCAAAACGACCATTGGAATTTGTTTGTGCTTGTAACAGTTAGAAAAGCACTGTTTGCATTGTTTGCTCAATGAACTAAAGGAGGAAAACATATCTAAAATTGAAGCCTGAAGGTAGAGGCAGCTTCAGTTACCCCCGACTGCCTGCCTAACCCTAGCCAAGGGGGTTGTGAACCGCGCCGGGAACGTGGACCGAACCCGCCGTGAGAGGTCTCTCCGTTGAGTTCTGCTTGGAGCAGGAGGACGCTTGGGTGCCAGGGGGGGCTCTGGCTGTAAATCCCTCGCCTTCCGGGCCCTGCACAAGAGACTAACGTGACTCGGGATTGGATCTCGAGGCCCGCATACTAGTCTACGGGCGGAAACTTGGGATAGTAATCACAGGAAGGATTACTGGATAGCCTTCGGGCGGATTATGAAAGCGCCTACGGGCGGGAACTCCTTGTATTTCAAAGATAAAGGATAAAATGATAACAAAGAAGTTGTTTGACATTGTTTTCTTTATGTCCTGTGATAAGATTACGTGAAGGAACCAGTGCATAACAGAGTTAATCAAAGAAGCTGTTTGTATGTGTCAAACTAATGTGGTAGGTAATTGCATAACTAAAACAAACTGAGGAAAGTGCGGAGGAGGGACCATGGGTCCGTCCTACGGATGGGTGGTCCCGGTTAGCCGGGAACTTTTCTCAAGGTCTTCAACGGACAGAGGATGATCGTCATCATCGAAACAAGTAACGAGAACAATGACTTAGAATTAACTATTACCCGATTTACGCTGTTTTAGGGGAACGGAATGGGACTATGCCTTATGGCAGAGAGGTCGAGCTTTGCATCCCTCTCGTTTCCCATTCTCCTTGAACCAAGTGCAGCATGAATTCGCTTCAGACGGGCGTTCTGCGTAAAGTAGTTCGATCAGGTCTGACGCTAGTTGTTGATAGCTAATGACCAAACAGGGAAACCCAAATTCAGGTCGATCCTAAGTGGGAACGGCCAGGATACTTCCGCTACGTGGCAGACTCGGAAAGACCTAGATTGCAAAACCCGTAACATTCCATGGGAGTGTCGGGTGGAGTTTTCTAGACAACCTTTCCGATGGACTGCTAAGACGTGTCCTAGAGGGTTCCAATGGACACGTTACAGTTGGTATCAGAGCAAACCAACAAAGGACTTGTTTTTAGGAAATTTTAATAAGAAGAAGTAAAGCAAATGTTGTGTCCCAAACATTTCCTTACTTTGAATACTGTCTTGCAGAATTATGAAGCATGGAACAGGTTCTTAGTGTTCCGAGTCATGTTTATGACCGCGATGCATTCCACAAATTATCGACAAAGGGTTGAGATGATGAACATCCTAGACCGCATTTACAATCCATCACCTGTGTACGTGGAATGGAGATGGATGGGTGTTACAGGGATCTATTACATAACTGCCTATCAACCTGTGCACCTTCAAATTAACTTGAAGAGAATCAAGTGGATGGAAGATTTGAAGATCGTAAAGCTGTTCGTCTTTATTGAGGCTCATGCAAACGCGACCCTACAGGTCGGAGGTCGAAGGATTAACCAGAATAAGTATGTGTACGGGGAAGTGATTCAAAGAATCCCTGCCGACCGAATCAAGGTTTTGGGGCGTCGTGAGAAGAATGGATATCGAAGGAAGAGATACCCTAATCTTCCAATGAACTATCGATTCCTGAAAATCGATGACCCTAATCCGTACTACTACTCAGTTCCTGTAGCTGAATGCAATAATATCTTATTCTCCTCGAATTAATGTATTAACTTGTTCCATCGCTCCAAGGAATAATTGTACCACGAAAGGGCTATGCTGATATGAATCGAATAAAACTTTTTAAACGATTGTCTTGACATGAATATTGATAAAAGAAGTAAAGTGATTTGGTCACTGGACTGAAGGAATACGTGAACGTAGTTTCTGAAGAGTAACAAAACGCCCACTTCAAAGAGAAGTTGATCATGAAATAGGGCTAATACCCGGGATTGCGCCAATTGCAAAGAGACCTTATAGAATGTCCATTCCAGAGGCTATTGAGTTGAAGGAGCAACTCAAGAAACTGTTAGACCAAGGCTACATCAGACCTAGCAGTTCCCCATGGAGAGCTCCAGTATTATTCCAGAAAAAGAAAGATGGGACACTTCGACTATGTATTGATTACCGTAGGTTGAATTAATCAACAGACAAGAACAAGTACCCTATTCCTAGAATAGATGAGCTTCTCGATCGCCTTCAAGGTGCAAAGATCTTCTCCAAAATTGATCTCAGGTCAGGCTGCTATCAAATCAGGATCAAGGATGAGAATATTCCAAAAACGGCCTTCAATACAAGATATGGGCACTTTGAATTCTTGGTTATGTCATTCGGGCTTACAAATGCACCTGCCACCTTCAATAGATTAATGCGGGATATTTTAAACCATATCTTGATGATTTCGTGCTTGTCTTCTTCGATGACATTTTAGTCTATTCTAAACAGGAAGAAGATCATGAGGCCCAACTACGAATTGTGTTGGAGACAATGAGGTTCCATAAGTTGTATGCAAAAATGAAGAAGTGTGCATTCTACAAGCGTCAGATTAAATATCTAGGAGGAATTTCAGTGGATCCAACCAAAGTCAGGGATGTGCTTGAATGGCCAATACCAGTATCTGTCAAAGAGATACGTAGTTTTCTTGGCTTGACAGGATGGTATAGGATCTTTATCAAAAACTATGCTTTGATTGCAGCACCTTTGAAAGACTTACTGAAGAAGCAAACATTGCATGGTCAACCAAAGTATTGAATTAATCACGATAACTTCACGGATTAGAAAGCACTTATGCATGTCAATTGCAACTAGTCAAGTTAAATGCAATTGGAACATGAATTGGCTATTTGAACATTATTAGAAATAGCTTAAGATATGGAAATTGATCATCGGTACATTCAAAGGAATGAATGAAAAGAGCATAAGGTGACTATGCAATTGTAGGACCTTATTAGCAAGTTTCCTTTTTGTATATTCAAAAGTGACAAGCCTAGGACTACTATTGCCTCATTTCAAGGTTGAAATTATTGAGGAAGCAAACGTCCATTACATGGTCAACTACCGAACAAACTAGCTTCGATAGGTTGAAGCAAAGTTTGGTATCAGCACCTATTCTAAAACTTCTAGACCACAGTAAGGAGTAGAGGTAGTAACTGATACTAGCATGCTTGCCTTAAGATATGTGCTCATGTAGGAAAATCATCCAGTAACATACTCTTCAAAGAAATTGAAGAGTCACGAAAAGAATTATGCTACTCATGATCTGGAGTTATTAGCTGTCATCCATGCTCTAAAGCTTTGGAGACACTACCTATTGGATAACAAGTTTACTCTAGTAACCGATCATAAGAGCCTCAAATGGATCTTCACCCAGAACGAGCTCAACATGAGGCAACGTCGATAGATTGAAGTATTGGAGGAATATGATTTTAAGATCAAGTACCGACCTGGAAAGAAGAATGTAGTTGTTGATGCACTCAATCGCAAGGCATTCTTTAATTCACTAATCTTGAAAAATCTATCAATAGCTAGATCTCTAGCTACAGAGGTGTCCATGCCAAACGACCTAATACTTGAGCTAGCTAGAGAGGAAGGATGCCATGGTCTAGCTTATCAAAGGATGCTAAGGGAAGTCTCTATCAAGGATCAGGAACAAAAGCTAGAGGCCAAGTATTGTGAATTCTCTGTCAGTAGTAGACTTGTCTACTATAGGATGAGAGTATGTATACGAGCAAGCCAGTTATTTAAATAGAAGATATTGTGCGAAGCTTATGATTTCACTCTATCGGGACATCAAAGCTGCGAAGGATAGACAGAAGGCATACACGAAGTTGAAGTGTCAAGATAGAATATTTGAGGAAGGAGACATGGTCTTCATTCACGTATGCCCAAAGAAGAGTTCTCTATCCTTAAGAGATTGCAGGAAGCTAAGTCCAAAGTATTGTGGACCATACAAGATCCTTAAGTGCTTAAGACCTAATGTTTATAGACTGCAACTCCCTGAAAACCTAAAGGTTCATAATGTATTCCATAATAGTCTATTGAAGAATGAAGTATGTACCTAGCCCTAATCATGTACTTGATGACCAACAAATTGTAATGCCTAGTCAAGGAATCCGTGAACTAAGGCCGGATGCTAGGGTGAAACAACTGAGATCCAGAACCTTGAGAGAATGCCTCGTCCAGTGGAAAGATCATCCTAAGGAGGATGCTACCTAGATGGATGAAAGCTCCCTCAAACTTTGACATCCCCAGTTTACCTCGAGATGAGGACATCTCGATTCTTCTAAGGGGGAGAGAATGTAATATTTCCGCGTACCGCGTACGGTCAATATTAACTCTCCGCACGTCATATGAATCTCGCACAAGGATTATCACTAGTGCCAGCAGTTGATTTATAGCCACACGCGGGAAATAGTGACACTCTACCTTACGAGAATAGGGCCGGGGAATTCAAACCGCATAACCGCGGGAAAACAGCCTCTTGGGAAGAGGTCAAGAGGATAAGGTGATATTATTGCAAATTTTTTTATTACCCTCCCCAGCCGATGTGTGGCTTGGGGAAAGGAGATGGGCTAGCATGGGAAGGAAGGATGGGAGAGAGGCCATGCAATTGACACGTGGGGAGGAACCCTCACTCCCCTTGGCCTATAAAAACCCCCTCTTGGGGAGAAGGAGGGGGGTAAGAAGAGTGTGAGAAGGCTGTCGTGTGCCGCGAAGGGGTGGGCCGCCGTGTGAAGGGGCCGGCCGTGGATGGAGGTTGCCGCTGCCGACATGAAGGAAGGAGCTGCGTAGGAGGAGTGAAGAGAGGGGCTGTGCTGGAAGAGCTGTGGGAGGAGAGGAGACTGGGAGAGAGGGAAGCCTGTCGGGCCGTGGAGGAGAGGACGAGAGGTCCGCCATGTAGAAGACCGCCAGCCGATTGCTGCCGCCCAGCTCCGCCCCAGTCCGCCAGTGCAGGCCGCCAGGCCGCCAGACTGCCGTCGTTGCCGCCATCCTGTCCGCCACGTCGTCCATGATTTCCCCCCTTAGCCACGTGAGCTGAAGAAGCTCAGAAGCTTCTTTGGAAGCTTCTTTAGAAGCTTCCAAAAGGGGGCCTCATTAACCCCCTTTCACACGGCCCTCTTCCACCATTTGTAAAAAGGAGGCCTTCATAACCCCTTTTCCCACCACCTGGCCCAAAAGGCACTTTTCCACCCATTCCCAAAGGCCTTTTCCCATCACCGTCCCGAAATACCTTTCCATCACAATTTCGAAGAAGGTCCATTAACATCCCTTCCCGGGACTTCTAAGAGGAGACGGTGGAGCCTTAAAGACCACCGCAAGATCCATCGAGTAATTCCAGCAAGAAGATTAAGCCGCAAGCCGTCCGAATTCCGTGCCGATTCGAGTTCTTGAGGACTCCTAAGCTTTCATCGCAAACACCATCCCGAAGAGGAACTCTTCCGCTTACAAGGATAAAGGTAGAGTCGGAAGGCCGAATTCCGAGGACCATCACCCGTAGACCACAAGGGCAGATCGGAAGTCGAATTTACGACTACGATGGCTCCAAAAAGATCCCAAGATGCGACCGCGGGAGGCTCGACTCCGAATGTGCAAGTGGACATCACCCCGACTCCACAAGTCCAGGTTCTTCCGTGTTAATTCCGCATAAGGAAATGATTGGGCGCGCTTAGAAAGGAAATTGCACTTTTACGTTTAATATGAAAATGGAAATTGAAAGAAATGCATCTTTTGAACATTATGAAAGATTGAACGATTAGAGGGTTAGATGCATGTAGTTGGTACCTTATCAAGGTAAGGAATCTAATCCTAAGCAAGGAAACGGAATTTATATGTGCATTATTTGTCATCCTAGATATGGTAGATTAGGCGTATACTGCACATTAGGTAACATACCTCTCGTAATGATTTCATAGGAAAAGGTTAGCGCCATAAGGTATCATTCGGAAAGAATTAACAGGGTGCTAAAAGTGAATGTATGACTTGCAAAGTAGTTATAAGATGGAATAAATTAACACTAGTTTTGCTTGAGCTTCATCGACTACTTTGTAGCTAGGAGAATGTTGTGAATTGCGTAGTCGTCATGAGAAAAATGTCATTCATTAAGAGCCGCAATTAGGAGTAAAAGCATAGGATGCCAAAGTGTAGACAACAAGGTTGTAGGTACGACTTTCGATGTAAGACCTAGTAGGTCCTAGGAAAAGTTAGTAGCCAGATTATCGTGCACCAAGGAAAGATAGGTTATCATGAACCATGTGACACGTAGAGGAAATTAATCGTGTGCTTACGCGTAGTGGTGGAATTGTATCTATTGCTCTCCGTTAGATTTAGATTATTACCCTTGGGAAGGATCATCCTTGTCACGGGACAAGCGTAATTGAATTGACTAAGTAATATAAACCACAAGGATTCGTATAGTCATGACTGAATCGATATGATAGGAATCCTAAGTGTTGACTAGGGTTTAGTGCAATAATAATTCGACCTAGTTTTAGACGAAAACCGTGAACCTAAAGATCCTACACATCTTCACAAAAATGTCGAAGTAATTGGATGTTCATCCTAAGGATCATTCGTCTTAATGGTGGAACTCCGATAGAGTTGCATATTCTAGAATCATGAGCCAAACCTAATTAGAAATGACTTGAAGGATACCCCAAAATCCTGTTACTCGGCTAGGGTTAAAACCCGTGGTCGGAACACTAAGAAATGGGTAGGAGGATTCCGTAGAATAGATGCAACACTTGCGCACAAGCCGCAACATTGTATAGTCTTGGAATTTGTCCGCAAAGAGTCTTGTCATCTCTCGAAATGAGGTTGACAAGTTATTGAAGGAAGTTAATTTATTGAGGATGAGTAATCATCCTGTTATTCACTTTTCTTGGGAAAAGTTTGCCAAGAAAAAGGGAAGTTAAGTATTTGCCTTGAAGCAAATGACCGACAATAAACTAAGGCGACATGGTCGCTGGATCCTGCCACAACAAAACCTTAAGTATTGGAAGGGTATGACCCTAACCCAAGAATAATAGGAATCTTGCCAAGTTGCAATTGATTCCGGATCGAATGCGGGTTGCATTCGGAGGAAAAGGAGTTACTCCTTAACGGTTTGCCAGCCAAAACGACCATTGGAATTTGTTTGTGCTTGTAACAGTTAGAAAAGCACTGTTTGCATTGTTTGCTCAATGAACTAAAGGAGGAAAACATATCTAAAATTGAAGCCTGAAGGTAGAGGCAGCTTCAGTTACCCCCGACTGCCTGCCTAACCCTAGCCAAGGGGGTTGTGAACCGCGCCGGGAACGTGGACCGAACCCGCCGTGAGAGGTCTCTCCGTTGAGTTCTGCTTGGAGCAGGAGGACGCTTGGGTGCCAGGGGGGGCTCTGGCTGTAAATCCCTCGCCTTCCGGGCCCTGCACAAGAGACTAACGTGACTCGGGATTGGATCTCGAGGCCCGCATACTAGTCTACGGGCGGAAACTTGGGATAGTAATCACAGGAAGGATTACTGGATAGCCTTCGGGCGGATTATGAAAGCGCCTACGGGCGGGAACTCCTTGTATTTCAAAGATAAAGGATAAAATGATAACAAAGAAGTTGTTTGACATTGTTTTCTTTATGTCCTGTGATAAGATTACGTGAAGGAACCAGTGCATAACAGAGTTAATCAAAGAAGCTGTTTGTATGTGTCAAACTAATGTGGTAGGTAATTGCATAACTAAAACAAACTGAGGAAAGTGCGGAGGAGGGACCATGGGTCCGTCCTACGGATGGGTGGTCCCGGTTAGCCGGGAACTTTTCTCAAGGTCTTCAACGGACAGAGGATGATCGTCATCATCGAAACAAGTAACGAGAACAATGACTTAGAATTAACTATTACCCGATTTACGCTGTTTTAGGGGAACGGAATGGGACTATGCCTTATGGCAGAGAGGTCGAGCTTTGCATCCCTCTCGTTTCCCATTCTCCTTGAACCAAGTGCAGCATGAATTCGCTTCAGACGGGCGTTCTGCGTAAAGTAGTTCGATCAGGTCTGACGCTAGTTGTTGATAGCTAATGACCAAACAGGGAAACCCAAATTCAGGTCGATCCTAAGTGGGAACGGCCAGGATACTTCCGCTACGTGGCAGACTCGGAAAGACCTAGATTGCAAAACCCGTAACATTCCATGGGAGTGTCGGGTGGAGTTTTCTAGACAACCTTTCCGATGGACTGCTAAGACGTGTCCTAGAGGGTTCCAATGGACACGTTACACACATAAGCAAGACAGCCAAAGACTTTCATGTGACTTACATCCGGCTTAGAGCCATATAACTTCTCAAACGATGTCATCTCATGAATACCTGTAGTGGGAGTCCTGTTCAAAATGTATACGATTGTCATAACAGCCTCTGCCCAATAGTAAAGCAGCATATGCTTTTCATTCATCATGGCCCTAACAGCTTCCATCAAAACCCTATTTTTCCTTTCAGCCACTCCGTTCTGCTGGGGAGTGTAGCTGCAGGTGAGCTGCCTACGAATGCCATTTTCAGCCAAGAAATCATCAAATTCATTTGATAGATACTCCCCACCACTATCAAATCTCAAGCAAGAGATGTAGCATTCAAGCTCCTTCTCAACCTGTGCTTTAAATTGCTGAAAAACAGCAAAGACCTCATCTTTTGTTTTCAATATGTAAAGCCAGGTATAACGACTGTAGTCATCAATGAAAGATACATAATATCTGGAACCTCCCATAGATACATTATGAGCTAGCCCCCAAACATCAGAGTGCACTAACTGCAATGGACGTGTACTCTGTCGTACATGCCTGACAAATGGCAATTGTGACTGCTTACCAAACTGGCAAGCCTCGCATACATGACCAATATCTGAATATTGGAACTTCGGTAAACCTGTAACCAGCTATTTCTTTTGCATAATTTGCAGCCTTTGCAAATTGACATGCCCTACTCTCTTGTGCCATATTTCCAAATCCCTAACAGTGCCAGAACCATGGGCAAACATAGCTGAATTCAGCTCTGGCAAAGAAGCATCAAGAGTAAACATTCTGCCAATCCTGTGACCACGAGCTATCAACTTGCAGCCATTGCCAAACTCTTCAATAAAGCAGCCATCTTATTCAATCTACCCTGCAAGTTCTGCTCCGTCATCTGACCAACAGATAACAAGTTCTTCGTAATTGAAGGGACATGCAATACATCATGCAAATTTTTCTTTGTGCCATTATGGACCACAAGAGGCAGTTTGCCTTTATGCTCAATGCTATGCTGCGTGTCATCACCTATGCATACATAGCCATGCTTTTCAGCCACCATATCCGTGAACCAATCACCGTGAGGGGTCATGTGATTCGATGCCCCCGAGTCAATGTACCACACTGCATCATCAGATGATTTTTCAGTAGCCTTATCTTTGACATACCGCATGGAAAACAGTCTATCACCAGAGTCATCTGCCTGACTGGACGTAGCATAATGTCCATGCTGCTTGCCCTTCTGGTTTCCCTGCTTCTTCCAGCAGTCCTTTGCAATATGCCCATACTTTCCGTAGTAGTGACAATCCTTATCTTTATTTGGATTGTTTGACTGACATTGCTGCTGCCATGAGCCTCTGCTCGGGAGTTAGATCTCCCCCTGCCTCGAAAGTTTCCACCACCTCTTGCATTTCATGACTGTTGATTGCTATTACTATAGGATGCATTCTGCTGGCCTCCTCTGCCAGATCCATAGCCTTTACCACGGCTACCACGACCACGCTGATTCAAGTAAAAAATTGCATCCTTATTCTTTGAACTGCTTGACCCTGTAGCTAAGCCAAGCTTCACCTCTTCATGAATCAATAATGCAACCAGCTCATTAAAGTCAGGCATCTCAGCCCGCACAGACACTGAAGTGTCAAAAGACTTGTACTCAGGACCCAAGCCATTTAAGGTCACTGCAACCATATCCTCATCTTCAACCTGTGAACCAACAGATGCTAGCTGATCTGCTATGGTCTTAATCTCTGTGACATAATCTTGTATGGATCTGTTCTTCCTCTCCATGTTATTGAATTTCTGCTTTAATTGTATCTTCCTTGCACTTGTGGTTGTGCCATAGTATTTGACCAATATATTCCATGTATCTGCTGGGGATTTATAGTTCATGATCTGCATCATCATAGCATCCGAGATACATAATGACAACCAATGTAAAACCCTGCGAGCTCTTTCCGTCCAGGCTCGATGCGCTCGTCTTTGATCAGCTGTAGGATTCCTTTCTGGAACTTCAGGTTCAGCCTCAACACCTGTCACTAAGTCCCAGTATCCTTTGCCAATCAAAAAGTTCTCCATGCGGAACTTCCATATTGCATAATTGTTACTATCAAGCTTTTCTCCCACAATCTGGGTTACATTATCAGTTCTATCAGCATTTGCCATGTTGTAGACCTTGCCTGACTACCTGCAAACCAAGATCTTCTTAACAGTTCAACTTCAGCCTGAAACTGTTTATGACAGTTTTTTGCAATTAATTGCAGTAAAAAACTAGGGTATTTCAGCCCACTGACAGTCTAAAACAGCTCACAACCAAGTGGCCTAACTTGTAGGCAAAACAGTCAGTACAGATGCAATGTATTTACTTCAGTTGAACCTCTTCCAACCTCACTGCTAGGATACATACATGCAGTCTGAAAATTGTAATTCTGTGAATGACCAGCAGTGATTTCAAGCCCAAAACTAAGTGATATACATGTCATACATGTCCCAAACCTTCATAGACATCTGCTAGTACATGTAGCAATCTGAGCATAACCAATGGGGCACAAGTCAGTGCATAGATAGTAGGTATAAGTATCAAGCCTTCTGCTTACAAATTGCAATCAGCAACTTCTCAGTAAACCAAAGTCAATCCAGCTCCAAAACAGCCTCAAATCATGTCAGACATTCACTTTGAAGTGTTAGGTTCAATACATGAGCATTCGGGTAACTATAGGCATCCTGTCTTCATGAATCCAATTCATAGATTGCATTTACTGCTTGCCACCACTGAGACAATGTCACTGCAGTAATCACTAGCCTTAGACTTCAACTTTCATGATCCCTTGATGCTCAACCCAATCCATAAACCTCCAGCAGACATATCCCATGTCATACATATAATAAATGCCAGCCAAGTGTTATGTAATGCTTCAATGGAAGCTAATGCTTGCTGCCCACTGTTTTGAGACAGGTTTCTAGCCTGTTTACACTTCCAGATTTGAGTACTTCCTTCAAGAAATTTTAGCTCAAAGGCATGAGAACCGATACATATGTCTTCCAGAGTGCTCCTAGGCTCCAATGAGGTCCATAAATCATGTTAGAGAGCTTCAAGCTCCAACCAAGTTCAGATACAAGCTGCCCTATCACTGTTTGCAGCTGAACTGCTACTATTTTAGATCTGTAGAGAAGATCTGTAGCTCATAACTGAGCACACATACAAGTAATAGCATGCCAAGACCTTCAACCACCTTCCAAGGTGTATAAGCAAGCTGTAGACTGCCTGAGGAGCTCCAAATGCCTTGTGTTGTAGTGGGATATGCCTTTAGCCACAACAAGCGCAAACACGCAGACTAGCCTGACCTCTGCTGCTGCACATTTCACTTATTATTATAATGATAAAGCACTCACTGGTGCTCAACCAGTCCTTGGATGACTCCTTAGCAAGCCACAGCTCCTGCTTCAAGTAATGAGACTCCAATGCTCCACAATACATACCTCTGTGTGACCATTGATGAAAAATGACTGTCAATCCTCTTCCTTTTTCAGCTCTTCAGGTCACTCTTCAAGTCTTCTTCTTGAGTGCATTCCACTAGTGAGCCCATTCATGGCTCTGATACCATGTTAGATTTCATGGATGTAGAAAAGAGAGCAACTCAAAGTGAAGCAACATGCTTCCTCTCTCTATTCTTCTCATTATTCATTCAGCACACACTTTGTGCATATACAACCTAAGGTCATAAAGACCATTCACACTAGAAGTAGAACCGACTTATTTAATGTACCTAACTGATCTAGCCAAACTAGCTGTGTCTAGCTCATGTCGGTCAAACACACATGAATGAGCTTGATATTCTAACAAAGTCGACTTATACTTGCCCCTTTTCCTTGGGTTTTTTCTTAGGGTATCTTAGTCCCTAACTCAAGCATTAGCTGGTCAGTCAAGGCAATGGACATACCTTATTTGCAACCCAACTGAGGGTCTTTTAATCTCTAATTCCAGCCAAGCTCAGCAAATACACATGGCAACAAATGATTCCTCATTTAAACTTTCAAGATGCGGTTTAGATGCATGCGATCCTTCCAATTCTCTTAGTGCGGTTCTATGCAGGATTTCCCAACCATCATGCACATTGTGCGTTTAGCATAGTTGTACCCCTAATGGCTTTTATCTCTCTTTATTCTTGGCAATGAGTACTTATTTTTAATGCACCGGATCACATTGCTCTTCTTCTTTTTCACTTTTCATGATTTCTTCATGGAGTCCTCATGCTACATGATAGTTTTTGTTTTACAAAAATTTTATATTCATCAACCTATTCAACAACCCTAGGGATCACATAGACTATATCCCACACTACATCCCACACACAGGACGTTCATCAAACACTTCCTGTGCTTTTGTAAATCTGCCACAATTAGCATATATATTCACTAGAGCATTTCTAAACACAACATTTCCCTCCAACAACCCTAGCCTAACAATCTCTTCATGAATTTCTTTGTCCTTGTGTATGGCTCTTATGTCAGCACACATGCTTTCAAGAACACAATATTAGTAAGTTTGGGAATCTCCCAATTCCCATTTTTTGAATACTAAAAAGGTGGCACCCAGGTAACATGCCCATAAGTTTCTCAAAACCATATGATGTGACCTATCATTGCAAAGCACTTGAAAAATGGAATCTATTGAGCTATAGACTGCTCAATTTGGAGTTATAGTGTTTAAGTTATGACAAATCCAAAGATTTGATTAGTTGTCCCAGACTTATGGGAAATTCCCATATTTCCCAATATGGTGTCTGAAGGTGCTCAAGAAGGAGACTACATTAGGAATGTGACCCCCCTATTGTGGCTTGTCAAAACATTTTAGTGCTTCCTTATATTGCCATGTTGTGCATTACCTATGATAAGTGAACTCCAAGAAACATCCCTAATAGGGAGCTACTCACTCTGCCTTTGCAAATGCACTACACTTGGGATACATATATTCACCACAAAATTGCTAGGCACACTCTCTCTCCAACCACCCTAGTCTATTTATCTCATCATGAATTTCTTCACCCTTTACAATTGTTTTTACATCTCCACATGCTTTCAAGGTACAAGCAAAGGAAACTGTAGTGGGGTAGTGCCCCTCATATTGCATCTTATTGAAACATTTCAATGCCTCCTTCCCTTGCCCATGTTGTGCATACCCTAAACTCACCCTACAATTCATGCATACCAAGACACTACATAGTGCATAGGAAGCTTTCCCAAGCGCTCGTGTGCTTCTACAAGTGCACCAAATTTGGCATACATGTCCACCAAAGAATTTCCAAGCATAACATTTCAACCCAGCCACCCCAATCTAATGATCCAGTCACAAACTTGTTCACCCTTGTCAAGTGCTCCTACATTGGCACATGCTTTTAAGGCACAAATAAAGGTGACTAAAGTGGGGGAGTGTCCCTCATATTGCATCTTATTGAAACATTTCAGTGCTTCCTTGCCTTGCCCATGTTGTGCATACCTTGCAACAACTATTGCATTCCAAGTGACTACATCTTGGACATGAAGTTCATCCAACACTCGTGTTTTTCCCAATGCAGCACAAGTGGCACACATGTTCACCAAAGCAGCATTACTAACAAGTACAACATATTTCTCCAACAAATTTGATCTGACAATCTCATCACAAATTCATTCACCCTTATTGAGTGATGTAACGTGTCCACTAGTATCATCCCAGACACGTCTTAGTAGTCCATCGGAAAGGATGTCTAGAAAACTCCGCCCGGCACTCCCATGGAATGTTACGGGTTTTGCGATCTAGGTCTTCCCGCGTCTGCCACGTAGCAGAAGTATCCTAGCCGTTCCCACTTAGGATCGACCGGAATTAGGGTTTTCCTGATTGGTCATTAGCTAACAGCAACTAGCGTCAGATCCCAACGAACTACTTTACGCAGAAACGCAAGGTCCGAAGCGGATTCATGCTGCACTTGGTTCAAGGAGAATGGAAAACGAGAGGGATGCAAAGCTCAACCTCTCTGCCATAAGGCATAGTCCCATTTCGTTCCCCTAAAACAGCGTAAATCGGGTAAGACGTAACTCTAGGTCTGTTGAGATATCGAGCTCCACTCGTGATATGCCAGGGTGACCGTTGTGCATTTATGTCACTGACTTGTCAGTTCCAGATGTGGTTGGTACACCGCCCATGAATAATAGCTACATGATAGCTATCCTTATCTACTCTAGTTCATAGCTCAATTAGTATGCCACCTTAGTTAGTTGAGTTTGGTTTGAGACCCATATATAGGGTTCTTCTATTTCCTTGTATGAGAGTTCTTTTGGCTTACACAACTAAGAAGAGGAAAATTGTTTTCAGCCTCCACACTTGTGTGTATTCCCCCATTGTGCAAGCAAGAAAGCTACAAGTGAGACTCCTTCCTTCTCTCCCACAATCTTGACATGGTATCAGAGCCTTGTTCGTGGTAAGGAGCTCAAGAAAGCAAGCCAAGCTTGCGGTGTTCTAGTAAGAGGAGCAGTGTTGCTTTCATTTTCTATTTTGGGAGTAGATCTCTGCAAGTAGCACAGCCGGAATTTGCAAGAGTGCATTGTCTCAGGTTGAGATGCCCTTCGCGGTGAAGCAAGAGGGCAGTATATGCTGCGAGTCAGGGATTTAGCCCTTGGCGACCCTGTTTTTTTGATTTGAGGCCATTTCGGGGCCTGTTTTGGAGGCAGACGTTTTCTGCACGCACTCAGGAAAAAGCCCTGTTTTATGCTGTGCGACCACTGTTCTATAGGTCGGTGAAAAGTTACCACAGAAATTGCATCGTATGCTCATGTGCAGAGACATTGGGAGTTACAGAATGATCCTTGGTTCCTGTATATACAAAATCGTCACTAGGAAGTGACTGTGTGGTCAAATACCACTTTCGCCAGTTTTGCAGATTTGCCCTTGTGAGGCTGAAGCTGTGTTCTTTGCAGTGACAGAATTTTTTGCAGTGTTCTGTAATGGCGTCTGATTCTCTTTCATAGATTGTCACTGAAAAGCTTGACAAGAACAACTTCCAAGCATGGAAGTTTAGAATGACGAATTTCCTTATGGGAAAAGGATATTGGGAATTTGTTGCAGGAAATGAAGAAGAACCAGTTCTTCCTGATGTTCCCAATCAACAGCAAATGCAGGCATTTAAAGCATGGCATGAGAGAGCCAGGAAAGTTATGTACTGGCTATCTATCAGCATTTCAGACTCTATGATTATGCATATTCAAGATGCAAGTACGCCAAAGGAGGCATGCGATACTTTGTCAAAAATGTATAGCACAAATACGCAAGCCAGAAAAATATAGCTCAAGAAAGAGTTGCATAATGTGCAAAGAGAAAGTATGAGCATCAATGACTACCACATGAAGGTGAAGAAGATTACAGATGCACTTGCTTCCATTGGGTCACCAGTGGAAGATGATGATTTAGTTTCTGTGACCTTGAATGGTCTAGGAAAGGATTACGCATAGTTTCGGACATCCATTTCAGTTCGTGAAAGATTTCCTGATTTTGAGGAGTTGATTGCTCTTCTAATTTCTGAGGAGCAAAGAAATGGTGGTGCATCTTCTTCAGGAGGAACTTCAAAAGAAACTGTCTTCTACTCAAATGCTGGAAGAGGTAGAGGCAAAGGTAGAGGAGGCCGATTTGGAGGCCGTGGTAGAAATCAGAATATGCAGCAAACTCAAGAAAACCAGTCCTATGGAGGAGGACGTGGTAACTCTAGAGGCAGGGGGAGCCAAAGAGGTCGTGGTGGATGGCAAAGAGGCCAAAATGCAAATAGTAATGTTGAATGTTACTACTGTGGTAAAATGGGTCATATGGCTAAAGACTGCTATAAAAAGCAGAATGACATCATGAATGGGAAATTGCAACAAGGGAATTATGCATCTTCTAGTAGACAGGGTGATGACAGAAATGAGCATTTGTTTATGGTGCAGCACATGAACAATTCTGTGACAAGTGCAGAAGAAAGCAACGATGTATTGTATGTTGACTCAGGTGCATTAAACCACATGACAGGTCATGCAGAATGGATGGAGGATGCAAGGAAAATGGAAAAACCAGGATTTGTGGAGACTGGTGATGATACTGCACATCCTATTGTGCAGATTGGAAAAATTCCTTTGTCTATGCAGGATGGGAAAAAGAAATACCTGTCCGATGTATTTCATGTCCTGAATATCACCAAGAATCTGGTTTCTGTTGGAGCAGGGCTTGCAGGTCAGATTTAATCCTCATGGATGCTTTGTTGAGGATATGAAAAATAAAGGTCGCTTGATAGCAAAAGGAAAGAAGAAAGGCAGAATGTTTACATTGGATGCAGACATGTCTGAATTGAGTGCATCAATGTTTGCACATGGGACCGGTGTAGTTGCAGATATTGATATCTGGCATAAATGCATTGGTCATGTTAATGTACAGCGACTAAAATCAATGCAGGCCCAAAATATTGTTGCAGGATTGCCCAAATTCAAGGTTGCAAAAATGCATAAGATATGTGAAGCCTGTCAATTTGGAAAACAGGCAAGGAAACCATTTCCTAGACATGTTCAAGAGAGTAAGAAGCCATTGGAATTAATCCACTCTGATGTGTGGACTACTAAAGCTGCGTCTCTTGGAAGCTGTCATTATTTTGTCACTTTTATTGATGACTATAGCAGAAAAGTTTGGGTGTATTTTATGAAAAAGAAAAGTGAAGTTTTTGGGCATTTCAAAACTCTTAAAGCTATGGTTGAAAAAGAAACAGGTTTGCAAATAAAATGCCTAAGGTTAGATGGAGGGGGAGAGTACCTCTCAAATGAGTTTGCAAGGTTCCTGTAGGAGCATGGCATAAAGAAGCAATATTCATGCAGTCATACCCCGCAACAAAATGGAATTGCAAAAAGGAAAAAAGGCATATTGGAGAGGTATCTCGTGCCATGCTCAATGAAAAAGACATGCCAGATTTTTATTGGGCTGAGGCAGTTGCTACAATAGTTTACATAATGAACAGGACTCCCATTGCAGCAATACATGGGATGACTCTAGAGGAGAGGTATACTGGTAGGAAACCATATATTTCTCATTTGAAAATTTTTGGTTGCATTGCCTATGTACATGTGCCAGATGAGTTGAGATCCAAGTTGGATCCAAAAGTTGAGAAGTGCATCTTTATTGGTTACTCTCTGCAACAAAAAGGGTATAGATGCTATAACCCTTCTACTCGTAAGTTTACAGTGAGCAGAGATGTTGTTTTTGATGAGATGAGTAGCTGGTATAAACCAGTAAATGTGATTGATGATGTAGATGCACAAAATGGTAATGCTGCACAGAATTCACAGCAGCAGTCACAAAATATTAGTGGACCTGGAGCGTCCTCTAGCAGTGGTTCACATTCTTCGCCATGGACAGGCAGATTGAGATCAGGAGAATCTTCTCAAAGTAATGCAGAGAGTGGTATCCAGGTATCACGAAAAGGAAAAGAGAAGGTTGATGAGCCCATGTTTGATGTGAATATAGATCACTCTCATGTGGATGGTGAATCCAGTGGCTCAGAACAGAGCATTGATGATGAGTTGGGTATTCCTTCTATTGTTACACTTGGAGTAAGGAAGACCAGGGATGTTTTGAGAGCACCTGGGAGTGAACCTATTTTGCGCAGGTCTACGAGAGCTAGGTATCCTATGGATAGGCTGAAATATGATGGATTTACAGCCATTCACTATGCATATATGGTCAAAGTGATACAGGAATCAGAACCCACTTCTTTTGAGCAAGCCATGGGAAAAGAAAAATGGGAGAAAGCCATGGATGAAGAAATGGATGCCTTGGAAGCAAATGCTACATGGGAATTGGTACCTTTGCCTAAAGGTAAGAATGCAATTGGCTGTAAGTGGGTTTATAAGGTGAAGCACAATGCAGATGGTTCTGTGAATAGATACAAGGAAAGATTAGTAGTCAAGGGGTATACACAAACATATGGCATTGACTATGAAGAAACATTCAGTCCGGTTGCAAGGATGGCAACCGTAAGAGTAGTCATTGCTATGGCTACATCAAAGGGATGGTCTTTACATCAGATGGATGTAAAGAATGCCTTCTTGCATGGTGATTTGCAAGAAGAGGTCTATATGGAGCAGCCACCAAGTTATGTTCATGCTTTTCATCCTGAGTTTGTTTGCAGGTTGAAAAAAGCCTTGTATGGCTTGAAGCAAGCACCTAGAGCATGGTCTGACAAGATAGGACAATATCTTGTCACTATTGGCTTTTAGATTTCCAAGGCAGATTTCTCACTTTATGTGAGAAAAATAGAGAAAGGTATTATGCGACTTGTCATTTATGTTGATGATTTGATTATGACAGGTGACAGTGATGAAGATATCCTTCATGTGAAAATGCTATTGAAGCAGAAGTTTGAGATGAAGGATTTGGGAGAGCTGCGTTATTTCTTGGGCATTGAGGTGATTAGATCACCAAGTGGGATACAGCTCTTGCAGAGGCAGTATGGATTGGACATGCTGTCCAAATATGGGATGACAGGCTGTAAGCCTATTTCAGTTCCTTTGGAGCAGAATGTGAAGCTGAGCGCAGATGCAGGTGAGTTTCTGGAAGACCCTACTATGTACAGGCGCATAGTAGGAAGCTTAATTTATATGACTATTACCAGGCCAGATTTGAGCTATGCTGTTGGATTGGTAAGTCAGTTTATGCAGGCTCCAAGGAAATCACATTTGGATGCGGCTAGACGCATACTCAGGTATGTGAAGTCCACATTGCAGTATGGACTATTTTATGAGACAGGGGTTCAGATACAGTTGCATGGATACACTGATGCTGATTGGGCTGGTAGCATTTTTGATAGACGATCTACCAGTGGATATGTGTTCTCTTTTGGGAGTGTTGCAGTCACTTGGAGCAGCAAGATACAGCCTACAGTTGCCTTGTCCAGCACAGAGGTTGAGTACAGGGGTGCAGCAATGGCTGCATGTGAGGTAGCTTGGTTGCATAAGCTACTTTATGATATGCATCAGCCTACAGATGGGTCAGTTGTCATTTATTGTGACAACATGAGTAGTATACACTTGGCAAATAACCCAGTCTATCATGCTAGAACAAAGCACATTGAGGTGCATTATCACTATGTGCGGGAGAGGGTTTTACTAGGTCTTATTGATCTAGTTTATGTCAGCACAGAGGATCAGGTAGCTGACATATTTATGAAGGCATTGGGTGTAGAGAAGCTGCGCAAGTTCAGAGACCTGCTTGGTGTACAGGAATTGGGATTGAGCTCGAGGGGGAGTGTTGAGATATCGAGCTCCACTCGTGATATGCCAGGGTGACCGTTGTGCATTTATGTCACCGACTTGTCAGTTGCAGATGCGGTTGGTACACCGCCCATGAATAATAGCTACATGATAGCTATCCTTATCTACTCTAGTTCGTGGCTCAGTTAGTATGCCACCTTGGTTAGTTGAGTTTGGTTTGAGACCCATATATAGGGTTCTTCTATTTCCTTGTATGAGAGTTCTTTTGGCTTACACAACTAAGAAGAGGAAAACTGTTTTCAGCCTCCACCCTTGTGTGTATTCCCCCATTGTGCAAGAAAGAAAGCTACAAGTGAGACTCCTTCCTTCTCTCCCACAATCTTGACAAGGTCATCGTTCTCGTTATTCGTTTTGATGATGATGATCATCCCGCTGTTTTTCGAGATTTTTGAGAAAAGTTCCCGGCTAACCGGGACTACCCAACCGTAGGACGGACCCATGGACCATCCTCCACACTTTCCTTGGTTTGTTTTAGTTATGTAATTATCTAACACATTAATTTGACATATAACAATCAGCTTCTTTAATTAATCCCGTTAAGCACTGGTTCCTTCACGTAATCTTATCACGTGACATAGAAAAACAATATCAAGCAAGTTCTTTTAACATTTCATCATTTTATCTTTGAAATACAAGGTGTTCCGCTCGTAGACTTGTCGATAATCTGCCCGAAGGCTATCCAGTAATCCCCAGGGATCACTATTCCAAGCTTCCGCCCGTCAACTAGTATGCGGGCCTCGAGATCCAATCCCGAGTAACGTTAGCCTCTTGTGCAGGACCTGGAAGGCGAGGGATTTACGGCCAGAGCCCCCCTGGCACCCAAGCATCCTCCTACTCCAAGTAGAGCTTAACGGAAAGACCTCTCGCGGCAGGTTCGGTCCATGTTCCCGGCACGGTGAACAACCCCCTTGGTTAGGGTTAGGCAGGTAGTCGGGGGTAACTGAAACTGCCTCTTCCTTCAGGCCTTTAACCTGAAGTATAGGTACTCATTTAATTTGTAATTCATAATTTAAACAGAGCCCTAAAATCTCTAGCAAGCACAAAAATTTCCATTAATCAACCGTGTTGTTTGTCAAACTGCTAAGGAAGTGTTCTTTCCCTTTTTGAGTGTATCAGCACTCGTTCCCAAGGTGTCTTGTAAATTGGAAAGATCCTTTACATTCCAGTGTAGGGTGTACCTTATTAACCCAACTTAGTCAACCCTTAGTTTCCGGTTTACAACTTTCCTTATTTAGAAGGATATCCAAAAAAAAATACATCCTTTTGCAGGATAACTTGCGTAGGGATCTGCCATCCTTGATGAGGGTTTTTTTTTACCCTTCCTCCTTGTGAATCAATCACAAGACTAAATGATTTCGTACTTGCTGTGCAAGTCCTGCGATGGAATAATCTGTTTTAGATCCTTTAAGCTGACGTATGTCAGGCCTAGGGTTTCTCTCTTTTTTTAAAGAACCTTAGGGACAAACCCTAGTTCCTTAACTTTACGAATTTACTGTCCCTACAGTAAGGAAAGTAGTCAAGTGCTTAGGATATGAATGTTTCTATGTTTAGATTCGTTCAGTTATCTTTTGGAAGGTAATACTAATCGTCTTGTCACAGTTTTGCTATTCTTGTGACAATTTACTTTCCAGTCAATACAGTTTAATTTAACTTCTATTTTCCTTAAAGATGAACTCATGCCAAATAACAACATTTGCCTTGCTAAGATGTGCAATTAGCAAAGATAACTTCCTGGTAATTTGAGCATCGAAAGAAACCTTTCTTGAATTTAACCATTTACAATGATTCGTTGCCAAAGGAATAAGACTAATGGTGCAAGATATAATTTCTACACCTTTAGGAATTAACTAAAATATACTACTATAGTAAATGGATAATCTCGCTCGTAATTTATAATGCTTGACGCAACTCGAAGGAAACTAAATTCTATTCATTATCATTCATTCAAATAAGCTAAACTTCTTTATTACTAATAATTCGGACAAATATATCCTATCCCTAACAATTTCTCTTTGCATGATCGACTTAAAACCGAATTAAAGCCAAGAAGAAAAACCTGGTTTTGGGGTGAGATATCCACATGAATACCGGGAGATGACCCTCTCGCGGCTACGCCTTGGACTTTCTTAGGAGGCATCGCAATTGTAGTCCTTCAGACGTAGAAGAAGCTTTACAACTTCTCCTTAGAAATCCACCGTCGCTCCCTTGCACCGTTCGTCAAAGTAGTTTTTGGAAGGCTCCCCCTTGAATTCGGGAATTCGAAAGGGTGTTTTAGAATCTTTTGCAACTAAGACCCATTGAAGCCATGGGGAAGGCTTAATGGCCTTCGTAAGCTCGCACGAATGGGAATAAAAAGGTGTGGAGAAGACACAAGGTGTGGAAGCGAACTCCAAGGAAATATAGTAATCGCAAGGATTATAAGTGAGGTTGAAAGACCTTGGGTTAAATTGGAGGGAAGGGGTTTCAATACGCCATAAGGGAAGGGCTAGGGAAGGATCTAACACGGAGGTGTTGTAGGCTTAAGGGATAAGAGGGGTGATAAGACACGGGGGAAAAAAGTAATAAGACTCTTAAGGTCTTCGTGCTTTGAGGGGGAGTGACTTCAAAGTGAAGGTAAGGGGTTTTTAGTACGAGGGTGAAATGGGGCTTAAAGGTTTTTAAAACCCGGGGGGAAAATGGGGCTTAGAGGAATTAAAACAGGGGGGAAAAGGGGGCTTAGGGGGATTAAAACCAGGGGAAAAAGGGGCTTAGGGGGATTAAAACCGGGGGGGGGGGGGGGGGAAGGGGGCTTAGGGGCCCCTTAGAAGCTTTTCCCCAGGAAGCTTCTAAGGCTTCACGCCACGTGGGGGGAAAAAAAGAAGGAATCGACGAGACTGGGGCTGTCGGCCCAGCTTGACGGCTAATTAGACAGGCAGCGAGGGCCACGACTGAAGATGGCGGTGACCTCTCCTGGCTCCACAGCAGCCGCCAGGAGTTTGGCGTCTCCTTCCTCCACTCTTGGTGGATGACGCGGCCTCATGCGGTGCTTCCTCCTCCCTCTTGATCTCCCCGACGACCAACAGAAACTCGTTCCCTTCCTCGACTCGTGGTTTCAGTAGAGCGATGGCTACGCGCCTCTCTCTTTCTCTCACTCCCTCACTTTTGGCACAACATCATGGCAGCAGCCTTCCGTCCTTCCTCATCTCTGGCCCGTCATTTAAATAGTGGAGGGGAGGGGGATCTTCCCTCCCCTGCGTGTCATCACGCATGTTTCCCCCCCTCATTCCAAGCTCCACCAAGGAGCTTAATTGCTCCTTCTATTTCCCTCCCCCTCCAGCTCACCAGTCGGCTGGGGGGATAGGGGGGAATAATTAAAAAATTTTCATTTATCCAATTCGTTTTTATGTAGGCGGTACATGCGGCCTTTCGGAATATTACATTCTCTCCCCCTTAGAAGAATTGAGATGTCCTCATCTCGAGATAAACTAGGGATACTGATGGATGAGAGTGCCTTCATCTATCCAGGTGGCATCCTCTTTGGAATAATCTTTCCACTGGACGAGGCATTCTCTTAAGGTTCTAGATCTTAACTGTCTCTCCCTAACATCTAAGATCCTATCCGGCCTTAGTTCAAGGACTCCTTGACTAGGCATTACAATTTGTTGGTCATCAAGTACATGATTAGGGTTGGGTACATATTTTTTCAAGAGACTGATATGGAATACATTGTGAACTTTTAGGTTCTCAGGGAGTTGCAATTTATAAGCATTGGGTCCTAGGCATTTGAGGATTGTGTACGGCCCACAATACCTTGGACTTAGCTTCTTGCATTCTCCTAAGGATAGAGAACTCTTTTTAGGGCGTACACGAATGAAGACCATGTCTCCTTCTTCGAAGACTCTTTCTTGACGTTTCAAATCTACGTATGCCTTTTGTCTATCCTTGGCCGCTTGTATGTCTTGTCTTATTGACTTTATTTGATCATCCATGTCCTCCAACATCTGTCTTGAAGCTTCAACTCTTAGGGTTGGATCAGAAAAGTTTAGGAGACTTCGATAATCATGACCATACAATGCCTGGAAAGGGGTCATCTGAATGCTCTGCTGGTAAGAAGCATTGTAGGCAAATTCAACCAAAGGCAAGTATTGAATCCACCTCTTCGGCTCTCGAAAGCAGTATGCCCTAAGAATGCCCTCGATGACTTGATTTACTCGCTCTGTTTGGCCATCCGTTTGGGGATGGTAGACGGTGCTAAAATAGAGTTGAGTCCCAATAGCTTCAAAGATAGCTCTCCAAAAGTGTGATGTGAAGAGAGAATCTCGATCACTAATGATTCTTCTAGGTAACCCATGTAGCTTGAATATCTCCTTGATAAACAATCTTGCAATGTCGGAGGCTTTATAATTTTTCTTTACTAGAATCAGGTGTGCAACCTTGGTAAGCATGTCAACCACAACCATAATGGAATTGTATCCTCCTTGGACTTGGGGTAAGCCCACAACAAAATCCATACTGTTGAATTCCCATTTCATTTGGGGAATGTCAAGCGGTTGCAGTTTCCCTAGCATCATGACATGTTCGGCTTTGATACGTTGGCAATACAAACACTCAGTGACATACTTGAGAACGTCACGTTTAAGCCTCTCCCAATGATAGCTCTTCCTAACTGCATTAAGAGTCTTAGCATAGCTTGGATGTCCTGCGAAAGGAGAATCGTGAGCTTCCCATAATATCTTCTGCTTAAGTGACTGGCTTGTTGGTATACACAGCCTTGTTCTATAGTAGACAAGTCCATTATCAATGGAAAATTCCTGATACTTAGCTTGCAACTTCTGATTCTCCTCCTTGGTAGATATTTCCTTTATCATTGTTTGGTAGGCCAAACATGGCATGCTTCCTCTCTAGCTAGTTCAAGTATAGGGTTGTTTGACATAGATACTTTTGTAGCCAGAGATCTGGCCGTTGATGGATACTGCAAGATTAGGGAATTTAGGAATGCCTTGTGACTGAGTGCATCGGCAACTACATTCTCCTTCCCTGGTCGGTACTTGATTTCAAAATCATATTCCTCCAATACTTCAATCCACCGACGTTGCCTCATGTTGAGCTCGTTCTGGGTAAAAATCCATTTGAGACTCTTATGATCGGTTACTAGAGTGAACTTGTTACCCAACAGGTAGTGTCTCTAAAGCTTTAGAGCATGGATGACAGCTAATAATTCCAGATCATGCGTGGCATAATTCTTTTCATGAATCTTCAATTTCCTTGAGGAGTATGCTACTGGATGACCTTCTTGCATAAGTACACACCCCAAGGCAAGAATGCTAGCATCAGTTACTACCTCCAACTCCTTATTGAGGTCAGGAAGTTTTAGAATAGGTGCTGATACCAAACTTTGCTTCAATTTGTCGAAGCTATTTTGTTCGGAAGTTGACCATGTAATGGAAGTTTGCTTCTTTAGTAAGTCTATAAGAGGTGCTGCAATCAAAGCATAGTTTTTGATGAAGACCCTATACCATCCTGTCAAACCAAGAAAGCTACGTATCTCTTTGATAGATACTGGTATTGGCCATTCAAGCACATCTCTGACCTTGGCTGGGTCTACTGATATTCCTTCTGATGATACTATGAATCCCAGATATTCAATCTGACGCTTGAAGAATGCACACTTCTTCATTTTTGCATACAGATTATGAGACCTCATTGTCTCAAGGACAATTCGAAGTTGAGGTTCATGATCTTCTTCCTGTTTAGAATAGACTAAAGTGTCATCGAAGAAGACAAGCACGAAATCATCAAGATATGGTCTAAAGATATCTTGCATTAATCTATTGAAGGTGGCAGGTGCATTTGTAAGCCTGAATGACATAACCAGGAACTCAAAGTGCCAATATCTTGTATTGAAGGCCATCTTTGGAATATCTTCTTCCTTGATCCTTATCTGATAGTAACCTGACCTGAGATCAATCTTCGAGAAGATCTTTGCACCTTGAAGATGATCAAGAAGCTCATCTATTCTAGGAATATGATACTTGTTCTTGACTGTTGATTGATTCAACCCTCGGTAATCAATACATAGTCGAAGTGTCCCATCTTTCTTTTTCTAGAATAGTACTGGAGCTCCCCACAGTGAATTGCTAGGCTAGATGTAACCCTGATCTAGCAGTTGCTTGAGTTGTTCCTTCAACTCAATTGCTTCTGGTATGGATATTCTATAAGGTCTCTTTGCAATTGGTGCAGCTCCAGGTACTAGCCTAATCTCATGATCTACTTCTCTTTGAGGTGGAAGTTCAATCAATTCCTCAGGGAATACGTCAACGTATTCCTTTAGCCAAGAAGGTCCTTCATGAGACTCTTGCTTTTGATCTAACTTGTTGAGTTTGATCAGGTAAACGGGTAATCCTTTTCTGACTCCTTTTATGATCTGAGATACTTTGGGTAATTGGATTCTTGGCACTCCTGCCTCACCTTGAGTTGTGACAATTTCCCTTTCAGAGTTTCGAAAGGAAACTTGACCCTTTCCACAGTGGATGTGGGCGTCGTTGGGCTTAAGCCAATCCATCCCGAGTAGACACTCATGGATACCTAAATTCATGACTCTGAATTTGATTGAAGTCTTCTTTTCTCCCAAAAAGAATTCCACCTTAGCAGTTTGCTTGGTACAAGTTACCTCACGACCGTTTGCCAATTCCACAAGCAGGGTAGGTGCTTCTACTGTGGCTATTCCTAATCTTTTTGCACATGCTGGTGAGATAAAGGAATGTGTACTGCCACAATCAATCAAGGTTTTGAAACCTTTACCTTGACAGTCCGATGGTGTCTGAATCACCGAGAACTGGCGATTCGGCCCTTTCTTGTGTAAAGCGGCATGGACTGTCGCTCTTTCAAATTCTGCCTCCATAGTTGGATCTTTCTCTTCTTCTTCTTCGCATCTTTGCCTATTGGCAATGTAGGCATTTCTTCCTCTTCCACGGGTAACGGCTCCTTGACCGCGGCCTGCACCTTGGAAAGGCGTTTGAAGATGTCCTTCGCTGAGCTTGGGACATTGCCTCTTGAAGTGATCGGGTTCATTGCAGTGGAAACAACGGAGGTTTCGGCCATTACTTTGAGTAGGAACAAAGTTGTTGATGTTATTTGTCCTTGCTTTCTTCGTTTGTCCCTGAATATGACCTTGAACTCTCTTCATTTGAGGTCTGAATGCTCCTCTGTTCGGGTCACTATAGGACCAAGTTTTGTTACCCCTTGGTCTAGCTTGCACCTCCTGAATTATAGGCACCGCTCGAATAAGTGCATCCTGAAGATCTGATGGACGCATAGATTCGAGACAGGTATTTACGGGTGGATTTAAGCCCACACAAAATTTGGACACCTGCTGCGTCATGTCCATTTGTGGCACATACTTTAAAAGTGAGACAAATTTAGAGTAGTATGCGTCAAGAGTGAGTCCTAGCTGTTTTAGCTCATAGAACTCATTCATTTTTTGCGTACGATATGCAGGTGGTAAATATCTTCCCCGCATGGCTTTCTTCAACTTCTCTCAGGTAACGGACCCCTCTGAAATCCCTTGATCCCTGCACCATTGCTTCCACCAAAGTCTGGCTTCGCCAGTGAGTTTTAGCTTGGCGAGCATGGCCTAATTGGTAGGTGCACTACCAACTGCTTCAAAGTAATCCTCCATGGATTCAATCCAAATTTCAGCATCAGCCTGGACGAATCTGCCTCTCCCGTCAAACTCGGGTGGCTTTATCTGCCTGAGGAGGAACTTCTTCTCCTGGGTCACAACAGTACTTGATGTAGGAGGCGAATTTGGAACCTGTACCTGGGGTTGTGCATGGATAAAAGTTTTCTTAATGTTATGATATGATAATCGACGTTAGCTTATCTTTCATTTTTAGTTTAGCTATCTCGTAAACAATGTAGCTACTTAACTTTTTAACAACTCTTATGCACAGCCAGATATTGATAAAAGAAGTCTTTATTTGAATTTACATGGGCATAGCCTTATACAACGTTTCGTGTGATGATAATCCAATCATTACATTCAGTTTGGGGAGAACAACATTGTATTGTATTTGTCTACAGGAACTGTGTAATAGTAGGGTTTTGGGTCATGAATCTTTAGGAATTGATAATTCATTGGAAGTTCAGGATACCCTTTCTGTTGGAATCCATACTTCTCATGGTGGCCCAACACTTTAATCTTGTCGGCTGGGATTACACGGGTTACTTCCTCATATACATAGGAGTTCATTTCAACCCTCCGACCTTGAATATGTAAAGTAGAATTTACGTGAGCTTCCACAAAAAGGAACAGCTTCACGACTTTCAAGTCTTCCAGCCACTTGATCCTCTTTAGATTGGTCTGTAGATAAGCAAACCAGTGGGCGGCTATATAGTAGATTCCTGAAGACCCCGTCTATCTTCGTTCTATGTATAAAGGTGATGGATTATAAATCTGCTCCAGGATGTTCATCATCCCAATTCTTTGTTTATAAAGTGGAGAATGCATTGCAGTCATAAACATGACCCAAAATACCAAAAATTTGTTCCACGCTTCATAACTCTGCAAGACAGCATTGAAGATGAGAAAATGTTTGGACAACAACAATTTCTTTACTTCATTTTATTGAGATCTCATAAAAACAATTCCGTTGTTGGTCGGCTCTGATACCAACTGTAACGTGTCCACTAGTATCATCCCGGACACGTCTTAGCAGTCCATCAGAAAGGATGTTTAGAAAACTCCGCCTGGCACTCCCATGGAATGTTACGGGTTTTGTGATCTAGGTCTTCCCGCGTCTGCCACGTAGCAGAAGTATCCTGGCTGTTCCCACTTAGGATCGATCGAAATTAGGGTTTTCCTGATTGGTCATTAGCTAACAACAACTAGAGTCAAATCCCAGCGAACTACTTTACGCAGAAATGCCAGGTCCGGAGCGGATTCACGCTGCACTTGGTTCAAGGAGAATGGGAAATGAGAGGGATGCAAAGCTCAACCTCTCTGCCATAAGGCATAGTCCCATTCCGTTCCCCTAAAATAGCATAAATCGGGTAGGACGTAACTCTAGCTCATCGTTCTCGTTATTCGTTTTGATGATGATGATCATTCCGCTGTTTTTCGAGATTTTTGAGAAAAGTTCCCGGCTAACCGGGACCACCCAACCATAGGACGGACCCATGGCCCATCCTCCGCACTTTCCTCGGTTTGTTTTAGTTATGTAATTATCTAACACATTAATTTGACATATAACAATCAGCTTCTTTAATTAATCCCGTTAAGCACTGGTTCCTTCACGTAATCTTATCATGTGACATAGAAAAACAATATCAAGCAAGTTCTTTTAACATTTCATCATTTTATCTTTGAAATACAAGGAGTTCCGCCCGTAGGCTTGTCCATAATCCGCCCGAAGGCTATCTAGTAATCCCCAGGGATCACTATTCCAACTAGTATGCGGGCCTCGAGATCCAATCCCAAGTCACGTTAGCCTCTTGTGCAGGACCCGGAAGGTGAGGGATTTACGGCCAGAGCCCCCCTTGGCACCCAAGCGTCCTCCTACTCCAAGTAGATCTTAACGGAAAGACCTCTCGCGGCAGGTTCGGTCCACGTTCCTGGCGCGGTGAACAACCCCCTTGGTTAGGGTTAGGCAGGTAGTCGGGGGTAACTGAAACTGCCTCTTCCTTCAGGCCTTTAACCTGAAGTATAGGTACTCATTTAATTTGTAATTCATAATTCAAACAAAGCCCTAAAATCTCTAGCAAGCACAAACATTTCCATTAATCAACCATGTTGTTTGGCAAACCGCTAAGGAAGTGTTCTTTCCCTTTTTGAGTGTATCAGCACTCGTTCCCAAGGTGTCTTGTAAATTGGCAAGATCCTTTACATTCCGGTGTAGGGCGTACCTTATTAACCCAACTTAGTCAACCCTTACTTTCCGGTTTACAACTTTCCTTATTTAGAACGATATCAAAAAAAAAATACGTCCTTTTCCAAGATAACTTGCGTAGGAATCTGCCATCCTTGATGAGGGTTTTTTTTAACTCTTCCTCCTTGTGAATCAATCACAAGACTAAATGATTTCGTACTTGCTGTGCAAGTCCTACGATGGAATAATCTGTTTTAGATCCTTTAAGCTGACGTATGTCAGGCCTAGGGTTTCTCTCTTTTTTTAAAGAACCTTAGGGACAAATCCTAGTTCCTTAACTTTACGAATTTATTGTCCCTACAGTAAGGAAAGTAGTCAAGTGCTTAGGGTATGAATGTTTTTATGTTTAGATTCGTTCAGTTATCTTTTGGAAGGTAATATTAATCGACTTGTCACAGTTTTGCTATTCTTGTGACAATTTACTTTCCAGTCAATACAGTTTAATTTAACTTCCGTTTTCCTTAAAGATGAACTCATGCCAAATAACAACATTTGCCTTGCTAAGATGTGCAATTAGCAAAGATAACTTCCTGGTAATTTGAGCATCGAAAGAAACCTTTCATGAATTTAACCATTTACAATGATTCGTTGCCAAAGGAATAAGACTAATGGTGCAAGATATAATTTCTACACCTTTAGGAATTAACTAAAATATACTACTATAGTAAATGGATAATCTCGCTCGTAATTTATAATGCTTGACGCAACTCGAAGGAAACTAAATTCTATTCATTATCATTCATTCAAATAAGCTAAACTTCTTTATTACTAATAATTCGGACAAATATATCCTATCCCTAACAATTTCTCTTTGCATGATCGACTTAAAACCGAATTAAAGCCAAGAAGAAAAACCTGGTTTTGGGGTGAGATATCCACATGAATACCGGGAGATGACCCTCTCGCGGCTACGCCTTGGACTTTCTTAGGAGGCATCGCAATTGTAGTCCTTCAGACGTAGAAGAAGCTTTACAACTTCTCCTTAGAAATCCACCGTCGCTCCCTTGCACCGTTCGTCAAAGTAGTTTTTGGAAGGCTCCCCCTTGAATTCGGGAATTCGAAAGGGTGTTTTAGAATCTTTTGCAACTAAGACCCATTGAAGCCATGGGGAAGGCTTAATGGCCTTTGTAAGCTCGCACGAACGGGAATAAAAAGGTGTGGAAAAGACACAAGGTGTGGAAGCAAACTCCAAGGAAATATAGTAACCGCAAGGATTATAAGTGAGGTCGAAAGACCTTGGGTTAACTTGAAGGGAAGGGGTTTCAATACGCCATAAGGTAAGGGCTAGGGAAGGATCTAACACGGAGGTGTTGTAGGCTTAAGGGATAAGAGGGGTGATAAGACACGGGGGAAAAAAATAATAAGACCCTTAAGGTCTTCGTGCTTTTAGGGGGAGTGACTTCAAAGTGAAGGTAAGGGGTTTTTAGTACGAGGGTGAAATGGGGCTTAAAGGTTTTTAAAACCCGGGGGGAAAATGGGGCTTAGAGGAATTAAAACCGGGGGGAAATGGGGCTTAGGGGGATTAAAACCGGGGGAAAAAGGGGCTTAGGGGGATTAAAACGGGGGGGGGGGGGGGGGGGGGGTGGAAAGGGGGCTTAGGGGCCCCTTAGAAGCTCCCCCCCAAGAAGCTTCTAAGGCTTCACGCCACGTGGGGGGGAAAAAAAAGAAGGAATCGACAATTGGGGCTGTTGGCCCAGCCTGACGGCTAATTAGACAGGCGGCGAGGGCCGCGACTGAAGATGGATGACGTCAGTCGCAGCCCTCGCCGCCTGTCTAATTATCTCGTCAGTGGGCTGGGGGGATAGGGGGGAATAATTAAAAAAAATTTCATTTATCCAATTCGTTTTTATGGAGGCGGTACATGCGGCGTTTCGGAATATTACAAGTGATTCTACACAAGTATAGGCTTTCAATGTACATGCAAAGGTGACTGAATGTGGAAAGTGACCTTTATACTGCATCTTATCAAAGCATTTTAGAGCTTCATCATCATGGCCATTTTTTGCATATCTTGCAATCAGTGTAAGTCATGAGAATCTATCCATGAACAATACCTTCGTCAGGTACTTGTTGCGCTTTTGCAAGAGCACCACATTTAGCATACATAGTTATTAAAGTGCTTGTAGCATAGGGGCGTCTTTCAAGTAAGTGCCATTTGCAAATGTCCTCACATATCCTTGTGCCCTTGAATAGATTGGTTTGATTTGCACAAGCCTTCAAAAGTCCCACAACATGAACAGTCTCCTATCAAAAGATAGCTCCTCTCTCCTCTTGAGGCTCCTCTTTGGTCAATTCAAGTATCAACTTTGATTTGTTTTTCTAAGCTCTTCAAAAACCTAGGTTGGATTATGCTGGCAATTGAACCACAAGACTTCTGTTGTCACTTTGTGCTTGAAATCTATAGACCTTTGCACTGGCTTGCAGTTGGAATGGGGTGAGAGAAAAGCCATGTCTCTATGATAGCTCATAAGATTTCATGTTCTGCAGAGGTTGAATACGTCATGATGAGATATGTCGGGGCAAACTAACTTATTGTTGTAATTGTCTTGCCACAATGAGGGATCTTCAAACTATTGCATCCATAATGACTATGTCTTCACTTTCTTGATATTTGATTGAATGAAAAGGGGAGCTACAGATTGCCAGACCATCTCTCTTACTGAGACTTGTAGAAATCCTACTGGTAAGAATGATGATTTGATTGATAATGGTGAATGATGATGATGATGATACCTCCTCTTCTACATCTCTAACTGTAGGAAAGGACGGAGAAAAATTGTCTAGTATCAAGTCGTCAGGTGGCCATTTTATGGTCTAGTATGCATTAACCTAAAATCAAGGACTCCTTTTTTTGAGGTGACTAAGTATTGTATTATTATTAATGGTGTCAAAAAAGAATCTTTGGGTTACAAAATTGGAAGCCATTTAGCTAACTAACTTAGCTCATTATTGCTAAAGTGATTCTCCTTACATAGTCCCCTAAGATATCACCAAACTTTTGGCCATATTATAGCCTAGATAACTTGCCCATCTCCTTCTCCTAAGAGGAGTTTAACGTGTGCCTACCATATCTCACATAGTGCAAATCACCTAGTTATGTTAATAGTAAAAGTTTGTGGGCTGGGATATAGGATTTTGGGTTGTGAATAGTTAATCCCCATTGATTCAATTTGGGAAGAACCTCCCTCCAAATATGGGGGGCATGGAAACCATCCCAAAACAAGTGTGAAGGCATTTCCCCTCCTCCATAGACACATAGGCCATCTAAAATTCCTTTGTTCTTTAACTTTTAACATATAAAAAGAGCACTTGAAATGAGTTTCCAGTCAAATAATCTATCTCTGAGAGGAGCCCTAATGTTCCAAAGATGAAAAAGTGTCCCCGCAATCTCAACAACTGACAATTCAATGCACCAGATTCTACAAATGTGGCTAAAATCAGGTTTGCACCTTAACAATAACTTCCTAAAATGAGTGGAAGACAATGATTGGCTGATCTTCTTGCCTTCTATGTAGAGGGGGGGTGCTATCCATACTAAGATGCGATTTACTACTACACCATTGTACCACTTCTATTTTGACCACTATCCATGATACTTTACAAGGTTGAGTGAGTTGAGAAACCTCTTGATTTCCCTCCTCCAACACTTCTAATCTGCCTTGATGTAGCCAATGCCTAATTTTAAGGACTCCTTTCTTTCCAAGATCCACAACTCGTAACTCATAAAGTGGGCCACTTTACTCAAGATAGTGAGCCACTTAACTTAACTTAAGTGTGGATAATTTTTTGGAGCCATGCATTGCCTTGCCACGCACCATTTTACTAGTATATGCCCTAAAGGGCAATGCTAATAAAATTGCAACAAGAGGGAACAACTATGGATGCTTTGCCTCACCCGAGAAAAGCACCTATGTTGCCTATAATCCTCAAACTTGGAAGTTTTCTAGATTTTAATGTGAACACAAGGTAACTTCATATTGATGAAAAGCTATGATAGAATCCACCCCCCTCCCCCATGCTAGTTGTACATATTTGTCTCATGAGAACATATATGCTTTTAAGTATTGATTCCCCTCCCCCCATCTTCCCCCCACCACCCATCCCACACACACCCCCACTCCCCCTCCTCGTCCCCCCCCCCCCCCCCCAAAAAAAAAAGCGTGCTTCTAAAATATTTTGAATTAAAAAACCCCTAATGTAAATTTTAAATGAGGTGCATTTATAAACCCCTTCTATTTTTGGAAAGCTGTAAGTCAACATAATACAAATATCCTTTCTTTTGAACTCATGTGGTATATTACATGTTCTATAAGGTGACCCCGCCACCCCCTTGAGATACCTACATTTATTAAGGAAAAGAAAGATAGACTAAGGAGATCTTAGAGAATAGAGGAGCAAAGAAAGGCTTTACTCACATAGTCAACATGGCCTTGATGGTGGCTGAGATTTTGAGAGAAGTAGGGGAGCTAACAAACTTAGAAAAAGTAATTGCAAATCTAACATAGAGAGATGTTATGCAAGTTGAGTATCATGGTATCAAAGAATGATAGTTGGGAGCTAGTAAATTGACCAACTAATATGCAAGTTGAGTATGATAGCATCATGAAAAATGATACTTGGGAGCTAGTGGATTAAGCAGAAAGTTATTTGTACCAAGTGGGTCTTCGAAAGGCAAAGTACAAGGCTAATGGTAGCCTAGACAAGTATAAAGCTAGACTCGTTCCATAGGGATTTTCATAGGTTGAATGGTTTTATTTTCAAGAATCATTCTCTCCAACTTCTAGCATGATCATTAAATTTCACGCAATACTTGAAGCTGCCACTCACAAGAAGTGACGAGTTTACCAAATAGCCTAAGTAATTGCTTTAATGTAAGACTTGATATTTAAAAAATTTGATGCCACTCACAAGAAGAGTCTGCATAAAATATCTATCCCTGAAGAAATTGAGCCGAAAGAGAAACTCAAGCAGTTACTAGATCAAGGTGAGACCCAGTAATTTGCCATGGGGAGCCCCACTACTATTTCAAAAGAAAAAGGATAGAACTCTCCACCTTTGTATTGATTACCGAGGTCTATACTAGATAACAATCAAGAATAAGTATCTAATTACAAGAAGCTACTTGATAGGCTGTAAGGGGAAAAAATATTTTCCAAGATTGATCTCTAATTTGGTTATTGCCAAATAAGGATCAAGGAAGAAGATATCCCCAAAATTGCCTTCAATACCAGATATGGTCATTTTGAAATCCTTGTAATGTCTTTCGGTCTAACTAATGCCGTGCTACATTTAACATATTAATGCAAGACATTTTTTGACCTTATCTTGATGAGTTTGTCCTAGTCTTCTTTGATGACATCCTAACATACTCCAAGAGAGACGAAGACCAAGAGCTATAATTGCACATTGTGCTAGAGACAATGAGGACGCACAAGCTCTATGCAAAGAAAAAAAGTATCTCTTTTCAAAAGATAGATGGAATATCTTGGATTCATAATATATTCTGAAGGAATCTCTATAGACCTAGCGAAAGTAATAGAGATGTTCAAGAGTGGCAACCTCCAACAACAGTGAAGGAAGTGAGAAGTTTCTTAGGGTTGACTGAATGGTATAGAATTTTCATAAAAAGTTACGCCCTAATAGTTGCACCTCTCACTGATTTGCTGAAAAAGAAAACTACTATTATGTGGACGCCCATTGAGAAAGCCATTTTTGAGTAGCTCAAGAAAGGTTTGGTACCAACACCCATTTTAAAGCTACCTAACCTGAGTCAAGAGTTTGAGGTCATAACAAACACAAGTTCTCTTGCACTAGATTGTGTGCTTATGCAGCAAGGTAATCTGATAGCCTATTCTTCAAGAAAACTAAAAATCCATGAAAGGATTTATGCCACCCATGATCTCGAGCTACTAGCTGTGATCCATGCTTTCAAATTGTGGTGCTTGAAAGCAAGTTTACTTTGGTCATTGAGCATAGAAGTCTCAAATGGATCTTTATTGAACCTGACCTCAACATGAGACAGCGTCGATGGATTGAAGAATTACAAGAATTTAATTTTGAAATCAAGTTTACACCTAGGAAAGAGAATGTGATTGCTGATGCATTAAGTTGTAAAGCTTTTCTAAATGCACTTATCATGGAAGAACCATCTAAATGAGAGACTTTAGCTACCATGATATCGATGCCTAGCAATCGAGTCATTGAGCTAGCCAAAGAAGAGATAGACAAGGATCCTAAGTATTAGCTAATGCTTAGAGAAATCCTAGTAAAGGACACTGATTCTAAGCTCAGAGTCAAATACCAAAATTTCATTATGGATCATCAACTTGTCTATTTCTAGACAAGGCTTTGCATTCCCCTCAGTCAAGTGTTGAAAAAGAAGATATTATGGGAAGCCCATGACTCCTCATTCTCAGGACACCCTAGCTATGCAAAAACTCTTAATGCAATCAAGAAAAGTTACTACTGGGAAGCCACTTGACATTCCATAGATGAAATGGGAGTTCATCAAAATGGATTTCGTAGTTGACTTACCTTCTGTTCAAGGAAGGATATAATTCAATCATAGTGATTGTGGATATGCTGACAAAGGCCACTAATCTTATCCCAGTCAAGACCAACCATAAAGCTTCAAATATTGTACAACTGTTTGTGAAAGAAATCTTTAGGCTTCATGGATTTCCTAAACAGATCATTAGTGACTGCGACTCTCTGTTTACGTCACATTTTTGGAGAAGCCTTTTTGAAGCAATCGGAACCCAACTTTGCTTTAGCACAGCTTACCATATCCAAAGCGATGGTCAAACAGAGCGGGTTAATCAGGTCATTGAAGATATACTGAGAGCTTACTGTTCCACAGAACTGACAAGGTGGATACAATATTTTTTCTTAGTATAATTTTCCTAAAATGTGTCATACCACCAAAGTATTCAAATGACTCCATTTCAAGCATTGGATGGGGGCAAGATTTCTTAACGCCATTGAATTTCTCTGATCCAACCCTAAAGATTGAGGCTTCTAAGAAAATGCTAGAAGATATGGATGATCAAGCCAAAACTATTAGACAAGACATCCAAGCTACCAAAGACCTCCAGAAAGCTTATGTTGATCTAGGATGGCAAGAGCGTATCTTCCAAGAGGGAGACATGGTTTTCATCTGTGTACGCCCAAAGAAGAGTTCTCTGTCATTCGAAAATCTCAAAAAGTTGAGTCCAAGGTATTGTGGACCATATAAGGTTCTCGAATGCCAAGGAGCTAATGCCTACAAACTGCAACTTCCTCATCATGTGAAAGTCCACAATTTATTTCACATTACTCTTTTGAAAGCTTATGTGGCCAATCAAGATCATATTCTTGATGGACCAATAAATCGTAATGCCTAGTCAAGGAGCCCTTGAACTCTAGCCTAATAAGATCCTAGATGTAAAAGAGAAACCTTTGAGAAATAGAACCATTAGAGAGTATCTCATCTAGTGGAAAGACTATCCTGAGGAGGATGCCACCTGGATAGAAGAGAAATCTCTAGAAAAATAGTTTCCCTAGTTCTTTTTCAAGATGAAGACATCTCGATTCCTCTAAGGAGGAGAGGATGTAATATTCCTATCATAACACTTCATATAAGAAATGAACTCGGGATTGAGATGTTTTAAAAAGTACTCGTTGAGTTATCACATAAGTGAGTGCATGTAATTTTTTAAATATCAAGTCTTGCATTAAAGCAATTCCACAATCCAACACGAGAAGACACCTCAATGTTTCCAGCCTACAAGAAGCAAAGACGCCTCGTAAATAGTATTACGACGACTTGATCATAAATTTAGCATTCCTGATTCCATTTAATGCGTTAAAGATTGCATTGATTTTGTAATCGCAAGATAAATCGCAAAATCCTTAATCGGTAGACAAAGAACGAGCATGATATTGAGTAAGTTAAGTATCAAAGAGTATGGCATGACTTTATAAACTAGATAAGTCATGAGGTAACTTGGCCAAAAACCATTAGATGAAGTTATTTTGAAGAAAAAAAATGTATTTTTTAAAAAATAGGCAAAAAAATCATGACACTTTTTACACCCAAAGAGAGAGAAAGCATTTTAAAACCATCCCCATGCCACCATCCAACAAGTAGGCAAAAGAATCATTTTTTACACCCAGAGAGAGAGAAAGCATTTTAAAATCATCCCCATGCCACCATCCAACAAGTAGGCAATCAAAATGCATTTTTAATCAAGCTCACTAGGATCTTGACAAGTAGCCAAAAGAATGAGTCGACTACATGCTCCCCCTCATGGCCATAAATACACCCCCTCTCCTTCACAAAGAAAGCAAGAAGGAAGACCTTCTAATGATGGAAATTTATATTTACTTCTCTTTTCCATTGTAGCTTGAGCCTTGAAGGAGAAAAATACCCCTCTTCTACCTCATTTCCATGTTCTTTACCCCATGTTATGCCTTCCTTCCATATAGCTAGATCGCTATGCAAAATGCTAACAAAATTTTTCTAGACGATCACCAACTCTCCCTGAACTACCACGTCAATTTCGCATGATATCCATTGCTCCATGAGGTCGCAAAAATTCAAGAAGCCCATTTGAAGTAAGAGAACCAAGAAATGTAGCATCGATGGAGAAAATGACGCGGTAGGAATTGGCAAAATCCCCATTATTGCAAACTTGATAGAGGTAACATCTCATTGGTTTGGAAAAAAATAATGTTTTATAAGCTTATTGCTATATTTGGCTTTAAACAATAACAAATGCATTCTAAAGAAAATGTATAAGAACTGCGGCTTAGAAAAATAGCGTAAGTAATATAATAATTAACTATTCAATGAAAAGACTCTTTCACTTGAAAAATGATTATATGCTTGCCATTAAGAAAATATTATAATTATGGTTTATTTCGTGATATTTATTGTTATTTCATTAATGACGCATGCGATCATAATAACAGAAAAAAATAGACGGTGTTAGAGAATGAAATATTTTATAATTTCTCCTTGAAAATGACTATCTCTATTTCATTTCACTAATGATAAACAAACACATATGATTTTTATAATAATTTATAAAATATCATTTAGATAATATCATGAAATAATCAATGCATTAAATCAACGAAAAATTACTGTAATATTTTCACTTAAAAATATTATTAAATTCGACCTCCCGCGCACCGTGTAAAACTCGTGCAAAGGTTATCTTCAGTGTCGGCAGTTAATCTGTAACCGCACACGAGAAATTGAGAACTTCGTCTTGGCAAAGCAAGGCCGGGGATTCAAACCCACATAGCCACAGGGAAACATCCTCTTGGGAGGAGGTTAAGAGGATAATGTGCAAGTAATTTCAAAATTTTTAATATATTTATCCCTTTTCCCCCAGCCAATGCACAGCTGGAGGAGAGGGAGTATGGGGGGATGGGCTAGTAGTGGGTTGCATGAGGAGGGGAGGGAGAGAGCCATGCAATGGCCACATGGGGGAGGTCCCCTCTTCCCCCTTGGCCTATAAAAACCCCCTTAGTGGAGGGGGGGGTAAGGAGGTTGAAGCAGGGAGCTGCCGCGCTGAAGTCGTGGAGAGAGAGAGGAAGCCATATGCCACCTAGTCGTGGAGATCCTCGCCCAACCTAGCCGCCAGCACTGCCGCCTTGCGCCACCATAAGCAGTCATGTTGCTGAAAAATCCCCCCACTCGACGTTACTACCCCTCCCTTTTCCCAAGTCGGCTCTGCCCACACCAGAAGCTTCTTTTACAAGCTTCTAAGGGGGCTTTCCTAAGCCCCCTTTCCACTAGATCCCCCATAAGTCCATTCCTATCTCCCCCCCCCCTCCCCCCCCCCCCTCCCCCCCCCTCCCCCCCTCCCCCCCCCTCCCCCCCCCCCCCCCGGGGACTTTGAAGAGAAGAAGAAGAAGCTTATAAGCCCCTTCCCGCACGACCCATCATAAGAGCCCTTCCACTAATAGCTTCAAAGGCCACAAGCCATCTGTAAACCCATGCCTTGCCACCCCGATTTTCTCTAAAGAAGCTCATAAAGCCCTTTTCCACAAGCACCATTCATCCAAAGTCCCGCGAAGGAATCTCCCGCGTACGAGGGAGAGAGGCAAAGATCTTGAGGCTGCGTACCAAGGCGAGTAATTCGTAAACTGCGAAGGCAAGCTAGAAGCCAAAATCACGCCTACGATGGCCCCTAAAAAGCCACAAGGCGCGCTTGCAGGAGGTTCATCTCCTAGTATTCACGTGGATATTTCCCTGAGCCCACAAGTCCAGGTTTTCTTTCTATTTTTGATTTCACGTAGAAGTATTGCAATTATGCACGGTCGTTTCATGGACTAGGATGCACTTATGCTTGTCAAATCCACCTAGCTAAATGCAATTGAAATAAATTGGCTATTTGAAATTTACTAGAAGTAACTCATGATATGAAGTTGGTAATTGGTATTTTCAATGGAATGAACAAAAAAAACATAAGTCGTTTATGCATTTTTCGGACCTTATTAGCAAGTTGCCTTTTGTGCATTGCAAAGTGACGAGCCTGAAACAACTGATGTCTATCATTATAATGTCAAAATTATTAAAGTGCACCTTTGATTAGGCATGGAAAGATTAATTGCATGTTGCAATTGTAGACAAACCTTCTTTGTAATGATTCTTTAAGGAGGTCGTTATCACCGGTAGGAAATAGTAAATCATGGAAATGATTCTAAGGGTTGCACAAAATATGTTAACTATAGCTTCAATTGGCATGAATCTAAATTAACTACGTAGTAGTTAGGAAAAGGTTGCATGTTGCACATTCATCATACAAAAAATTTCATTCATCAGAAGTTATATTTAGGAAAAGAATGCATGGTTCATTTAAGCATAAAATTTTAAAAGCTTAGTGGCATGATTCGTGAATGCATGTCCTAGTAGGATCAATGGAAGTTATGCCGAAATTTAACATGTGTTTTGGTCTTAACAAGAAAAGTTAGGGATTGTGAATCCAATTGTATGTAGAGGCAATGAATTGCATCTTATGTGAATTGTGTCGTAATGCAACTAGTTCTTCCCCTTTTAGATCAAGTTAACATCTCTAGGAATGGTTCATCCTTGTCGCAAGGCAAGTAGATTGAATTACCTAAATCACCTAAACACAAAGGATTCGCATAGGATGGTTCAATCAATACAATAAATACTCCAAGTGCTAACTAGGGTTTAGCACGTTAAGGACTTGACCTAGTTTCGCACTTGTTGCCAAGACGAAACCCTCATACCCAAAGGTCCTACCCACATTCACGGAATGTAGGGACAATTGGACACGCTTGCAAGAAACGATCTAGGGTTTCTACCCTAAGGATCACTCGTTCAAATGATGAAACTTGGATTGAGTTGGAATCCCCAGGACCGGCCTAGTGCAATTAGGAATGGGTTGGGTAAGAGGACACCCTAAACCCTCCTTCTTATCTAATCATGATTCTGTGAACTAGAAAACGTTGTTCAATGGGTGAAAGGACCCCATGGAATAGATGTGACACTTGTGCAACAAGTTGCAACGTCGCATGGTCTTGTGGTTTGATCACAAGAGAGTTGCCATTCCTTGGAATGAGGTGGGCAGGTTCTTGTGCAAGTTTAACTTGCTAGAGGATGAGTAGTCATCCTATTATATCACCTTCTTGGGAAAAGTTGCCAAGTTAAGGGAGTTAGGTATTGCTTGGGAATAAAGGATAAATCAATAATTGGAGCGACATGGTCACCAGGATTTACTGTTAATAAAACCTAAGGTATTGGTTAAGTTGGGTTAATAGGGTATGGCCCTAACCCAAGGACCAATGGGTGAACAAACAAACCCTTGGGGATCTTGCCAAGTTGCAATTGATCCCGGATCAAATGCTGGATACATTCGAGGAAAAGGATTCATTCCTTAGCAGTTGGCCAAATAAATGACCACTGGAATTGATTGTGCTTGTAACAATTTAGAGAGAACTGTTTGCATTGTTTGCTCAAGGAACTAAAGGATGGAAAGATATTTAATGCTTCAGGTTGAAGGCCTGAAGGGAGAGGTAGCGTCTATTACTCCCGACTGTTTGCCTGACCCTAACCAAGGGGATTATTAGCCGTGCTGGGAACGTGGACCGAACCCGCCACGTGAGGTCTCTCCGTTGAGCACTACTTGAAGTAGGAGGACGCTTAGGTGCTAGGGGGGGCTTTGGGTGTAAATCCATTGCCTTTCGGGCCTTGCACAAGAGGCCAACGTGACTCAGGATTGGATCTCAAGGCCCGTATACTAGTCTACGGTCGGAATGTTGGATTAGTAATCCCTGTCGATTGTTAGACAGCCTTCCATGGTTTATGGATAGCCTTCGGGTGGATTATGGATTAGCCTGCTGGCTCTAGACTTTATGGATGTATTCCAAAGATAAATAAGATAACGTATTGTAAAGGAACTTATTTGACACTGGTTTTCTATGTCAAGTGCTAAGATTACGTTAAAGAACCAGTGTCTAACGGTCTAGTTAAGGAAGCTGCTTGATGCATGTCCAACTAAATGTGGTAGGTAATTAGACAACTAAAGCAACCTCTAGGAAAGTGCGGTGGGTGTGGCCATGGGTCCGTCCTATGGATGGGTGGCCCCGATTGGCCGGGAACTTTTCTCAATCGTAATGGATAGCAATGAGATCTTCTCAAAGGAAATGAACAAAAGGGCATTGACCTAGAGTTAGGTTACTAGAATTCCGATTTATGCTGTTTTAGGGAAACGGAATGGGACTATGCCTTATGGGTAGAGAGGTCGAGCCTTGTATCCCTCTCGTTTCCCATTCTCCTTAAACCAAGTGCAGTTTGCTTCGACCCTAGCGTTTCTGCATAAAGTAGTGTGCTTGGGGTTCGACGCTAGTTGCCGTTTAGGAAAATGACCATTAGGGAAGACCCTGATTCAGGTCGATCCTAAGTGGGAACGACCGAAATACTTCCGCTACGTGGCAGACATGGAAAGTCCTAGATCGCAAACCTCGTAACATTCCATGGGAGTGCTAGGCGGAGTTTTCTAGACTCTCTTTCCGATAGACTGCTAAGATGTGTCCTGAAAGGAAACAGGTGGGCACGTTACAATTACATAGGATAATATATACTAGACAGGCATAAATTAGGTGCATGAAAATATAATTTGATGTATGAAAGATAAAAGAAAAATTGCACTTATGATTTTTGCATTGCTTAGAATATTTTTTTTAGAAAAACAATATGCATTATACTTAGGACATAGCTAAATGAAAATTGTTCTTTCTAGATAACGTTGAAGTTTGAAAAATGGTCGGACATCGTCGATTAAACCATAGAATATGAGTATAATAAAATAAAAATTGTTTTCTTGCTGAAAAAACACACAACGTTAATATTAATGGTTTTATTAGCGAGAGCGTCAATATCATGAGTTGATCCATGTATGAATTAATGAGAAAACCTTACCTAAAACATTGAGAATGTTGAAGCAAAAACAACTATGAAATACTCGACAACCCTGAAACTTCAGTATTAGGAAATTAAATAAATATTAGAAGTTTGTAGGACTTGTTGGATATTGATAATAATTTGTCGATACAAATTTTAAAAGTCTAAATAGACTTGAACATCCTAGACCATATTTATAATCCATCACCTTTGTACATGGAATGGAGATGGACGGGTGACTCAAGAATCTACTACATATTTGCCCACCGGTTTGCGTACCTTCAAACCAACCTAAAGAGAATCAAGTGGTTGGAGGACCTGAAGATCGTGAAGCTCTTCATTTTTGTTGAAGCTTATGTAAACACAACTTTATATGTTGAAGGTCGGAGGGTCGAGCTGAACTCATATGTATACGAGGAAGTGACCTACATAATCCCCGCTGACAGGATCAAGGTGTTGGGATGCTACGAGAAGAATGGGTACCAAAGGAAAGGATACCCTAATCTTCCAATGACTTATCGATTCCTGAAGATCCATGACCCGAAACCATACTATTATCCAGTTTCCGTGGCTAAATGTAACACATCATTATTCTCCCCGAACTAATGTATTAGTTGCTCTATCATCCCAAGAAATATTGTACTCCGAAAGGGCTAGGCCTATATAAATGAAATAAGACTTCTTTTTATCAATGTTTGTCTTGTCTATGAGAATTGATAAAAAGTTAAGTGGCTAGGTTCTTGGCTGAAAGATGAATTGGGTATGAAATTTAATCATAACGATTAGCAAGTTGTAACGTTAAAAATCCTCTATCTAGGCACAACCCTAGGTACAGGTTCCTAGTCCATCCCCAACATCAAGTACGGCCATGATCTAGGAGAAGAAGTTTCTTCTCAAGTAGATCAAGCCGTCGGAATTTGACGGGAAAGGAAGGACTGTCCAAGCTGATGCTGAGATTTGGATAGAGTCCATGGAAGATTACTTTGAAGCAGCCGGTACTGCACCCGCCAACCAGGCAATGCTCTCCAAGCTGAAGCTCACCGGTGAAGCCAGGCTTTGGTGGAAGCAATGGTGCAGAGATCAAGGGATCTTGGAAGGATCCATTACCTAGGAAAAGCTGAAGAAAGCTGTGCAAGGAAGATACTTACCACCTGCGTATCGCACGCAGAAAATGAATGAATTCTACGAGCTAAAATAGCTGGGTCTGACTCTTGGCGCATACTACTCAAAGTTTGTCTCAGTTCTGAAGTATGCACCACAGATGGATATGACACAGCATGTCGAAATTTTGTGCCGGTTTAAACCCACTAGTGAATACCCGCCTCGAATCTATGCACCCAACAGATCTACAAGACACACTCATTTGGTCTGTGCCCATAATTTAGGAGGTGCAGGCTAGGCCAAGAAGTAACAAGACTTGGTCTTACAATGACCAGAACAGAGGAGCATATAGGCCCCAAGCGAAGAGAGTTCAAGGTCAAAATCGAGGACAAAGAAAGAAAGAAAGGACCAATAATGTCAACAACTTTGTCCCTACCCAAAGCAATGGCCGTAATCTCCGTTGTTTCCACTGCAACGAGCCTGGTCATTTCAAAATGCAATGTCCCAAGCTTGGTGGAGGACAACGTTAAGCTCCTTTCCAAGTGTTCAGATTCAAAGAGGCAGATAGATGACAGACAGAGTGAAGCAACAAGCTTCCTCTCTCACACTCTATTATTCATACCACACTCAATAGTGAAAGATACAACCTACGGTCATAAGACCATTCACACCAAAGGCACCGACTTATTTAATGTATCTAACTACTATGGCTAGACTAGCTGTGTCCAGCTCATGTCGGTCAACACACACTAAATGAGCTTGATATTCTAACACTCCCCCTCAAGCTCAAGACAGCATATGTACTCCAAGTAGCTGTCTAAAACCACAGAACTTATCTTTACCCAGAGACTTGGTAAAGATATCTGCTACCTGCTCATCAGTCCTCACATGCATAAGATCAACCTTTCCTGCAAGGACCATCTCACGAATAAAGTGGTAGTGTACCTCTATGTGTTTTGTCCTGGCATGGTAAACTGGATTCATGGCCAGGAGTACACTACTCAGATTATCACATAACAGTTTCACTGGAGCATCAACCTGAATATCCAAGTCAGCCATAAGCTTGAGCAGCCAAGCAATCTCACATGCTGCCAATGCAGCCCCCCTGTACTCTGCCTCAGTACTAGATAAAGCAACTGTAGGCTGCTTCTTGCTGCTCCAACTGATCATGCCGCTACCAAAGCCAAAGGCATAGCCACTCGTAGATAGTCTGTCAGTTGAGCATCCTGCCCAATCTGCATCTGTGTATCCAATCAGTATCAAGGGCTTATCTCTGACATAGAACAGCCCATAGTCTACAGTGGACTTAACATACCTCATGATGCGTCTAACTGCATCCAAGTGCGGCTTTCTCGGCTTTTGCATAAACTGGCTTATCAGCCCTACTGCATAGCTCAAGTCAGGCCTAGTGATGGTCAAGTAAATCAGACTGCCGACCATCTGCCTGTACATAGTCACATCTTCTACTTCAGCCCCAGTGTTCATGTCTAGCTTTACATTCTGGTCCAGAGGTGTATCCAGTGGTTTGCATTCAGCCATGCCATATTTCTTAAGCATTTCCATGGCATGGTGCTTCTGCATCAGCCATAAGCCATTTTCAGCTGGTACGACCTCAATACCCAAGAAATACTTCAGATCTCCCAGATCTTTCATGTCAAATTCAGATTTCAGCATCTTCATAGCATGCTGAATTCCCATGTCATCATTTCCAGTGATTATCAGGTCATCAACATATATGACCAGCACTACCAAGCCACTGTCAGTCTTCTTTGTAAACAGGCTGTGATCAGCCCTGCCAACAACAAATCCAAGACTCTGCAAGTAACTGCTGATCCTAGCATGCCAGGCTCTCGGAGCCTGCGTCAGCCCATACAGTGCCTTTTTCAGCCTGCACACATAATGCTGAAAATCAGGGTGCTCATACCCTTCTGGCTGAACCATGTATACATCCTCTGTTAAATCACCATTGAGGAATGCATTCTTAACATCCATCTGCTGCAATTTCCAGCCTTTTGCAGCAGCCAAGGCAATAACAGTTCGTATGGTTGCCATTTTTGCAACTGGGCTGAATGTTTCATCATAATCTAAGCCATACTGCTGAGCATATCCTTTAGCGACCAGCCTTGCTTTGTACCTTTCTACACTGCCATCAGACTTACATTTGATTTTATAAACCCATTTGCAGCCAACAGGCTTTTTCCCTTCAGGCAGTGGTACCAAATCCCAAGTCTGATTTTCAGCCAAGGCTTTCATCTCTTCGTCCATAGCCATGCACCAGTTTTCATCCTTTGCTGCTTCAGCATAAGTACCTGGTTCTTTGATCTCCATCACTTTTGTCATGTATGCATAATGCTTTGCAGAATAACCAGAGTACGTCAACCTATCAACAGGGTATCTGACCCTCTGCGATCGTCTAGGCTGTGGTGCACTACTCGATTCACCTCTCTCATGAAGCGGAATGTACCTGTTCTGCCTCGTGCCAGGCGTATAGACAGTCAGAATACCAAGTTCTGAGTAGTATACATGTCATACATGTCCCAAACTTCCATAGATTACTGCTAGTACAAGTGTCAAGCCATGCATAGGCATAGAACCTCAAAACAGTATACAACCAGCATATATGAACATTGTAAATAAATTCCCAGATTTCAAACAGCTAATGCACTGGCAACCTGAATTAATTTCAGTCCCAAATATCCATAAACCATTTGCATTACTTCTGTTTCCAATGCTCAAGCATTCAACAGTCATAGACCGAGTCTTCAAGTACCTGTGGAACATACCCAGCCAACTAGTTCTTCAGAAATAACCAATTTGTGCTTTATATCTGCAAATTTTTTTTTTTCAAATTTTCAACCTATCACAGGCTCTCAGATCAGGCCATTTCAGGCTCCAAGCTTATGTCAAAAATACCCAAGAAGTATGACATGTCTTCTACCAAGCATCAAGTGCTACATCCAAGTTCAATGTACATGCCAAAGAGCATCCAAATATGCATGCTTCCCAAGTGTACAATGTCACTGTAAGTTCACTGACAGTTCAGCCCTGCGTATTCAGATCTGTACACCTCTATTACAGCTCCCACATGAGCTCCCACAAGAGCAATAGTAGGATAGACCCTTCAAGAACCTTCCTTGGTATGCATCCAAGCTCTATGCCACCTGACAAGTATTATACTCCTTGAATCTCAGCCAATGAGAGTAGCCTGTTCATAGGCACAGTCCACACAGACTGTTCAGAGTACATTCAAATCAGATTTGCCCACTTGTTGATGCTCAACGGAGCTTTGGTGAATCTCCAGACAAGCTACACTCCTGGTAATGCTCAATAGAGCCTTGGTAAGCAGTCCATGTGCTGAATCTCAGCCATGGAGTTCAGCCTGGAAACAGGAGCAAACACGCTGGCTGGACAGATCTGTGCTGCTGCACATCTTGCTCATTACCATGACAATGATACACTCACTGATGCTCAATCAGTCCTTGGAGGACCTCTCAGCAAGCAACAACCCTTCTTCAAGCCAGAAGACTCCAATGCTTCACTGTACATACCTCTAGTGTGACCTTTGATGGAAATGGCAGTCAGTCCTCTTCTTTTTCCAGCTCTTCAGTTCACTCTTCAAGTCTTCTTATTGAGTGCATTCCACCAGTGAGCCCATTCATGGCTCTGATACCATGTTCAGATTCAAAGAGGCAGATAGATGACAGACAGAGTGAAGCAACAAGCTTCCTCTCTCACACTCTATTATTCATACCACACTCAATAGTGAAAGATACAACCTACGGTCATAAGACCATTCACACCAAAGGCACCGACTTATTTAATGTATCTAACTACTATGGCTAGACTAGCTGTGTCCAGCTCATGTCGGTCAACACACACTAAATGAGCTTGATATTCTAACACCAAGGAACTGCCCGTGTCTAGGGAGACGCCACCCGAGGTAGAGGAAGAACCGCCTGTGTTGCCAACAGGGAAATGTGCAAAGAAGACCATGGAAGCAGAGTTTGAAAGGGCAACAGTCCATGCCGCCCTTCACAAGAAAGGCCCGAATCGCCAGTTTTCGGTGATTCAGACACCATCGAACTATCAAGGTAAAGGTTTCAAAACCTTGATTGATTGTGGCAGTACGCATTCCTTTATCTCACCAGCTTGTGCAAGAAAATTAGGAATAGCCACAGTAGAAGCACCTGCCTTGCTTGTGGAATTAGCAAATGGTCATGAGGTCACTTGTACCAGGCAGGCTGCTAAGGTGGAATTCTTTCTAGGAGGAAAGACGACTTCGGTCAAATTCAGGGTCATAAACCTAGGTATCCATGAGTGTTTACTCGGAATGAACCGGCTTAAACCTAATGACGCCCACATTCATTGTGGAAAGGGCCAAGTTTCCTTTCGAAACTCTGAAGGGGACGAAGTCCTGCGAAGAAATCTCCCGCGTACGAGGGAGAGAAGCAAAGATCTTGAGGCTGCATATCAAGGTGAGTAATTTGTAAACCGTGAAGGCAAACCAGAATCCGAAATCACGCCTACGATGGCCCCTAAAAAGTCACAAGGCGCACCTACAGGAGGTTCATCTCCTAGTATTCACGTGGATATTTCCCCGAGCCTACAAGTCCAGGTTTTCTTTCTATTTTTGATTTTACGTAGAAGTATTGCAATTATGCACGGTTATTTCATGGACTAGGATGCACTTATGCTTGTCAAATCCACCTAGCTAAATGCAATTGAAATAAATTGGCTATTTGAAATTTACTAGAAGTAACTCATGATAGGAAGTTGGTCATTGGTATTTTCAATGGAATGAATGAAAAAAACATAAGGCGTCTATGCATTTTTCGGACCTTATTAGCAAGTTTCCTTTTGTGCATTGCAAAGTGATGAGCCTAAAACAACTGATGCCTATCATTATAAGGTCAAAATTATTAAAGCGCACCTTTGATTAGGCATGGAAAGATTAATCGCATGTTGTAATTTTAGACAAACCTTCTTTGTAATGATTCTTTAAGGAGGTCGTTATCACCCGTAGGAAATAGTAAAGCATGGAAATGATTCTAAGGGCTGCACGAAATAGGTTAACTATAGCTTCAATTGGCATGAATCTAAATTAACTACGTAGTAGTTAGGAAAAGTTTGCATGTTGCACATTGATCGTACGAAAAATTTCATTCATCAGAAGTTGTATTTAGGAAAAGAATGCATGGTTCATTTAAGCATAAAATCTTAAAAGCTTAGTGGCATGGTTCGTGAATGCATGTCCTGGTAGGATCAATGGAAGATATGCCAAAATTTAACATGCATTTTGGTCTTAACAAGAAAAGTTAGGAATTGTGAATCTAATCGTATGTAGAGGCAATGAATCGCATCTTACGTGAATTGTGTTGTAATGCAACTAGTTTCCCCCCTTGTTGCAAGGCAAGTAGATTGAATTACCTAAATCACCTAAACCACAAAGGATTCGCATAGAATGGTTTAATCGATACAATAAATACTCCAAGTGCTAACTAGGGTTTAGCACGTTAAGGACTTGACCTAGTTTCGCACTTGTTGCCAAGATGAAACCCTCATATCCAAAGGTCCTACCCACATTCACAGAATGTAGGGACAATTGGACGTGCTTGCAAGAAACGATCTAGGGTTTCTACCCTAAGGATCACTCGTTCAAATGATGAAACTTGGATTGAGTTGGAATCCCTAAGACCGAACGTTGTCGCCTAGTGCAATTAGGAATGGGTTGGGTAAGAGGACACCCTAAACCCTGCTTCTTATCTAATCATGATTCTGTGAACTAGAAAACGTTGTTCAATGGGTGAAAGGACCCCATGGAATAGATGTGACACTTGTGCAACAAGTTGCAACGTCGCATGGTCTTGTGGTTTGATCACAAGAGAGTTGCCATTCCTTGGAATGAGGTGGGCAGGTTCTTGTGCAAGTTTAACTTGCTAGAGGATGAGTAGTCATCCTATTATATCACCTTCTTGGGAAAAGTTGCCAAGTTAAGGGAGTTAGGTATTGCTTGGGAATAAAGGATAAATCAATAATTGGAGCGACATGGTCACCAGGATTTACTGTTAATAAAACCTAAGGTATTGGTTAAGTTGGGTTAATAGGGTATGGCCCTAACCCAAGGACCAAAGGGTGAACAAACAAACCCTTGGGGATCTTGCCAAGTCGCAATTGATCCCGGATCAAGTGCTAGATACATTCGGGGAAAATGATTCACTCCTTAGCAGTTGGCCAAATAAACGACCACTGGAATTGATTGTGCTTGCAACAGTTTAGAGAGCACTGTTTGCATTACTTGCTCAAGGAACTAAAGGATGGAAATATATTTAATGCTTTAGGTTGAAGGCTTGAAGGGAGAGGTAGCATTAGTTACCTTCGACTGTTTGCTTGACCCTAACCAAGGGGGTTGTTAGCTGCATCGCGAACATGGACTGAACACGCCATGTGAGGTCTCTCCGTTGAGCAATACTTGGAGCAAGAGGACGCGTGGGTGCCAGAGGGGACTCTGGCTATAAATCCCTTGCCTTCGGAGCCCTGCACAAGAGGCCAACGTGACTCGAGATTGGATCTCGAGGCCCGCATACTAGTCTACGGAAAGAATCTTGGATTAGCAATCCTTGTGGATTGCAAGATAGCCTTCAGGCAAATTATAGATAGCCTTCGGGCAGATTATGGATTAGCCTGCTGGCTAGACTTTATGGATGTATTCCAAAGATAAATAAGATACCATGTTGTAAAGGAACTTGTTTGATACTTCTTTTCTATGTCAATTGCTAAGATTACGTGAAAGAACCAGTGTCTAATGGTCTAATTAAGGAAGCTGCTTGATGCATGTCAAACTAAATGTGGTAGGTAATTAGACAACTAAAGCAACCTTGACGAAAGTGCGGTGGGTGTGGCCATGGGTCCGTCCTACGGATGGGTGATCCCGGTTGGCCGGGAACTTTTCTCAATCGTAATGGAAAGTAAGGAGATCTTCTCAAAGGAAATGAACAAAAAGGGCGTTGACCTAGAGTTAGGTTACTAAAATTCCGATTTATGTTGTTTTAGGGAAATGGAATGGGACTATGCCTTATGGGTAGAGAGGTCAAGCCTTGTATCCCTCTCGTTTCCCATTCTCCTTGAACTAAGTGCAGCGTGAATCCGCTTCGACCCTAGCGTTTCTGCGTAAAGTAGTGCGCTTGGGATTCGACACCAGTTGCCGTTTAGGAAAATGACCATTAGGGTCGGTCCTAAGTGGGAACGACCGAAATACTTCCGCTACATGGCAGACGCGTAAAGTTCTAGATCTCACACCCCATAACATTCCATGGGAGTGCCGGGCGGAGTTTTCTAGACTCTCTTTTCGATGGATTGCTAAGATGTGTCTGGAAAGGAAACAGGTGGACAAGTTACAATTACATAGGATAATATATACTAGACAGGCATAAATTAGGTGCATGAAAATAAAATTCGATGTATGAAAGATAAAAGAAAAATTGCACTTATGATTTTTGCATTGCTTAGAATAATTTTTTTAGAAAAATAATCTGCATTATACTTAGGACATAGCTAAATGAAAATTGTTCTTTCTAGATAACGTTGAAGTTCAAAAAATGGTCGGACATCATCTATTAAACCATATAATATGAGTATAATAGAATAAAATTATTTTCTTGCTGAAAACACACGCAACGTTAATATTAATGGTTATATTAGCGAGAGAATCAATATCATGAGTTGATCCACGTATGAATTAATGAGAAAACCTTACCTAAAACATTGAGAATGTTGAAGCAAAAACAACTATGAAATACTCGACAACCCTGAAACTTCAGTATTAGGAAATTAAATAAATATTAGAAGTTTGTAGGACTTGTTGGATATTGATAATAATTTGTTGATACAAATTTTAAGATTCTAAATAGACTTGAAAAAGGATTTGAAATTCTAATAAATTCAGGTTAGGGCAAGGCACTACATGAACTACCTATCATAGGTATAAATGCCCATATTATCTTTTAGGGAGAAAATACCAAATTTTTCATAAGGATAAAATAGACTTCAGATTTGTGAAATATATTGCAGATCTCGAAAAAAGAGTTGCAAGTAGGAAGCGAAACCCTAAGAATAAGGAGGGGCCTTAAAATAGAAACCCTAGATTTGAGTGGAGATGCTTCCTATAATTAAAACACTTGTGTAATATTTCTGCCCAAAAATATTATAGATCTTGACCCCCACATGCCTGTGTAAAAGCTATGCAAAGTCATCTCCCGCGTCGATTAACGACGATGGCCAAGTGGTTACCCGCACGCACAATAACGAGTCCATCTGCATTGTGCAAATGAGGCCTAGGATTAAAACCGCAAAGCTGCGTGAGAACTCCCTTCTAGGGAAAAAGGAAAAATTGAAAATGGTGGGAATTTAGGTAAATTTTTTTACTAATTATCCCTTCCCCCAGCCGATGCATGGCTGGAGGAGAGGGAGTGTGAGAAGAAGTAAGTGAGGTGTATGGGGAGCTTGTAGAGGGGGAGTGCATGGGGAGAATTAGAGAGAAGCATGAGGGCTCCACATGTGTGAAGTCTCTTCCCCCCTCCCCCCCCTTAGCACTATATAACCTCCCCCTTAGGCATTGGGGGGAGGCACAATCAGAGAGGAGAGATCGAATGTTGCCGTGCTGAAGGATCACTGCCTGCCGTGAGAGCGCCACCGAAATCGCCACTAGGCTGCCGTTGCAGCCGCTCCCATGACCATCCTCGCCATCATCATAAACCCCTCCCTGTTTTCGTCGACATTCCCTCTCTCCAATCATTGCCTTTCCTCCCACGTCACATCTGTGACAAGCTAAAGAAGCTTCTTTAGAATCTTCTAAGGATAAGGCCCTTAAGCCTTGTGCACGCGGTCTTTACCCGGGTCTTAAAAACCCACACCTTGTAAAGGGTACTCTTGCATAAGGGAGAAGCAGACAGATTTTGAGGCTGTTTACCAAGCTTGGAGGGAATTCACAGATCGCGTAAGGGCAAAGGCAAACCCGGAGTCCAAACACACTACGTCTACGATGGCTCCCAAGAAGATGCAAGGTGCACCCGCGAGAGGTTCTTCCCCGAACATACACATGGACATTCCCACGAGCCCTCAAGCCCACATTCCACGAGTTTTAATTCCACGTAAAAGAAATGCATTAAGCATGATAAATTTCATGGAAAGGAAGCACTTATGCATGTTTTTCACCTAGCCTAGTTAAAATGCATTTGGGGAAAATTGCCTACCTGAACTATTTATTAGAATTAATCCAGGACATGCAATTCGGTTATTTGTGTTTCCAATGTTATGAATGTAAATTACCTATCCATCTTACGAGCTTAGTAGCATGTTGCCTTCCCGCGTGTTTCAAAGTGACAAGCCTAAACGCATTGTTAAGTGCATTTTTGATTGGCCATGGAAAGAATAAAGCATATGTTGCATTTAGGCAATAACTTCCTTGTTGTGATTTGCATGAGGAAAAATCATTAACATCTGTTATTTGTTGTTCGAAAAATTGCATAGCATGGGGAATGGAGCCACGGACTTGCCAGTTGCATGCAAAAGATGCTTGGAAATGGATTAAGTCAATACTAGTCTTAGTCTTGCATGAACTTCATTGACGATGTTGTATCTAAGGGTTGCGTGTTACATATTCGTCATGCGTAAATTTCATTTCATCGAGTTGCATTTAGAAAAGATTGCATGGCTGATCAAATCATGAAATCCCATTGCATAAAACGAAATGTTGTAGGCATAGTTCCTTGATGTGAATCTTGTAGGTTTTATGCAATATAATCTCCAAAGTGTCATTAGTCATGACTTTAGCAAGGAAAGAAGTAGTTATTGAAAAACCGTTTAGCTGCCTAAAAGTAATGAATCGCATGTTCCAATTATTTACACATTTAGAACAAGCTTAGCACCTCTAGGAAAGGCTCGTACTTGTCACAAGATTGGGTCAATTGGACACCTATGCAACAACGATCTAGGGTTTCTACCCTAAGGACGACCTAATGTTAAAACTTGGATTGAGTTTGGAAACCCTAGGTCAGCCTAGTACAATTAGGGTTGGGTTGGGTAAGAAGACACCCTAAACCCTGCATCTTGTCTAAACAAAATTCCTTGACTAGGAAACATCGTTCAATGGGTGAAATGATCCCATGAGTTAGGTGCGACACTTGTGCAACAAGTTGCAATGTCGCATGGCCTTGTGGTTTAATCACAAGCTAGATTTGCCATTCCTTGGAATAAGGTTAGCAGGTTCTAGCACAAGTCTAACTTGCAAGAGGATGGGTAGACATCCTGCTACATCACCCTTCTTGGGCTGATTTTCCAAAGCTAAGGGAAGTTATGTATTTGCCTAGTAAGCAAACGATCAAACAAGTTAGAGTGGGGTCGCCAGGATTCACTGTCTTAACTTAAGAAACCTAAGGTGTTGGTTAATTTGGGTTGACAGGGTATGACCCTAATCAAAGGACAAAAAGGGTAAACAAATAGACCCTTGGGAATCTTGCCAAGTTGCAATTGATCCCGGATCGAATGCTGGATGCATTCGGAGAGAAGAATTCACTTCTTAGCAGTTGACCAATTAAATGACCACTGGATTGATTGTGTTTGTAACACTTTAGGAGCATTGTTTGAATTGTTTGCTCAACGAACTAAAGATGGAAAGATAATTAGTGCTTCAGGTTGAAGGCTTGAAGGGAAAGGTAGCATTAGTTACCCTCGACTGTCTGCCTGACCCTAACCAAGGGGGGTGTTAGCCGTGCAGGGAACGTGGACCGAATCTGCCAAGAGAGGTCTCTCCGTTGGGCACTACTTGGAGCAGGAGGACGCTTGGGTGCCAGGGGGACTCTGTGTCAAGATTGTGGGAGAGAAGGAAGGAGTCTCACTTGTAGCTTTCTTGCTTGCACAATGGGGGAATACATACAAAGGTGGAGACTAAAAACAGTTTTCCTCTTCTTAGTTGTGTAAGCCAAAAAGAACTCTCATACAAAGAAATAGAAGAACCCTATATATGGGTCTCAAACCAAACTCAACTAACTAAGGTGGCATACTAACTGAGCCACGAACTAGAGTAGATAAGGATAGCTGTCATCTAGCTATTATTCATGGGCGGTGTACCAACCGCATCTACAGCTAACAAGTCGGTGACATAAATGCACAACGGTCACCCTGGCATATCACGAGTGGAGCTCGATATCTCAACACTCCCCCTCGAGCTCAATCCCAATTCCTGCACACCAAGCAGGTCTCTGAACTTGCGCAGCTTGTCTGTGCCCAATGCCTTCGTAAATATGTCAGCTACATGATCCTCTGTGCTAACATAAACTAGATCAATAAGACGTAGTAAAACCCTCTCCCGCACATTGATGGACCTAAAAACGGGCCGACACTGGCTCATGCACTAGCCGGACCTCGTCACTATGCACAAGACAACCCCTCGGCCTCGCGGCCAGGAGCGTCTATCAAAATCTCTGCCTTCCTACACATTGCATTTGTAATAGTTGTAGTCCAACTGATCCTAACCCAATATTACTCCTTAGAGGGAGTCCCTTTCACATAGCCAAAAGGCTCGAATCACATACACATGGGGTTCCTCCTACGGCTGAATGCCGTCAACCCTCTGCGACTCTCCTACACCTTGGGGATTGGCCCCTCGATGCGTCGCTCAACATTTAGACATTTCGCACAAACGTCGCTCAAGGTACCCAATAAGCGTGTCCAGGAATGTACCATTGTCCTTACTTGATTTCCCCTTTAGGATCCCACGACTAGCCTATAGCATGGGTATCTCACTGCCTCTCAACGTAGGTCATGTCCTCATAAACCAATTGCAATGCATGTCTAGGAGCTGATCACTGATACTTTTAAATTCTTTTTCATGCTCCATGCATTTGGTGGATGCCTAGTGCTCAAACATTTAGCAAAACAGTATCGTGCACAAGTGCAAAACAACCTTTTCATGGATCCTTTCTAACAATTGTGCTTCGTTGCAAGACCTAGCACCGAAGTGTTCTTCGTGCTACTAGGCCTTAATTTTAATTAATTCCTCGTCCTAAATGCTTATGCAATTGAAATCAGCAACTTTATCATTAATTGCAATAGTATTTAAACACTTCTCAACTACCCTGCCCTCCCCCGGTTTAGTATTGTTTCGTTGCATGTCATTTTACAGTTTTTTCCCATTATTTTTCATATAAAAAGCGGAAAACAACGAACTAAAACATGGAAACAAGGCTGATTTGAAGAAAATCTTCATGCCTTAGCCTTGTTATACATTCACGAACATTACTCATAATTTTCCCAATTTTTCGAAGCCCAAAATATAAATTTTCCCTATTTTCTAGGGTTTTTCCATCATTTTCTTGCAAATTTCCCATTTTCTCCCATTTTTTAATTGCTAAAAATCAAGTTCAGTTTATGGGCTGTGGCCCTTAGTTCATTTCAGCAGAAACAGAAATTTTAGTAGGTGTGGATTAATTTATTGCATCATTTTTAGCCCAAAACCCTATTTTCCTTTATTTTTATGGTTTTTCGTGTCTCGATTTTCTATTTTCTGCTATCCCATACATGTTTTTCTGATTTTTAAATGATGAACAGCTAGAAAACAACTCAAAGCACGACATACTCAAAACTCAATCCATATGAACACATTTTTATCAACCAAATTTGCATCAAAAGACCATTTTCTTTGTAAAAACAATTATTACCATGTCTTGCGGGTTTTTCATTAAATTTGGCACGTCCCACGATTGATTTCCAGCCATGAATTCTGCTTGGAATCAGCGATCTACAATGGTTTTGCATTGCTCTTTCATCCCGTCAAGAATCGGCATCTATCCGGCCGTCCATCTCCATCATATTCCTTCAAGCACGAACGGGGGCTAAGAGGAGAGAGAGGGAGGAGAGAGAAAGACTGATTTTCTCTCTCTCCAACCAGTCCACCATTGCGGGAACGGAGACCGGCGATTCGATCGGCACGATGTCTTGATCAGGCCTGAGTGTTCATAGCTATGGCTTGCTTGCAAGCCAGGAATCGATTGGGGGGGGGGGGGGCGCGATTTTTTCGGCGGCTGTTTTCAGCCGCCGCCCCCCCCCCCATATCCACGATTTTTTGAAGGGGGGGGTGCCAAAGGTCACCCCCCCTCCCTTACACCTTTTGAGATTTCCCTTTTGGGCCCCCTCTTGGGCACCCCGGCCAGTTTCGGGCCATCTTCCGCATCCGGACTCCGAACTTCGATCTGAAAATTCCTGTGAGCTCGTCTCAACATCCGGGACAGGCCTGCAGCTTCACTGACTGGCACGGGCACACGGAAAAATTATGAAAATTCACGGAGTGTCGCACGGGCGCCCGTCAAGCACTTAATGCTTAAAATCGTCCTAGGTCGAGCTGCCGCCTTCGTGGTTGAGCATTTTCCCCCGCATTTCCATAATTTTCTCCTATTTTTAGGCACGTTCTGGGGCCTAAAATCCATCCTTCACACATAGTGATAATGCACCTCAATGTGCTTTGTTCTAGCATGATAGGCTGGGTTATTTGCCAAGTGTATACTGCTCATGTTGTCACAATAAATGACAACTGGCCCATCTGTAGGGGCTGATGCATATCATAAAGTAGCTTATGCAACCAAGCTACCTCACATGCAGCCATTGCTGCACCCCTGTACTCAGCCTCTGTGCTCGACAAGGCAACTGTAGGCTGTTTCTTGCTGCTCTAAGTGACTGCAGCACTCCCAAAAGAGAACACATATCCTTTGGTAGATCGTTTATCAGAAATACTACCAGCCCAATCAACATCAGTGTATCCATGCAACTGTATCTGAACCCCAGTCTCATAAAATAGTCCATACTGCAATGTGGACTTCACATATCTGAGTATGCGTCTAGTCGCATCCAAATGTGGTTTCCTTGGAGCCTGCATAAACTGACTTACCAATCCAATAGCATAGCTCAAATCTGGCCTGGTAATAGTCATATAAATCAAACTTCCTACTATGCGTCTGTACATAGTAGGGTCTTTGAGAAGCTCACCTGCATCTGCGCTCAACTTCACATTCTGCTCCAAAGGAACTAAAATAGGCTTACAGCCTGTTATCCCATATTTGGACAGCATGTCCAATCCATACTGCCTCTGCAAGAGCCATATCCCACTTGGTGATCTAATCACCTCAATGCCCAAGAAATGATGCAGCTCTCCCAAATCCTTCATCTCAAACTTTTTCTTCAATAGAATTTTCACATGAAGGATATCTTCATCACTATCACCTGTGATAATCAAGTCATCAACATAAATGACAAGCAGCATAATACCTTTCTCTGTTTTTCTCACATAAAGTGAGAAATCTGCCTTGGAAATCTGAAAGCCAATAGTGACAAGATACTGTCATATCTTGTGAGACCATGCTCTAGGTGCTTGCTTCAAGCCATACAAGTCTTTCTTCAACCTCAACAAACTCAGGATGAACAACATACACATAACTTGGTGGCTGCTCCATATAGACCACTTCTTGCACATCACCATGCAAGAAGGCATTCTTTACATCCATCTGATGTAAAGACCATCCCTTTGATGCAGCCATAGCAATGACTGCTCTTATGGTTTCCATCCTTGCAACCGGACTGAATGTTTCTTCATAGTCAATGCCATATGTTTGTGCATACCCCTTGACTACTAATCTTGCCTTATATCTGTTCATAGAACCATCTGCGTTGTGCTTCACCTTATAAACCCACTTACAACCAATTGCATTCATACCTTTAGGCAAAGGTACCAATTCCCATGTAGCATTTGCTTCCAAGGCATCCATTTCTTCATCCATGTCTTTCTCCCATTTTTCTTTTCCCATGGCTTGCTCAAAAGAAGTGGGTTCTGGTTCCTGTATCACTTTGACCATATAGGCATAGTGAATGGCTGTAAATCCATCATATTTCAGCCTATCCACATGATACCTAGCTCTGGTAGACCTACGCAAAGTAGGTTCACTCCCAGGTGCTCTCAAAACATCCCTAGTCTTCCTTACTCCAGGTGTAACAATAGAAGGAATATCCAACTCATCATCAATGCTCTATTCTGAGCCACTGGATTCACCATCCACATAAGAGTGACCTGCATTCACATCAAACATGGGCTGATCTACCTTCTCTTTTCCTTTTTGTGATACCTGAATACCACTATCGGCATTGCTTTGAGAAGATTCCCCTGATCTCAATCTGCCTGTCCATGGCGAAGAATGTGAATCGCTGCTAGAGGACGCTCCAGCTCCACTAATATTTTGTGACTGCTGCTATGAATTCTGTGCAGCATTACCATTTTGTGCATCTACATCATCAATCACATTTACTGGTTTATACCAGCTACTCATCTCATAAAAAAAAACATCTCTGCTCACTGTAAACTTACGAGTAGAAGGGTTAAAGCATCTATACCCTTTCTGCTGCAGAGAGTAACCAATAAAGATGCACTTCTCAGCTTTTGGATCCAACTTGGATCTCAACTCATCTGGCACATGAACATAGGCAATGAAACCAAAAATTTTCAAATGAGAAATATCCGGTTTCCTACCAGTATACCTCTCCTCTGGAGTTATCCCATGTATTGCTGCAGTGGGAGTCGTGTTCATTATGTAGACTACTGTAACAACTGCCTCAACCCAATAAAAATCTGGTAGGTCTTTTTCATTGAGCATGGCACGAGATACCTCTCCAATATGCCTGTTTTTCCTTTCTGCAATTCCATTTTGTTGTGGGGTATGACTGCATGAATATTGCTGCTTTATGCTATGCTCCTGCAGGAACCTTGCAAACTCATTTGAGAGGTACTCTCCCCCTCCATCTGACCTTTGGCATTTTATTTGCAGGCCTGTTTCTTTTTCAACCATAGCTTTAAGAGTTTTGAAATGGCCAAAAACTTTACTTTTCTTTTTCATAAAATACACCCAAACTTTTCTGCTATAGTCATCAATAAAAGTGACAAAATAATGACAGCCTCCAAGAGATGCAGCTTTAGTAGTCCACACATCAGAGTGGATTAAATCCAATGGCTTCTTACTCTCTTGAACATGTCTAGGAAATGGTTTCCTTGCCTGTTTTCCAAACTGACAGGCTTCACATACCTTATACATTTCTGCAACTTTGAATTTAGGCAATCTTGCAACAATATTTTGGGCTTGCATTGATTTAAGTCGCTGTACATTAACATGACCAATGCGTTTATGCCAGATATCAATATCTGCAACTACACCGGTCCCATGTGCAAACATTGCTGCACTCAATTCAGGCATGTTTGCATCCAACGTAAACATTTTGCCCTTGTTCTTTCCTTTTGCTATCAAGCGACCTTTATTTTTCATATCCTCAACAAAGCATCCATGAGAATTAAATCTGACCTGCAAGCCCTGCTCAACCATTTGACCAACAGAAACTAGGTTCTTGGTGATATTCGGGACATGAAATACATCTGACAGGTATTTCTCTTTCCCATCCTGCATAGACAAAGGAATTTTTTCAATCTGCACAATAAGATGTGCAGTATCATCACTAGTCTTCACAAATCCTGGTTTTTCCATTTTCCTTGCATCCTCCATCCATTCTGCATGACCTGTCATGTGGTTTGATGCACCTGAGTCAACATACCATACATCGTTGCTTTCTTCTGCACTTGTCACAGAATTGTTCATGTGCTGCACCATAAACAAATGCTCATTTCTGTCATCACCCTGTCTACTAGAAGATGCATAATTCCCTTGTTTCAAATTTCCACTCATGATGTCATTCTGCTTTTTATAGCAGTCTTTAGCCATATGACCCATTTTACCACAGTAGTAGCATTCAACATTGCTGTTTGCATTTTGGCCTCTTTGCCATCCACCACGACCTCTTTGGCTCCCCTTGCCTCTAGAGTTACCACGTCCTCCTACATAGGACTAGTTTTCTTGAGTCTGCTGCATATTTTAATTTTTACCACGGCCTCCAGATCGGCCTCCTCTACCTCTGCCTCTACCTCTTCCAGCATTTGAGTAGAAGACAGCTTCTTTTGAAGTTCCTCCTGAAGAAGATGCACCACCATTTCTCTGCTCCTTAGAAATTAGAAGAGCAATCAACTCCTCAAAATTAGAAAATCTTTCACGAACTGAAATGGATGTCCAAAACTGTGCATAATACTTTCCTAGACCATTCAAGGTCACAAAAACTAAATCATCATCTTCCACTGGTGACCCAATGGAAGCAAGTGCATCTGCAATCTTCTTCACCTTCATGTGATAGTCATTGATGCTCATATTTTCTCTTTGCACATTGTGCAACTCTTGCTTGAGCTACATTTTCTTGGCTTGTGTATTTGTGCTATACATTTTTGACAAAGTATCCCATGCCTCCTTTGGCGTACTTGCATCTTGAATATGCACAATCATAGAGTCTGAAATGCTGATAGACAGCCAGTACATAACTTTCCTAGCTCTCTCATGCCATGCTTTAAATGCTTGCATTTTTTGTTGATTGGGAACATCAGGAAGAACTGGTTCTTCTTCATTTCTTTCAACAAATTCCCAATATCCTTTTCCCATAAGGAAATTTGTCATTCTAAACTTCTATGCTTGGAATTTGTTATTGTCAAGCTTTTCCGTTATAATCTGTGAAAGAGAATCAGACGCCATTACAGAACACTGCAAAAAAATCTGTCACTGCAAAAAAACATAGCTTCACCCTCACAAGGGCAAATCTGCAAAACTGGCGAAAGTGATATTTGACCACACAGTCACTTCCTAGTGACGATTTTGTATCAACAGGCAATAGGGATGATTCTATAACTCCCAATGTCTCTGCGCACAGGCATACGATGCAATTTCTACATAAACTTTTCACCGACCTGTAGAATAGTGGTCGCACAGCATAAAATTGGGCCTTTTCCTGAGTGCGTGCAAAAAACTTCCGCCTCCAAAACAGGCCCTGAAATGGCCTCAAATAAAAAATACAGGGTCACCGAAGGCTATAGCCCTAACCCGCAGCATATACTGCCCTCTTGCCACACCGCAAAGGGCGTCTCAATCTGAGACAATGCACTCCTGCACTATCCGGCTGTGCTACCTGCACAAACTTGCTCCCAAACCAGAAAAATGAAAGCAACACTGGTCCTCTTACCAAAACACCGCAAACTTGGTCTGCTTTCTTGAGCTCCTTACCACGAACAAGGCTCTGATACCATGTCAAGATTGTGGGAGAGAAGGAAGGAGTCTCACTTGTAGCTTTCTTGCTTGCAAAATGGGGGAATACATACAAAGGTGGAGGCTGAAAATAGTTTTCCTCTTCTTAGTTGTGTAAGCCAAAAAGAACTCTCATACAAAGAAATAGAAGAACCCTATATATGGGTCTCAAACCAAACTCAACTAACTAAGGTGGCATACTACCTGAGCCACGAACTAGAGTACATAAGGATAGCTGTCATCTAGCTATTATTCATGGGCGGTGTACCAACCGCATCTACAGCTAACAAGTTGGTGACATAAATGCATAACGATCACCCTTGCATATCACGAGTGAAGCTCGATATCTCAACACTCTGGCCATAAATCCCTTGCCTTTCGAGCCCTACACAAGAGGCCAACGCAACTCCGGATTGGATCTCGAGGCCCGCATACTAGTCTACGGGTAGAATCTTGGATTAATAATCCCTATGGATTGTTGGATAGCCTTCAGGCGGATTATGGATTTGTAACGTGTCCACCTATTATCTTCAGGACACGTCTTAGCAGTCCATCAGAAAGGATGTCTAGAAAGCTCTGCCCAGCACTCCCATGGAATGTTACGGGATTTGCGATCTAGGACTTTCTGCGTTTGCCACGTAGTGGAAGTATTCTGGCCGTTCCCACTTAGGACCAACCTGAATCAGGGTTTTTCCTAATAGTCATTTCCTAAATGGCAACTAGTGTCGAACTCGAGGGAACTACTTTATGAAGAAACGCCCAGTCCAAAGCGGATTCACGCTGCACTTGATTCAAGGAGAATGGGAAACGAGAGGGATGCAAGGCTCGATCTCTCTGCCATAAGGCATAGTCCCATTCCGTTCCCCTAAAATAGCATAAATCGGGATTATTGTAACTTAGATCCTAGGTCAATGTCCTTGTTGTTCATGTCCTTTGAACGATCTTCTTGCTGTCCATCATGATTGAGAAAAGTTCCCGGCCAATCGGGACCACCCATTTGTAGGACTGATGCATAGCCACATCCACCGCACTTTCCTTAGGTTGTTTTAGTTATCTAATTACCTACCACATTTAGTTGGACATGCATCAAACAGCTTCCTTAATTAGTCCGTTAGGCACCGGTTCCTTCACGTAATCATAGCACTTGACATAGAAAAGTAATGTCAAACAAGTTCCTTTTCAACAGCTTATCATATTTATATTTGGAATACATTTATAACATCTAGCTCGTAGGCTTATCCATAATCCTCGGAAGGCTATCCAGCAATCCATAGGGATTACTTATCCAAGATTCCGCCTGTAGACTAGTATGCGGGCCTCAATATCCAATCCCGAGTCACATTGGCCTCTTGTGCAGGGCCCGAAAGGCGAGGCATTTACAGCCAGAGCCCCTTTTGGCACCCAACCGTCCTCCTGCTCCAAGTAGCACTCAACGGAGAGACCTCTCGCGGCGGGTTCGGTCCACCTTCCCGAGGCGGTTAACAACCCCCTTGGTTAGGGTCAGGCAGGCAGTTGGGGGTAACTGAAGCTGCCTCTCCCTTTAGGCCTTCAACCTGAAGCATTAGATATCTTTTCACCCTTTAATTCCTTGAGTAAACAAAGCAAAACAGTGCTCTCTAAATTGTTACAAGCACAATCATTTCTAGTGGTCGTTATTTTGGCCAATTGCTAAGGAGTGAATCCTTCTTTCCGAATGCATCCATCACTTGATCTGGGATCAATTGCAACATGGCAAGATCCCCAAGGGTTTGTTTGTTAACCCTTATCCTTGGGTTAGGGCCATACCCTATTAACCCAACTTAACCAATACCTTAACTTTAGTTAACACAAAATATGTTGCTCCAGATTATTGATTGGTCCTTTGCTTCCAAGCAAATATCTAATCCCCATATCTTGGTTACTTTACCCAAGAAAGGTACTATATTAGGACAATTATTCATCCTCTTGCAAGATAAACTTGCATAAGAATCTGCCAATCTCATTCTGAGGAATTGGCCATTCCCTTGTGATCAAATCACAAGATCATGCTACTTTGCAACTAGTTGCACAAGTGTCACATAAAATTATGGGACTATTTATCCATCAAATGGAGTCTTATAATCATGAAATCATGATTAGATATAACAATCCGTTCCTGATTGCATTAGGCTGACATTTTTGGTCCTAGGGTTCCAAGTTCAAACCGAGTTTCGTCTCTTTAGCGAGAGATCCTTAGGGTAAAAACCCTAGATAATTTCTCGCAAGTCTGTCCTACTATCCCTACATTCGGTGAATGTGGGCAAGCCTTTAGGGTATAGGAGTTTCAGCTTTGGCAATAAGAGCGACTAGGTCACATCCTCAATGTGCTAAATTCCTAGTTAGCACTTGAGATATGTTGCATTGTTTTAACCATTCCTAATGAGTTCCTCGGGGTTTAGGTGTTTAGGTTAAACCAATTTACTTGCCTACTCTTGAAGATAATTATACTACCATTTTCGTAACCACATGATTCATTGCCTATGTATAAGTTAATTTACAAACCCTAACTTTTTGGTTTAAAATCAAAGCATATGTTAAGTTATAGCATAATTCCAACTGATCGTTCAGTACATGTAATCAAGATTCCTACTACTACTTTAGTGCTTTATGATTGAACCATGTAGACTTTTTGTAACAACTATGCAGTTGAAATGAGATTTATGCCATTTGCCTAGGGTTTAATCTTCTTCATGCAGCCTAGAGTCATTTCCATGACTAGCAATTTCCTACGATTGTTAGCAACCTCCTTTTAATGAATCATTTCGAAGGAAAGATGCCTAATAATGCGATTTATTCCTCCCATGCATAATCGAAGTGTATCATCATTATTTTGACTTGTAAAGATGGGCATTTAGTTAATCTAAGTTTGTTATTTTGCAATGCATAAAACCCACTTACTAGGAATGCATAGAGATTTTTATGCTCTTTCTTTGTTCATTTCATTGCAAAATACCAATGACCGAATTCTTCCATCGTGAGCTATTTCTTTTAAATTAGTCAAAGTATTTTAATCGAAAAATGCATCCTATCTCCATAAATGATCCATGCACAATTGAATTATAACGACGTAAATCAAAATTAGGAAGAAAAACCTGGACTTGTGGTGAAATGTCCACATGGATGTTAGGAGACGATCCTCCTGTGGTTGCGCCTTGTGCCTTCTTAGGGGCCATTGCGAATTTGGCCTTTTCGCCTTGGATGCAGATTTATGATGTTGGCCATCTCCTTTGCACACAAAACTCCCTTTGTGATTCCACCATCCTTCAGAATCGAACCTTAGAAATGGAACTTATGAAATTTTCATTCCTTTCATAGAAGCTCCGGGGGTGCAAATTGTCTACACGGAAAGGGGGGAAAAGAAAATAGATTTGTGGTATGCAAAAGGGGAAAAATGTAGCTTAGAAATCTGGGTTATAAAGACCCCTTTGGAAAGGGTTTATAAAAGTCCCTAGGAAGGGCTTTTAAGATAATGTGTGAGGGGGGAAATCCACGGGAATAGCTAAAATGGCTATTTGTGTGGGGAGGATTTAAAAGGAACCCGGGTTGAATAGCCTTACAGGAATGCTATGAAAGGCCTTAAAACCGGCTAGGGGAGGGAAATTCCACGAGAAGGGATTTGAGGACTTGTGTGGAAACCTCATTGAAAGGGGGTTAGGTGGAATTTGCAAGGGAATGGATGAAAAAAATCTCGGGGGGGGGGGGGGGGGGGGGCAGGGGGGCATAAGAACCATAATGGGGGGGCTTTGGATTCTGGGGGGTGGAAGAAAAACCTTCAAGAGGAAGGCTTAATAAAGCCACAGGAAGGGGGGCTTAGTTCCTCCCCTTAGAAGCTTCTTGGAAGCTTCTGTGGTCTTAGAAGCCACATGGGGAAAAAGGAGATTACTTTAAGGGAATTGATGGCGGCAGGAGGTGGATTGCAGTAGCAGATCTTCACTCAATCCCTCCTCCCTCTCGGCCAGCAGAGCGGCGCGGTGTTACGCTCTCCTCCTCTCGACGTTTTCCTGCAACGATGTCAGCCTCTTACTCCCTCCTCTACAGCAGCGATTCCTTGTACTCCAGCTCCCTTGGCCATGGTTCTTATAGGGAGAGGGAGAGGTACCTCCCTCCCTCCACGCGCCATTTTGCATGGCATTCACCCCCCAGCAAGCCCCAGCAAGGAGCTTATTCACCCTTGCTATTCCCCCTCTCCTCCAGCACGACAGTCAGCTGGGGGAGAGAGGGATAATTCAAAAAAAGAAATGCCATTATTCCCCATAAATTATCCTTTTGGCCTCCTAAGAGGAGGTTCTTACAAAGAATGTGGTTTTAGGAATTGAAATTATTACATTATCTCCCCCTTGGAGGAATCGAGATGTCCTCATCTCGAGATAAACTGGGGATATTGATGGTTGAGAGTGCTTTCATCTATCCAAGTGGCATCCTCCTCGGGATAATCTTTCCACTGGACGAGGCATTCTCTCAAGGTTCTGGATCTCAGGTGTCTCTCCCTAACATCCAAGATCTTGTCAGGCTGTAGTTCAAGGACTCCTTGACTAGGCATTACAACTTGTTGGTCATCAAGTACACGGTTAGGATTAGGTACATACTTCTTCAATAGGCTGATATGGAATACACTATGAACCTTTAGGTTCTTTTGGAGTTGTAGTTTATAAGCATTAGATCCTAGGCACTTGAGGATATTGTATGGTCCACAATACCTTGGACTTAACTTCTTGCAATCCCCTAAGGATAGAGAACTCTTTTTTGGGCGTATGCGAATGAAGAGCATGTCTCCTTCCTCAAAGATTCTATCTTGACGCTTCAAATCCATGTATGCCTTCTGTCTATCCTTGGTGGCTTGGATATCCTGTCTTATTGAATTTATTTGGTCATCCATCTCTTCCAATATCTGCCTTGAAACTTCAACCCTCAAGGTTGGATCTGAGAAGTTTAGGGGACTTCGACAATCATGACCATACAATGCTTGAAAAGGGGTCATCTGAATGCTTTGTTGGTAAGAAGCATTGTAGGCAAATTCAACCAAAGGCAAGTATTGAATCCACCTTTTTGGTTCACGACAGTAGTGTGCATAAGCATATCCTCGATAATTTGATTGACTCGCTCTGTTTGGCCATCAGTTTGGGGATGGTAAGCTGTGCTAAAACAGAGTTGAGTCCCAATGGCTTCGAAGATAGCTCTCCAGAAGTGTGATGTGAAGAGAGAATCACCATCACTAATGATTCTTCTGGGTAGCCCATGTAGCTTGAATATCTCCTTGATAAACAACCTTGCAATGTCTGAGGCTTTATAGTTTGTCTTTACCGGAATAAGGTGTGCAACCTTAGTAAGCATGTCAACCACAACCATGATGGATTTGTATCCTCCTTGAGCTTAGGGTAGGCCAATAACAAAGTCCATACTGATGAATTCCCATTTCATTTGGGGAATGTCAAGTGGTTGTAACTTCCCTGGCATCTTGACATGTTCAGCTTTGATACGTTGATAAGACAAACACTCAGTGACATATTTAAGAATGTCACCTTTAAGCATCTCCCAATGGTAGCTCTTTCTAGCTGCATTGAGAGTTTTGGCATAGGCAGGATGTCTTGAGAAAGGGGAATCATGAGCTTCCCACAATATCTTCTGCTTAAGTGACTGGCTTGCCGGTATACATACTCTCGTCCTATAGTAGATAAATCCACTATTGATAGAGAATTCATGATACTTAGCCTATAGCTTTTGGTCCTGATCCTTAATAGAGATCTCCCTTAGCATCTTTTGATAGGATGAATCATGGCACGCTTCCTCTCTAGATAGCTCAAGTATTGGGTTGTTCGGTATGGATACCTTTGTAGCTAGATATCTAGCTATTGATGGGTTTTGCAAGATTAGAGAATTAAGGAATGCCTTGCGACTGACTGCATCGGCAACTACATTCTCCTTTCCAGGTCGGTACTTGATTTCAAAGTCATACTCCTCCACCACGTCAATCCACCCACGTTGCCTCATGTTGAGCTCGTTTTGGGTAAAGATCCACTTAAGACTTTTATGATCAGTTACTAGTGTAAACTTGTTACCCAACAGGTAGTGTCTGCAAAGCTTTAGAGCATGGATGACAGCTAACAATTCTAGGTCATGGGTAGCATAATTCTTCTCATGACTCTTCAGTTTCCTTGAAGAGTATGCTATAGGATGACTTTCCTACATGAGCACACATCCTAAGGCAAGTGTGCTAGCATCAGTTACTACCTCAAACTCCTTACTGAGGTCTGGAAGTTTTAGGATAGGTGCTGATACCAAATCTATCAAAGTTGGTTTGTTCGGGAATTGACCATGCAATGGATGTTTGCTTCTTCAGTAAGTCCATCAGAGGTGTTGCAATCAAAGCATAATTTTTTATGAAGACCTTATACCATCCTGTTAATCCAAGAAAACTACGTATTTCTTTGACAGTTGTTGGTATTGGCCACTCTAGCACATCTCTGACTTTGGATTGGTCCACTGAGATTCCTTTTGTTGATACGATGAATCCTAGATATTCAATCTGACGTTTGAAGAATTCACACTTCTTCATCTTAGCATACAACTTATGTGTCCTCATTGTCTCAAGGACAATCCGGAGTTGGGGTTCATGATATTCCTCCTGTTTAGAATAGACTAAAGTGTCGTCAAAGAAGACGAGTAGAAGTCATCAAGATATGGCCTAAAGATATCCTGCATTAACCTGTTGAAGGTGAGAGGTGCGTTCGTAAGCCCGAATGACATAACTAGGAACTCAAAGTGTCCATATCTTGTGTTGAAGGCCATCTTTGGGATATCCTCTTCCTTGATTCTTATCTGTTAGTAACCAGACCTGAGATCAATCTTGGAGAAGATCTTCGCACCCTGAAGACGATCAAGAAGTTCATCTATTCTAGGAATAGGGTACTTGTTCTTAACAGTTGATTGATTCAACCCTCTGTAATCAATACATAGTCGAAGTATTCCATCTTTCTTTTTTTGGAACAGTATTGGAGCTCCCCATGGTGAACTGCTAGGACAGATGTAGCCCTGTTCTAGCAGTTGTTTGAGTTGTTCCTTCAGCTCAATTGCTTCCAGTATGGACATTCTATAGGGTCTTTTTGCAATTGGCGCAGCTCCTGGTACTAGCTTGATCTCATGATCCACTTCCCTTTGAGGCGAGAGTTCTATCAACTCTTCAGGGAATATGTCTGCATATTCCTTTAGCCATGAAGGTCCTTCACTAGACTTCTATTTATGATCTAACTTATTGAGCTTAATCAAGTAGACATGTAGTCCTTTTTTGACTCCCTTTATAATCCAAGATGCCTTGGCCCATTGAATTTTTGGCTTCCCAGCCTCACCTTGAGTTGTGACCAATTCCCCTTCAGAGTTTCGAAAGGAAATTTGGCCCTTTCCACAACGAATATGGGCGTCATTAGGTTTAAGCCAATCCATTCCGAGTAGACACTCATGGATACCTAGACTCATGACTCTGAATTTGACCGAAGTTGTATTTTCTCCCATAAAGAATTCCACCTTAGCAGTTTGCCTGGTACAAGTGACCTGCCACAATCAATCAAGGTTTTGAAATCTTTACCTTAATAGTCCGACGGTGTCTGAATCACTGAGAACTGGCAATTCGTCCCTTTCTTATGAAGAGCAGCATGGACTGTCGCCCTTTCAAACTCTACTTCCATGGTCGGATATTTTTCTTCTTCGCACATTTGCCTATTGGCAACGCAGGTAGTTCTTTCTCTACCTCGCGTAGCGGCTCCCTGTCCATGGCCAGTTCCTTGGAAAGGTGCTTGGAGATCTCCTCCTCCAAGCTTGGGACATTGCCTCTTGAAATGTCCTGGCTCGTTGCAGTGGAAACAACGGAAGTTCCGGCCATTGCCTTGGGTAGGGAAAAAGTTGTTGATATTATTAGTCCTTGCTTTCTTTCTTTGTCCCTGATTCTGACCTTGAACTCTCTTCATTTGAGGCCTAAATGCTCCTCTGTTTGGGTCATTAAAAGACCAAGTTTTATTACCTCTTGGCCTAACCTGCACCTCCTGAGCTATAGGCATAGCTTGAATGAGAGTGTCCTAAAGATCTGATGGGTGCATAGATTCGAGATGGGTATTCACTGGTGGGTTTAAACTAGCACAAAATTTTGACACCTATTGTGTCATGTCCATCTATGGTGCATCCTTAAGAAGTGAGATGAATTTAGAATAGTATGTGTCAAGAGTGAGTCCCAGGTATTTTAGCTCGTAGAACTCATTCATTTTCTATGTGCGATATGTAGGTGGTAAGTATCTTCCATGCATGGATTTCTTCAACTTCTCCGAGGTAACAGATCCTTCCATGATCCCTTGATCTCTGCACCATTGCTTCCACCAAAGCCTGGCTTTGCAGATGAGCTTTAGCTTGGCGAGCATAGCCTGGTTGGTGGGTGCAGTACCGGCTGCTTCAAAGTAATCCTCCATGGATTCAATCCAAATTTCAGCATTTGCTTAGACGGACCTACCTTTCCCGTCAAATTCGGGTGGCTTAATCTGCTTGAGAAGAAACTTCTTCTCCTAGATTACAACAGTACTTGATGTAGGAGGCGAATTGGGAATCTATACCTGGGGTTGTGCTTGGATAAAGGTTTCTTAATGTTATTACTCATTAATCGTTATGATTTATATTTCATCTCCATTTCAGCCCATCAACCAAGCAATCTAACCACTTAACTTCTTATCAATTCTCATGAACAAAATAGACATTGATAAAAATAAGTCTTATTGCATTTATATGGGCATAGCCCTTTCGGAATACAACATTTCTTGTGATGATAAGCCAACTTTTTACATTTAGTTTGGGGAGAATAATTTTGTATTACATTTATCTACGGAAACTGGATAATAGTATGGTTTCGGGTCATGGATCTTCAGGAATCGATAAGTCATTGGAAGATCAGGGTATCCTTTTCTTTGGAACCCATTCTTCTCATAGCGCCCCAACACTTTGATCCTGTCGGCGGGGATTACATGGGTCACTTCCTCATATACATATGAGTTCATCTCAACCCTCTGACCTCGAATATGTAAAGTTGAGTTTATGTGAGCCTCCACAAAAATGAACAGCTTCACAACTTTCAGGTCTTCCAACCACTTGATCCTCTTTAGGTTGGTTTGAAGGTATGCAAACTGGTGGGCAGCTATATAGTAGATTCCTGAGGCACCCATCCATCTTCATTCCATGTACAAAGGTGATGGATTATAAATATGCTCTAGGATGTTCATCATCTCAACCCTTTGTCGATAACCTAGTGAATGCATCGCAGTCATAAACATGACTCAAAACACTAAGAACTTGTTCCATGCTTCATAATTCTGCAAGACAGCATCGAAAGTAAGGAAATGTTCCGAACAACAACATTTGCTTTAGTTCTTTTTATTAAGATTTCTTAAAACAAATCCTTTGTTGGTTGGCTCTGATACCAATTGTAACGTGTCCACCTATTATCTTCAGGACACGTCTTAGCAGTCCATTGGAAAGGATGTCTAGAAAGCTCTGCCTGGCACTCCCATGGAATGTTACGGGGTTTGCGATCTAGGACTTTCCACATCTGCCACGTAGTAGAAGTATTCTGGCCGTTCCCACTTAGGACCGCGACCTGAATCAGGGTTTTTTCTAATGGTCATTTCCTAAATGGCAACTAGCGTCGAGCCTGAGCGAACTGCTTTATGTAGAAATGCCCGGTCCGAAGCGGATTCACACTGCACTTGGTTCAAGGAGAATGGGAAACGAGAGGGATGCAAGGCTCGACCTTTTTGCCATAAGGCATAGTCCCATTCCATTCCCCTAAAATAGTGTAAATCGGGATTATTGTAACTTAGATCCTAGGTCAACGCCCTTGCTGTTCGTGTCCTTTGAACGATCTTCTTGCTGTCCATCGTGATTGAGAAAAGTTCCTGGCAAACCGGGACCACCCATTTGTAGAACGGACCCATGGCCACATCCACCACACTTTCCTCAGGTTGTTTTAGTTATCTTATTACCTACCACATTTAGTTGGACATGCATCAAAAAGCTTCCTTAATTAGTCCGTTAGGCACTGGTTCCTTCATGTAATCATAGTACTTGACATAGAAAAGGAATGTCAAACAAGTTCCTTTTCACTAGCTTATCATATTTATCTTTGGAATACATTTATAACATCTAGCCCGTAGGCTTATCCATAATTTTTCCGAAGGCTATCCAGCAATGCACATGGATTACTAATCCAATATTCCGCCCGTAGACTAGTATGCGGGCCTTGATGTCCAATCCCGAGTCACATTGGCCTCTTGTGCAGGGCCCGAAAGGCGAGGGATTTACGGCCAGAGCTCCCTCTGGCACACAAGTGTCCTCCTACTCCAAGTAGCAATCAACAGAGAGACCTCTTGCCGTGGGTTCAGTCCACCTTCCCGGGGCAGTTAACAAACCCCTTGGTTAGGGTCAGATAGGCAGTCGGGGGTAACTGAAGCTGCCTCTCCCTTCAGGCCTTCAACCTGAAGCATTTGATATCTTTTTATCCTTTAATTCCTTGAGTAAACAAAGAAAAATAGTGCTCTCTAAATTGTTACAAGCACAATCATTTCCAGTGGTCGTTATTTTGGCCAACTACTAAGGAGTGAATCCTTCTTTCCGAATGCATCCAGCACTCGATCTGGGATCAATTGCAACATGGCAAGATCCCCAAGGGTTTGTTTGTTAACCCTTATCCTTTGATTAGGGTCGTACCCTATTAACCCAACTTAACCAATACCTTAAGTTTAGTTAAAACAAAATATGTTGCTCTATATTATTGATTGGTCCTTTGCTTCCAAGCAAATATCTAATCCCCATATCTTGATTACTTTACCCAAGAAAGGTACTATATCAGGACAATTATTCATCCTCTTGCAAGAAAAACTTGCGTAAGAATCTGCCAATCTCATTCCGAGGAATTGGCCATTCCCTTGTGATCAAATCACAAGATCATGCGACTCTGCAACTTGGTGCACAAGTGTCGCATAAAATTATGGGACTATTTATCCATCAAATGGAGTCTTATAATCACAAAATCATGATTAGATATAACAATCCATTCCTGATTGCATTAGGCCGACATTGTAGGTCCTAGGGTTCCAATTTCAAATCGAGTTTCATCTTTTTAGCAAGAGATCCTTAGGGTAAAAACCCTAGATCATTTCTCGCAAGTATGTCCTACTGTCCCTACATTCCGTGAATGTGGGAAAGTCTTTAGGGTATAGGAGTTTCAGCTTTGGCAATAAGAGGGACTAGGTCACATCCTCAACGTGTTAAATTCCTAGTTAGCACTTGAGATATGTTGCATTGTTTTAACCACTCCTAACGAGTTCCTCGGGATTTAGGTGTTTAGGTTAAACCAACTTACTTGCCTACTCTTGAAGATAATTATGCTACCATTTTCGTAGCCACATGATTCATTGCCTATGTATAAGTTTATTTACAAACCCTGACTTTTCGGTTTAAGATCAAAGCATATGTTAAGTTATAGCATAATTCCAATTGATCCTTCAAGACATGCAATCAAGATTCCTACTACTACTTTAGTGCTTTATGATTGAACCATGTAGCCTTTTTGTAACAACTATGCAATTGAAACGAGATTTATGCCATTTGCCTAGGGTTTAATCTTCTTCATGCATCCTAGAGTCATTTCTGTGACTAGCAATTTCCTACGATTGTTAGCAACCTCCTTTTAATGAATCATTTCGAAGGAATGATGCCTAATAATGTGATTTATTCCTTCCATGCATAATCGAAGTGTATCATCATTATTTTGACTTGTAAAGATGGGCATTTAGTTAATCTAAGTTTGTTATTTTGCAATGCATAAAACCCACTTACTAGGAATGCATAGAGATTTTTATGCTCTTTCTTTGTTCATTTCATTGCAAAATACCAATGACCGAATTCTTCCATCGTGAGCTATTTCTTTTAAATTAATCAAAGTATTTTAATCAAAAAATGCATCCTATCTCCATAAATGATCCATGCACAATTGAATTATAATGACGTAAATCAAAATTAGGAAGAAAAACCTGGACTTATGGTGAAATGTCCACATGGATGTTAGGAGATGATCCTCCTGTGGTTGTGCCTTGTGCCTTCTTAGGGGCCATTGCAAATTTGGCCTTTTCGCCTTGGATGCAGATTTATGATGTTGGCCGTCTCCTTTGCACACAAAACTCCCTTTGTGATTCCACCATCCTTCAGAATCGAACCTTAGAAATGGAACTTATGAAATTTTCATTCCTTTCATAGAAGTTCCGGGGGTGCAAATTGTCTAAATGGAAAGGGGGAAAAGAAAATAGCTTTGTGGTATGCAAAAGGGGAAAAAGGTAGCTTAGAAATCTGGGCTATAAAGACCCCTTTGGAAAGGGTTTATAAAAGTCCCTAGGAAGGTCTTTTAATATAACGTATGAGGAGGGAAATCCACGAGAATCGCTAAAATGGCTATTTGTGTGGGGAGGATTTAAAAGGAACCCGGGTTGAATAGCCTTAGGGGAATGCTATGAAAGGCCTTAAAACCGGCTACGGGAGGGAAAATCCACGAGAAGGGATTTGAGGACTTGTGTGGAAACCTCACTGAAAGGGGGTTAGGTGGAATTTGCAAGGGAATGGATGAAAAAAATCCGGGGGGGGGGGGGGGGGGGACAGGGGGCAAGGGGGTATAAGAACCTCAATAGGGGGGCTTTGGATTCACGGGGGTGGAAGAAAAACCTTCAAGAGGAAGGCTTAATAAAGCCACAGGAAGGGGGGCTTAGCTCCTCCCCTTAGAAGCTTCTTGGAAGCTTCTGTGGTCTTAGAAGCCACGTGGGGAAAAAGGAGATTACTTTAAGGGAATTGATGGCGGCAGGAGGCGGACTGCAGCAGCAAATCTTCGGTCAATCCCTCCTCCCTCTCGGCCAGCAGAGCGGTGCGGCGTTACACTCTCCTCCTCTCGATGTTTGCCTGCAATGATGTCAGCCTCTTACTCCCTCCTCTACAGCAGCAATTCCCTATACTCCAGCTCCCTTGGCCATGGTTCTTATAGGGAGAGGGAGAGGTACCTCCCTCCCTCCATGCGCCATTTTGCATGGCATTCACCCCCCTGCAAGCTCCACCAAGGAGCTTATTCACCCTTGCTATTCCCCCTATCCTCCCACATGACAGTCGGCTGGGGGAGAGAGGGATAATTCAAAAAAAAAAAGCCATTATTCCCCATAAATTATCATTTTGGCCTCCTAAGAGGAGGTTCTTATAAAGAATTTGGTTTTAGGAATCGGAATTATTATAGGATTAGCCTACGGGCTGGATTATATGGATTTATTCCAAAGATAAATAAGATAACTTATTGAAAAGGAACTTGTTTGACACTGTTTTTCTATGTCAAGTGCTAATATTATGTGAAGGAACCGGTGTCTAACTGGCTAATTAAGGAAGTTGTTTTTGAATGTCCAACTAAATGCATAGGTAATTAGACAACTAAAGCAACCTTGAGGAAAGTGCGTAGATGTGGCCATGGGTCCGTCCTACGGATGGGTGGTCCCGGTTGGCCGGGAACTTTTCTCAAATGAAATCGACAACAGGGAACTTTTCTCGAAGGAAATGAACAGCAAGGAATGCTGACCTAGAGTCTAGGATACTAGAACCCCGATTTATGTTGTTTTAGGGGAAGGGAATGGGACTATGCCTTATGGGCAAGGAGGTCGAGCTTTGCATCCCTCTTGATTCCCATTCTCCTTGAACCAAGTGCAGCATGAATCCACTTCGACCCTAACGTTTCTGCGTAAAGTAGTTCGCCTGGGGTTTGACGCTAGCTGCCGTTCTAGGAATTTGACCATTAGGAAACCCTGATTCAAGTCGGTTCTAAGTGGGAATGGCCGGAATACTTCTGCTATATGGCAGAATCGAAAAGACCTAGATCGCAAACCTTGTAACATTCCATGGAAGTGCCGGGCGGAGCTTTCTAGACCCTCTTCCCGATGGGCTGCTAAGACGTGTCCTGCAAGCGAACAGGTGGACACGTTACAACTTGCTGTTGTTTCTTTTTTATTTGTGCATGCATTGATGGCTGCATAGGAAAGATTGATTGTGCCTGCAGTAGTTAGATTTGATCATAAATATATATTCATGATAATAAGAGGAAAGATCGTGCTATGCCTACCCCATGGCTAGGCACAAAAACCTGCTCCAATGGGGATTGTTTTGTATTGCCACTTGGAGCTTTGGATAGGCCCCAATGGCGAGAGGTTGCTTGGTGAGGAATGCCTTAGGTAGGAGGAGGGAGGAATGCCAAGTGGCTCTGGTCATAAATCTCTCCATCGCTCTTAAGAATTGCCTGATCCTTATGCGAATTAAGATGAGATCCTAAAGTCCCTTGTGCTAGTGAAGGGAAAAAAATCTTGGAGGGTTTGTTTTCTGTGTGGGTGCTTATGCTTAGACCTTCTCTTGTATGCCAAGCTATGCAAATAGCTTATCATAGAGCCATAGGACTTGTTATATTTGCATCCACTTATCAATTTTAGTTAAATTTGACTATTCGCTTTTATCAATATCTTATCACATATTTTTTTAAACTAACATCATTTTTTGCAAATATATATTATCATGATTTTCTTTCACCCTTATACTTGTTGTACTAACATATTTAATTTGGTTGTGTAAGTCATTGCCGACAATCCAAAGAGCACGAAGGGATGACAAATAGAAGTTGTAGGAGATCTTGATATCTATGAATTTGGATCACATGGTATGCTTCAAAGATATGGTGGTCTAGGAGTTGTCTTGATCATCATCTAGGCATTCAATGCATTCTACCTTGGCACACTTCGACACATCAATCTCTAGTAGTTGGAATTGACACTCTAGCCTAGATACTCTCTATAGAGGGAGGTTCTCAGGGATGCCTCACTTGACCAGTGGAGATGGTGGCTATGGTGGATGCCTCAGATCATAGACTTCCTCTTCTCCTTGTTCTAGGGGTGGTTGGGGTGTTATGGAGATACAGATGTTGTGACCCTGTGGCCAGTTTTCTACTCCTTGCTCCCACACTATTTCTAGGGAGGGTAGCTTAAGTGGATGCTATGGAGATATCAATGTAGTATCCCCATCCTGTTGATCAAGTAGATGCTTATCACTTCTAGGATTTTCTACACCTATAAGGATATCTACTTCCCTAACTCTAGGTTTCACTTAGCCATTCACAAGTGGCACTGCTATGGGTGCTACTTTGAGAGATACCAACCTTATAGGTACATTAGTATAGTAACACAACCTTGGCACTAATGTTTGGTCCCTTATCTATCAACGGCAGGCTCATGGCTGCTAACTCCTTCTCCCTGGTGTGTTGTTCTATTGACATGCGAATAGCTTTCATTTTATGTCCTCTTCCTCCTCCTTACATAGTCTTTCTACTTCTTCTTCCATTTCTTCATTATCTCTTCTTCAGCCCTTTTTGACTCTTCTTGCCCCTTTTTGAGCTTAGCCTTTTCTTCTCTCCTCATCCTCCCCTTAGTATCCACTTGCTTCTTCAAAGAGATCTTAATCTACATCTTCTTTAGCCCTCCTCAACTAGATGCCATCTCTTGTTCTCCGCCCTCACTCACTATTCTTATGCTTGATTGATCATACTCATGGAGTGGTGATCTCTCAAGGGTTTGCCTTGGATGCAAGTGCTTTGTGGTTGGAAGATTCATAGGTGGCAGTCATTGACTCACCCCCTATCGATTTCTAGCTGGAAGCTAGCGCATTGGCTGAAGTCTTAGTTGTCCTCTGTACATGAGCATTCATGTCGATTTCCTCTAGGGATCCTACAAAAATGCTTTCAAGCATGGACACTTGGATTCTCATCATGGTGCGTTGTACTTATGACTAGAGAAAAGTACATGCACCATTTTCCCTTGCAGTTGGATGGTAGCAGTGGGAATGTCTGCTAAGCTAATTCCATTGCTGGTGTGCACCCTTGCCTTCATCATCTTCAACATGTTGTAGACATCCCTCTTCTGTCTTTTTCCTTGGACATTTGCTAGCCCTAATGCTTTCTCCACTAGTTTAGCCTTAGTGCAATCTCGACCTTCCTCGGAGAGCCTCCTCACCTAATAGTTATAGTGTTGCTGCCCTTGCATGTATCAAAGGTCCTCAAGGACTCTGTGCATCAATTGTGGTTGATCTCTTGGCTAGCTTTTTACATGTATTTCTAAAGGTTGTACTTGGCCGATCATCCTCTTCATTGCATCTTCAACATTTATCAGTTTCTTTAGTTTGCCAATGCTATGGTACTTGATTTGGTTGAAGACTCTTTTCTCAATAGCCAACCAATATCTATTATGCTCTTCTTTTGAGAATGGAATTTGTATTGCCATTTTGAGTTCATGCTGCAAAGAAACAAAAAATTCCATTAGTTCACTTGCAAGACCATTTTTCGACATGAAAGAAAAATATTGAAACTTTATGCAATGAAACAAGAGAACTTCAAAGATAGAATGGAAATTTTGCTTCAGGTAGTCCATAAATTCCAAGCAAGCATTTCTTGACCATTCTTCTTAAGCGCAAAGTCTTTTTATCCACCTTTTTACTTTTGGGATTTGATAACATTTTCTTCTTGTCTACCATTCCTTTTTATGCATGGGCATGATACTTTTACTTTTTCATGAGTGAAGCATAAAACTTCAGGTTGTACTCTAAGGTAGCATGATGGTCCATATCCTGAGGTCAAATGTCGACACATGTGATGTAGGTCAGGACATCAATTAGGAAATCACTAGAGTTGATCTGGCCAACAACGTGTAGTTCTTCCTTACTCATCAAGATGTGATCCAAGTAAGGATGGGCCATAACATGATCTTCTAAGGGTCGATTATGGGTGATGGTCAAATCTCTGAAGGAGATAGGAGCTACATAAGTTGGATCATACTCCACAATTTTGATCTCACGTCTCTTCTTAGCATTGGTCATGAGTTGGTAGCCCTCTTGCTCCCATTGGAGATGGAGAGCATACCATCTCCATAGGAAAGAAGAGCCAAAGTCGGCTAGTGTTTTCAGCTCAACTAGTTCCCTGACGGGTTGCAGAGATTTTTCTCTTACTATTATAGGAAATGATTGGTTGTTGTATGCAAGCTTGCTCTCGAGAAATTCCATTGGCAATAAACTCCTCAGCTACCATGGGGACTTTAAATAACATGAATTCTGATTCTTCCCAAGTGCATGGCAACGTGCGTACATCAGTTGCCAAAGGCCCTTCCAAGAGACCTAAGTCCAACCGTGCATAGCTTTAAGCAAGCGTAGTGAAAGTGACATCCAAACGTCAAGTGCAAGTGACCGAGTCATCCCCCTTATTCTCAATTAAATCGGAGGCCAAAGTGAGAATAGATCAATGCTCACAAGAGGGTCTAAGGCTTGCAAAGGTTGGGGTTTGACTAGGCTACATAACTTAGCAATTGATTTTTGGTGTGTGGATTGATCAGTAGATAGAGCCTTTATGTAATATTCCCGCATATGAATCTCCTCTTAAGTTAGATAATAGAAATTTTTTAAAAAATTATCCCCTCCCTTCCCCAGCGGACGGTCGTGCTGGAGGAGAGGGAGGGGAGGCACGATGACTGTGCGCCGTGCTGGAACTCATGGAAGGTTTGATGCTCATGCATCAGGCCGGGTGGAGGGAGGGAGGTACCTCTCCCTCTACCTATAAAAATCATGGCTATTTCAGGGAGAAGGGAGGGGCTGGACGAGAGGACCGGAGGCTGCGTAAGACTGTTGGAGGTCATCGTGAGAGAGGAGGGGTGCTGAGGCTATCATGGAGAGAGAGGATGAAGCTTAGAGAGCCATGATGCTGCCATTGAGAGGGAGAGTAGAGCCGCCAAATTGCTGCTTAAATTCTGCCACCTATGCTCGAGGGACTGATCGTGAAGCCACTGCCAGGAGTCGAAATTGCTGCAGCCCAATTTGATCGCCTTCCTTTTTCTCCACGTCTTGGAAGGTGGACCATAGAAGCTTCTCAGAAGCTTCTTGAGAAGCTTCTAAAGTCCCCTTAGGAAGCCCCCCTTCCTGTGGGTTTCCTTAAGCCTTCTCTTGTGGGTTTTATATACCCCCTGCGGGATTTAAGAACCCCTTCCCATGGGGTTCCCCCAAGTCTATGTTACCCTTCTCGTGGATTCCCCACACAAGTCCATATTAACCCCCATGGGTTCCTTTTAAACCCCCTTTTCCATTGCAACTCCCACAAGCCTTTTTACCCTCGATTTTCTTTTAATGGCCCTACTCGTGGAGACCCTATAAAGTTTGTTATAACCCAAGATTTTTAAAGGCCCTTTCCTTTTGGAACCCTCCGAGAGCCCAAAATCTTTTTTCCCTCTTAAGCTTCGAAGTGGAAGCCTATAAGGTCTTCCCAATAGTTCCCTAATACACTTTTTCGGGGCTTTGAAGGAGAGGGAGCTACAAGCCCCTTCCCACCAATCACCCACAATGCCGGCCCTAGGATTTTAGGGAAGGAGAAGAAGAACTCTCAAGCCTTCATTTCCGCAAGGCCGTTCACAAGAACCCTTTCACGAACCCCCTCTTTTTCGAAATAAAGAAGGCCCAAGCCAAAAACCCTAAGGCCTTCCATAAGCCAAATTTCGTAAGCCGGTACTTCTGTCAAGGATCCGTACTTCCAAGGGAATCTCCGCGTATGGATATCTCACCGAGCCCAAAAGTCCAAGTTTTCTTCCTATTTTTGATTTACGTAGAAGTATTGCAATTATGCATGGTTATTTCATGCAACTAGGATGCACTTACGCTTGTCAAATCCACCTAGCTAAATGCGATATAAGTAAATTGGCTATTTGAAATTTACTTGAAGTAACTCACGATACGAAGTTGGTCATTTGTACTTTCAAGGAAATAGAAGAGCACGGAAATGATTCTAGGAATTTGCGTGTGGCATGTGATTGTAAATTGGAATAGGTCAACTCTAGTTTTTTTTTGCATGAATTTCACTATGTTGTAGTCAGGAAAGGAGTGCATGTTGCACATTTGTCATATGAAAAATTTCATTCATCAAGAGTTGTATTTAGGGAAAGGTTGCATGGTTTATTGAAGCATGAAATCTTAAAAGCTTAGAAAAAGAATTGTGGGCATGATTCTTGAATGCAAGTCCTAGTAGGATCAATGGAAGTTATGCTGCAATTTAACATGCGTTTTGATCTTAACAAGAAAAGTTAGGGTTATTGAAAATTTAGGGGTACGTAGAAGCAATGAATCACGCGTTTAAGTGAATTGTGAGATGTTACAACTAGCTTTCTCCTTTAAGATCAAATTAACATCTCTAGGGATGGTTCGTCCTTGTCGCAAGACAAGTAGATCAAATTATCTAAATCGCCTAACCCGCAAGGGATTCACATAGGATGGCTCAACTGATACGATAAATAACCCAAGTGCTAACTAGGGTTTAGCACGTTAAGGACTCGGCCTAGTTTTGCACTTGTTGCCAAGACGAAACCCTTGAACCAAAGGTCCTACCCACATTCATGGAATGTAGGGAAAATTGGATGCTCGTGCATAAAACGATCTAAGGTTTTCTACCCTAAGGATCACTCTTTCAAATGATGAAACTCGGATTGAGTTGGAATCCCTAGGACCCGAACATTGTCGGCCTAGTGTAATTAGGAATGGGTTGGGTAAGAAGACACCCTATACCCCGCTTCTTGTCTAGAGATAATTCCGTGACCAGAAAATGCCGTTTAATGAGTGAAATGATCCCATGGAATAGATGCGACACTTGTGCCACAAGTTGCAACGTCGCATGGACTTGTGGTTTGTTGACAAGAGAGTTTTGCCATTCCTTAGAATGAGGTTGGCAGGTTCTTGTGCAAGTTAAACTTGCAAGAGGATGAGTAGTCATCCTGTTATATCACCTTTCTTGGGAAAAATTGCCAAGATAAGGGAAGTTAGGTATTTGCTGGGAAGCAAAGGGTCAATCAATAAATTGGAGCGACATGGTTGGCAAGATTTACTGTTAATAAAACCTAAGGTATTGGTTAAGTTGGTGTTAACGGTATTTTGAGAAGGCTGCAGAAAGCGCAAGTGCTGGATACTATTTTTTGGTGGATTACTATTTTGTGGAGCTTCATTGTATTACTTTGGGCACTTGTGTATTAGTTTTTACTCATGGACATCATTAGACTATCATGGTTGTATTATTTTGTGAGAGCCGGGCTCACTCCCATGCACATTGTATTTATCACCCGTAGTTGTATTTGTCGCACCCGCATGTGTTACGTGGGTTGCGCACATGTAATTATGATTAGAATAGTGTAGGCTTGGTCTATTTAGGCTAAGGTTCAAGCATGTTTCAAGGATTGACCGGCCTAAAGCCCACTATGTGGGTAGGATGCCCGAAGAGGGTGCAAACCCTAATTCACAGTTGTGGAAACCCTAAACGCAAAAGGGGCGCAAACCCTAACCCTAACCCTAAACGCAAAAGGGGCGCCAACCCCAACCCTAATTCTATGTCTATATAAGGGTGGGAGGTCTCAGTTGTATTGACCCCTTTTTGGCACATTCATGCTGCGGAAGCTCTGTCAGTGCAACCATTCAATCTTTCTATTCTATCATCTTGCTTCCATTGGGTTGAGAGTGACTGAGAGGGAGAGAGTGAGAGGTGTGTTGAGTGAGGGACTGAGGGAAGGTGAAGCTCTTCGTCGTCTCCTTGCTTTTCTTGTCGTCTCTACTAGCTCTTCGACTCATTGGTGTGCTTGGTGGTGGATGCGAAGGAGCGACGACATCGGATCGTGTTGATCGTGGTCGTGGAACTATCTTCGAGCCTTTGAAAGGTAAGTTAGGTGAGTTCACTACAACTCGAGCTAGTCTTGTGTTCTTGCTTCCTTGAATTGGAGAGGAGAATGCTTGGTTAGTTAGAGCGGAGCGTGAGAGACAAGGTGAGAGATTGTCGCCAACGTGAGTTGCAGCTTCTGAAAGAATAGAAGTCCGTCCAAAGTCCCGACTGTTGGTGCGTTTGCCTCAACATTTTGGTTCCGTTGCCGGGACATAGGATGGTGCAACCGCCGAGGTTCTCACACTCCCACCGTGTGGCAGAATAGGAGGCTTGTGCATGGGCGTGGATAGGATCGATGTGGTTCCGATCGTCCGGGTTTGTGGCTAGCTCCGAAACCCATGCGGCTAGGTTAGGAAGGGCCAAATCGGAAGGAACTGGTTTGTTGGATTGAGATTGGAATAGGGTAGAATAAAAGAAAACACAAACCATAAACTCAAAAACACAAAAACACAAGAAAACTCAAAACTCAAAACTCAAAACTCAAAAATCAAAACTCAAAACTCAAAGCGCTCTTCTTGTTGTTGGACATCTTGTCTTGGAACGTTGGGAGATGGGGGTTCATCGTTCTTGCTTTTGTCATTGGTTACATACATGTTTATGGTTGACATCTAACCAAATATACTGCTTACCTTTGTACTCGTCTTCTAAAGTTCTTGGCTTGTGAGGTAGAGGAAGGAGAAAGCAAAGAAGGCCAATAAGAAGTAGATAGAAGATGGTTGGGAAGAAGAAGAGATAGATGAAAAAAAGGGTGAAATAGAGAAAAAGGAAGGGCAAGAGGTAGTGAGGAAGAGAGCTAGAAGAAGAAGAGTAAGAAGAAGAGAAGAAGAATACAAGAAGAAGAAGAAGAAGAAGAAGAAGAAGAAGAAGAAGAAGATGCAAGGATTGAGATAGAAGAACGATAAAAGAAGAAGAAGAAGAGGAGGATAGAAAAACAAGAGAAGAAGAAAGTAAGAAGGAGTGAGGAAGAAGAATAAGAGAAGTGGAAGAAAGAGGGGAAGAAGGTGAATAAGAAGAATAAGAAGAAGGGGATAGAAGAAGATAAGAGTACGAAGAAGAGGAAGCGTAGGAGAATATGAGAAGCTGAGGAAGAAGACTAGGAGAGAAGGGAAGTGGAAGCAGTTGAGAAGGAGAAGCGGATTAACGAGAATAAGTAGGGAAGTCAGCCAGAAGGGTCGGTAGGGGAATAGGAAAGAGAGAGAGAGAGAGAGAGAGAGATATATATATATATATATATATATATATATATATATATTATATTTTCTTTTCTTTTTTTTTCTCACCCTTGCTCTAACACATCTTTTTTTTTCTCACCCTTGCTCTAACACATCAACTCGCACCACCTCACTTACTCGCACCACCATCCTTGAACCGCCTAGGGTTTGCACAATCTTACAACTCGCACTACCTCATTTGCACTAGGTCATACTCATTCGCACCACCTAGGTCATACTCATTCGCACCACCTCGTTTGCATCACCTAGGTCACACTCATTCGCACCACCTCGTTCGCATTCGCACCACCTCATTCGCACTGCCTAGGTCATACTCATTCGCACCACCTCATTCGCACCACCTAGGTCATACTCATTTGCACCACCTCATTCGCACCACCTAGCTCACACTCATTCGCACCACCTCATTCACACCACCTAGGTCATACTCATTCGCACCACCTCATTCGCACCACCTCATTCGCATTCGCACCACCTCATTCGCACCACCTAGGTCATACTCATTCGCACCACCTAGGTCATTCGCATTCGCACCACCTCATTCGCACCACCTAGGTCACACTCATTCGCACCACCTAGGTCATTTGCATTCGCACCACCTCATTCGCACCACCTAGGTCACACTCATTCGCACCACCTAGGTCATTCGCATTCGCACCACCTCATTCGCACCACCTAGGTCACACTCATTTGCACCACCTCATTCGCATTCGCACCACCTCATTCGCACCACCTAGGTCATACTCATTCGCACCACCTCATTCGCACCCACCTAGCACCTTATTCACTCGCACCACCTCTTATCACTCACTAGTACCACCCCAACCCTAATCCCTCACAAACCCTAATTATCACTTGCACCAATCACCCCTCACTCATACTCCTCTCTCACTAATCCCCCACTTACTTCTCCACACTCATCTCTCACTCATCCCTACTCACTCATCCTCTCTTAACTCTCACTGACATTCCCACCCATAATCTCTTAACCTATGCCTTAAGCTTCACTCCTACTTGTTTTACTCACATTCTAAATTTGAACCTTTTGCTTTAAGTATTGGTATCAGGTGCCATCCTTACTTGCCATATTGTCATCATGACCTGGTTGTAATACTTGGCGGAATTGCTTGTCCCTATGCACATTGTATTTGAAAGGAAGAAAGCTTGATTTCATACTTCGAGTGTTTTTCTTTAAAAATGGAAACAATGAAGAGAATGTGAGTATTTGACCAATATTGAGAGAACCCTTCAGGTACTTTTCACTCCCACTCAACAACTCAACAAAACAACCAATTCGGACGTTCTGAAACATTTGAACCATCATTCACTGAGGACCATTGCTAAGACCTAGGTTAACCTCTCATTGATTTAGTTGTATGCGCTTGCGAAATGGCAAGGTGATCCTCTCTCCTCCTAGGGAGCGGAGCCCTAGCCCCGAGACTCTTACTATCCCAACAACCTTCACAATGGATAAAGCAACATTTTTGGACTCTCTTCCACAAGATGTCCGAGAGTCCTTGGATAGCTACCAAATAGCTGCATGCTTTGATCGTGCTCGACTCTCCCCAGTAGACCTTGAGGAAAAACTCATGATCCTCAAAGACCAAGGAACTAGTACTTTTAGCAAGATCCTCGAACACACCATGGACACAAAGCAAGAACTTTTGAACATGAAAACCGAATTGGATGGGATCAAGCACATGTTGTTGAATGCTGGAACATCAGGATCATCCACTAATACTTTAACGGACCTCGTCCAACATAGGCTCTTTGATCATACCGACTTTCTCACTGTGGGAGCTCACATGGCTCAAACACTGCTTACTGGGATGGGTCATACACCTGCCCAACGAGACCAAGCCAAAGTTCCCCTAATGGCCAAGAAAATTGATAAGTATCGTGCTGGCAACGACCCATACAGCTTCATAGAGCAATTTGAGCAAGTTTGCGAGGCCAATAACCTTATAGGCGATGCCAAGCAGGCTCAAGCCTTTGGGCTTTGCATGGGCGAGAAGGGTCATACTTGGTTTACTGGCCTCGATCCAGCTGAGAAGGATTCCTTCGCAGCTCTTAAGACTCTCTTCATAAAGCGATTTGCCGAGGCAGGCTACGGGGACAATTTAATTGTCCGACTCATGAATATTGAACAACACGACGAAGAGAGCATGAGAGACTATGTGTCTCGATTAAAAGGCCTCTACAAGAGAATCCCACTAGCTGAAAAACCAGGTGCTAAAGCAATCACGAAGGCTTTCATCAAGGGTATCCGTGATGAAAAGATCTATGAGGCACTGGCTAGCAATTCCGTGCTAGATCGAGCAAATCTCAATGGAGTCTTAGATGAAGCAATCCGCATAGAAGACCTACACAAGGAGAGAACTCGCGACAAGAAAGGAAAAAGCCTAGAATTTGAATCCCAATCTAGTAGAGGCAAACTTGAGATAGGAAACACCCAGACTCAGCATCTCATGCCTGATGTGATGAAACAACAGCAAGAGCTCTTAAAAATGATCGACTCATTCAGGCAGCCTCGACCGTACCGACAAAACGTGCAGTGCATACATTGCGGCGGTGATCACTTGCCATCCGAATGCTCTCGACAGAGTAGGACTTGCACAAATTGTGGGCGGTTTGGTCACAAAGCTTCTACTTGTAGAGCACCTAGCCGGCTTCCCTATGCTGCACCCTACGCAAATCGTGGGTTTCCATACCCCAGACCTTAGCAGATGGCTCTTCCTGCTCCTCCTGACCATAGACCTGTAGCTCCTCGAGCTGACATTAACCCATCCGGCATCCCACGGCCTCCGGGCCCTATCATAACTCACCCACCTAGTGATCGCCCTATCCACTATGTTGAAGAGCCCGTTGAGGACGATGATTATACCAACCCATTTGTCTCTTATGATGAAGAAGGAAATGTGGTGCTCATGGACTATAGACCAATCCCGATCATGATGTTGGGACGGGGTCGAGGGCGCGGCTTGATACAACCCCGCGAGACTCTTGCCTACTGGACTTGTGGCCAACTTGGTCACATCTCCACACGTTGCCTGCAAAAACAAGAACAATCAAAGGAGAACGAATCTGATCAAAGGTGTCCTGAGTGTGGAATCACTCACATGTATTCCGATTGCCCGAAGCAGAAAGCTAGCTCTAGCAAAGCTATTGTTCCCACTGTTCCCTTGACTCTCTTTGCAGTAGAAATGCTAAAAGGTGAGGATGTGATTCCCATTCCGATTAATGCCATTACCTGAGCACAAGCTAAGCAGGGTGGCGTCAGTATCCCTGGCCCATCTCTAGCTACTGGCTCTATCATTGGAAAGAAGAATGCAAAGAAGAAAACTAAGCGTGCTGCTCTCAAACTCAAGAGTGATGGGGTGACTTCAGTTCCCGCAGTTGCCTCGAGTGCTGAGCAAGCCACGTCTGCTCCACACACAGAAATGGTTGCTTCAGCCAAAGTAGGTGATATCCCGATCCTGAGCATCAACTTAAGTTGATTAGCAAAGTAAAGAATTGGGTGGAAGAGGCTCAAACTGAGATTAGGGCTGAAGAAGCCAAGGATAATTTGCAACCACATGGCATCAATAGCATACTTCCCTTGGCCTCAACAATTGGCCCTAACACCTTTGGACGACCCGCTACCGACCTTGGTGCACAACCACTTGCCCAAGGTCAGCCAAGGAAGTTACAGTATCAGGAAGTAGGCCCTGGGTTGCTAGATGCCTTAGCCTCTACCAGTGTTTCCATCCCATTGGGCATGCTCTTCAAGAACAATCCTACCATTTGGAAAACATTCAAGACTTGGATTGATGGAAGCAGTGAGACCCAGCCTATTGAGGACGACCCCCAACATCCATTGCCTTGCTCCCCTCCTACCCTCGTCCGTGGAGCTCTTGGAGTTGCTACGTTCTGGGAGGGTGCTGAACAACATGCAGTACTCCCTGTGGAAGCACTTGGTGATTCCACGAGAAGAGGCATTATCGATACTGGAGCTGGTGTCAGCATCGTGAATCAAGCAATACTTAAGACGTGGGGCAACCCTCCAATTGAGCCTATCCACTTTAATCTCACCATCGCCGATGGTTCTAAGGTCTGACCCTTGGGTGTGTTGAAGGACTGGCCGGTGAAGATCGCTGGTGTTAAGTTCTGTGTCACATTTGTAGTCATGAAAGGTGTTGACTATGACCTATTGCTTGGCCGACCCTGGATGCGTAATGCACGACTCATTGAAGATTGGGGCAATGGTCTAGTCTTTTTAGGAAATCGTACTGAGGCTGTACGCATTGAAATGGATAGCTGGAAGATTACCTCAGTCGACCTAGATGCTATCTCCAGCCTGTTGCGTGGTGACACCATCTGTCCCCCAACCAAGAAGCCCTTAAATAAATATATTCCATGTCCGGAAGATGAGCAGGACTGGCTTCATATTCTTGCTACCTTGGAGTTTCCCTTCACGGAAGAAGGAGAGTACAAAGAAGCTAACGAACATTTGAGTCAACATAGACTTAAGGAAGCCCCTATAAACAAGCTGGATATTCTTGATGAACTTCCTTCTATGCCATTGTTGATGATGCATGCTGGACCATCATGCACATCTAAGCCAAAAGGTTTCCGTGTACCTACTGATCGCCTTGAGCTCCGTAAACTCCTCTTCTCATGGAGACCAGCCTTCAAGAATGTGGTTAGTGAATAAGCATTTGAAAGCTTGGTTGTGCACCACATGTTTCTGATTTAAAATGATGTTTGAGTACTTTAGAATCATCCACTTTTACATGTGCATGTAAACCATGGTGTCAGAATAAAAAAAACCTGGATGCATAGCACATGTTTTTAATGACAATGACCTACTCTTGAGTGTGGAAAGGCATCCTAAGCTGTAGGATAGAAGTTTGTTTCTTGGGGGATTATTTGGAAAGGACACATGATATCTCCTAGAGTACTTTCGAAATGAAGAGTGGAGTTTGTTCGTTTCTTTTATATGTTGAGCAGCGCATCAAGGGGCTAATCCCTGTGATGTAGGAGAGCTGCAGTGGGGCCGCGATGATTGTACCAAGAGGTTGCCTCCCATGTATGTGATTATCGTGGTATTTATTGCCAATGTGTAAGGGTTCTCCCTCTGTGGAGTTTATAGAAAGGAAAACGTTGGACTGAGGGGAGGAGGGTAATGGCTCGTATGAGAGAGTTGTGACAACAAGTTTTTTAGCACAACTTCTTGGATCATTGGAAGAACATACTAGAGGGGAGAAAGGACTACATAGTAGCATCCTTGCATGAGGAGTTTTTGGTACCCACTGGCACAACAGATATATCCTTCACAAACTGAATAATGTAATGCATGCATGTGTACATATCAGACAAACGATTGGACGTATGCAAGGCACTTAAGAGTGGGGCCTCAAAGCCCAAGTGGCTAGACGTAGATGACTGGCGCTGACTCAGGGAGGAGACTACAGATTTTCCACAATGTTGGAGACAACACTGTGAGGCAGTGAGGGCACAGGCAGTGGTCCGTTATCTTGGGAGTGGCTGCCACAAGACTTATTTGGAGGACTTTGTAAGTTTTTCTTTTGTTCTTTCGTTTTTTTTTTTTGCAATATCGCTTATACTTACAATCATGTTTCTAATCGTTGTATTTTGTTTTATTTTTAGCACTCCATTACAAACCATGATCCCACTGACCTAGAGACTCGATATGTAGAGAGACACAGTCTCACTACATTGATTGATAGATTGTATGCACGCGACGGCCCAGTAAGTTACTCATATTTCTTGTCCATAGTTACTAATTTTAATTAAAATGCATTATTATATGGTGGACTGATGTGTAGTTATTTCTTCTTTTGTAGAGTCCGTTCGATGCTTCTTTGCAGTAAGATGAGCTTTCGGATGGCGAGAATCTATAGCTCGCACTTGGATCTATGGAGCGCACATCCTCTTCTTTTTTGGCCTTGTGATTTATGTAGGCATTTTCTATGCACTATGCTATTATCATCCTTTGTATCTTGCCATGATTCCATGAGCACTTTCATTAAGCGATATTGTATCTAATTTATGTATCAATCTAGTTGTGGATTCAAGTATACTTTGCCTTCATTTTTGCGACTATTGGTCTGGTTACTGCGACCCTTTTGTATAGCCCAAATACAACACATAGTGCTACATATATAACAAGACAACTTATTGCCTTGCTACAATTTTTTTTTCTCTGTAATTGTCTCTATTATTGTCACAAATTTACCGCATGCGCCGCAATTAACGACGCAGTTTGCATTGCAAAACATCGCTAAATGTGATGCAAATAACGATGCCTATAGTGATGCCAATAGCATGATGGTTCTATGGCATCGCTAATATCGACGTGTTTAATGACAATAGGGGCTATTTTTTTTGTGAACATTTTCGTCGCTTTGAATGTCGATATGAGGCATGTATCTTGTAGTGAAAACTCCATGAAATCCTTCAATTTATCTCCAAGATACTTCAAAAGCTCTTGCAAATCAAAGGGAATATTGAGCATATCTCTGATGTAAATAAATCTAGATGAATGTCCAATTTCATGAAGAAAATCAAATAGCATTTCATCATAGGTATCCTCCAGATCCTCCTTCTCCATTCCCTCTAAAGACAACTTCCTTTTAGTCGTCCTGATTACTCACAAAGGAAAAACCAGAAAACAAAAATAAAAATAAGGGGCATAATATAAATCCATATTTGCTCATATCTAGTAGACTAAAGAAAGATTGCTAAACGAATTTAGGAAATACAAAATGAATTAAAACTTTATGCAACAGAGAAAGCATGAAATTCCAAGTCTCATCGATCAAACTTTGTTTAACATTTATGACTTATGAAACACGAAAACAATGATTTAGACCGCCTCAAAGTTCACAAAATCGTGTTTCACATGTCACTTATAAAAAACTTTAACGAAATTTCTTTTTATACATCTGAGAAATTTGAACAAAACAATCTATCAAGAACATCAAAACAACATTATTTAATATGTGTACCAGACCAATGTTGATAGAAAAACATAGTAAAACCATTATATAATTTTAAAGTCCCTAATTTATTTTTCTCCTCTTAAACCAACTAGCATCTTTCAATGCCTCAAAATTCAGGATTACAAAGAAAAATATTAAGAAAAGTGTGATACCTGATATTTGCAGGCCTTGCTCCTGAGAATAAATGGTTTCTTATAATAATATGCTTGATTTAGCTTGTGATGCTTACAAGATAAATAGTTGGTCGAAGACAAGACAAGATACGTGAAAGAAATAGTAACCAAAATCGGAACCTAATTGTTCATATATATATGCCAACGGTCACCACACGTTTGATAAAAAAGTACGTTGAAAAAGAAAATGAAAAAAACTTAAAAATAAGAGCCATAAAAGCACTATCATGTCGAAAAGTAAGTGACACATGGCACAACTTTCCAGGAAAAAACGGTCTCTACAGTTGTACATGTGAAATTAACTATGCATTACAGTAGCCACACGTGTAAATCAATATCCTTATAAACCTAATTTTTGAACTGCAAAAGAGTTTTTTTAACGACAAATCTCTCTCTATGTGCAACCAGACCAACACAATGGTAATTTGATCGCATTGCAAAATTATTCTTTAGCGCAAGGCTACTAAAGAAGGCTTCATCGCCCAACATACGCACCAAACCCTTGAGAATATAAGTTTTTTGCTAAAATATGAGTAAGCTCTGAATCCCTTGACAATTTCTACTAAATCATCCCCAAAAATTCCAAACATATGAAATGCAATGGGTGCTAGGTTTCTCTTATCCATGTGAAGCCTCCTTGCATTTCATACGACTACGGACTGCACTGTTTCTATTGTGTTGTGGGTGTAAGCTTTTTCTTATCCATTTAAGCCATCCTCTATGACCTTTTAATATCTTCTAATATCTTTCAAATTCATGTGTCTGTTGAAACAACATATATTACAAAGTTGAAATGTTTAGGGTAAATAATGTTGACAATAAAGTAGTCTAAAAGCTGAGTCGAACAATCAAACTTCAAATATAAATTTCTTGAAATATAAATTTTGCTACCTCATAGTGAGATGGAAAATGTTGCTAGAAGGTATTAGGTGAAGCTTATAAGTAATTGGATACCACATATTGTTCTTTGAATGATATAGCAAGAATATGCACGTATGAAATGTGATGGGTGTTAGGTTTCTCTTGTCCATGAAAGGCCTCTTCATGTTCCATACGACTAAGGCTTGCCATTATTCTATTGTGACGTATGAAATGAGATTGGTATTATGTTCACTTCTTCGAGTGAGGCCTCGTCACATTTCATACAATTTGAGCTTGCATTGTTTTTCCCTTGTGTCATATGAAAAGCGATATGGTGTTAAGTTTCCTAGTCTAAAACACCTCGTCACATTTCATACGTCTTGTGCATTATTTTATTGAAATTGGATTTAGACTATGTGATTAGTGTTTGCTTGCTACTTAGTGATTGTAGATAATTTTGATATGAAAGATTAGAAGATCTTTCTTGATTTGTTTGTATTATTTGTTTTTTTTAATGTTTCAAATGGCTAGAACTAAGGCCATTGCAAGGAAGCATAAAGTTGATCCTAGAGGTCTTGGTTCAAATATCTTTTAGTCCTCCAAACCTTCCAAACTTACAAGGAAATCAAAGCCAAGAAGAAGGTTTTCACAGCATGTGAGGTGCCTTAAGGAGATTACAAGTGCCTCTATATAGAAAGAAGAAAAATGATCCTGGTCTGAAGGTTGAAGATGCTACACATGTAAAGAATACAAGACAACATGAGAAAGAGGAAAAGGCCATAGTAGAGCAGGGAGATAAATGGAGAGAGTATAAAAGAAAGAAGGAAGAAGAAAAGAAAGCACAACAAGTCCCATTTTTTGAAGGGGAGTTATCTACGCTTCTTGAAAGGGCTGACCCTAAGGGCTTCAATGTTTCTTGCTTTTTACCTTCCGATATTAACAAAAGATCTAATATGGTAATTTGGAACTTTGATTGTGTTCAAATTCTCAAGAATAAAATGAGAGAAGTAAATGACTCGATCCTTCTTGCTGGGATGAGGTATAGTTTACCTAAATTTATTTTTACTCACCATATTTTTCTAGAAATAGACTTTCATGTTCATGCTTACTATCTCCATGATTCCTTTGCTAGGTGTGTAATGTATGAGCTCCCCTTTGATATACAACAAAAGATTGAGGTTCTTGATCCATCTATCTCATACTATATGAGTAGTGAGCTTAATGCAAGTGCTTTTGACCATTCATTCAATTCAATTAACTTTGATTCTTTGGAGCTTCTTCTAATTCCATAAAATGAAAAGTAAGTAATTTGATATTTTGTTAGATTTTATGAGATCTTGTTTTGCTAGATTATTGAAAGATTTTTGTTTTCAGTTCTCATTGGAGCCTAATTGGAATAGAATGTGTGGAGAGACAATGTTTCCTTATCAATTCTATAAAAGGAAGCCATGGAAATGCTAACTTGTAAGCTATATAATCTAGGGTCTCCTTGATATTTTTATCTTTTTGTTGTAGGTTCTCTAAATATTTTTATCTTTCTTCTATAATAACTCTAAATTTTATTACCTTTTTGGTACAGAGTTGTAAAAAGATTTATTGAAGTGCTAGAGAAAAGGCCTCCCATGCCTTCTGACTTACTTGCAACAATGCAATATAAACAAGTTGCGGTAAGGTCTTGATTAATATGGTTGGAACATACAAATAAAATTTATTCTAAAAACTACCATAAACAAGTTTCTTACTTTACTTTATATTATTGATTGGAGTTTCCTCATCAAGATGATAGTTACTCTTGTGGTGGTTGGAGAGTAATTGTAAATGCCAAAATATTGGTTCGGTTTATTTATCTCAATGATGATAAACTTATAAAGGTAATGTGAAACATACTAAACTTTAAGATAGAGTTTTATTGCAAAATAGTCCATTGTAAAAAATAACAATGAACTAAATTTATTTTCTTACAAATGTATGACAGTTTACAAGGGATTGCTATACAGGTGAGCATGTTTGGTATATAAGAGCAAAGCTAATGAAGTTTATAATGGCCGATTGTATACAACCAGCATGAATGGATAATAGTGGGGGCTTGGACATTGAAGGAGAGGAGGTGCATGTAACTACAATAGGTGAACCTATCCCTTCAACACCCAAGGCAACCAAAGAATCAAAGATAGGTAAAAGGATTCCAAAAAAGGATGTCCCTTCTCCTAAGAAAAGCTCTCAAAAAAAGTAGCTTTGCCTCCGATTGTAAGCCCTTGTGTAAAAGCCATGGAGATGACTGGCAATTTGTACATGTATTTTATATTGATAGTAAAGAGATATTTTCTTCAATATACTTGTATTGCATATTTTTCTCTCTCCTCATTGATATCTGTAACAAAAATATGTTACAAATATTTATTAATCAGGAAGTGAAATCAGATATACACCTAAGTGGATATAATATGAAATAAAAACTTGCTTGTTTGTTATTAAGTTGGAACACAAATGAGTATTGCAGTTCAATATCTTCATTCTGTAAATCCATCCTCACTTGATGTAGTGTACATGATGATCTAACCTTTAGGATTGCAATAATGTCCTCATTGTACGAAACATCAAGATCCACTAGAGGATCTTTGCTAAAATTATCAAGATTTTGGTCTAAAGCGACTAGACTACCACCAATATAACGCCATCTACTATAATAAAAGTTAAGGATGAAATTTTGAGTAGCAATCATATATTTTCAAGCTATAGAGTCTTGATCTATCTTACATATAATTTTCCCTTATGTCCTAGTGTCCCATCCCTCATCACAACAAATTGTATAACATGATCAGATGTTAGTCTCTTCATTGAAAGCATAGCCTTTGATTTTCTTATATCAGCATTAGAAAATAAGTCAACAAATATATTAATAGGCATGAACAAAGTAACTTTGCTTAGCCTACTTGAGATACTAGGTTTTAATGCTCTTTGTATCTCAGAAAATATTTTACATCTATAGCCCTCACTAGTAGCTAGACTTGGCAAAGGCCACTCAAAGCTTGAAAAATCTAGCAAAGGAAGGGGGGATATTGATCCCCATTGGCTATGCTACATGGGGACAATATAAGAATGGTCATAGAAGAATATTACATTCTTTACAAGCTCTATCTTCTCTCTACCTTTGTACATATCTTCTCCAATCAAGCCATGCATCACATCAATATTCACATCAACAATAGACTCGACCAGTTGCCATTCCTCAAGATTAGAGGGATAGACATCTACAAGACAAATGAACAAATGTTATAATGAAAAACCTTAAAACAAGTTTAACAAATAAAAGACTTTAAGAATCAAATCCTTACAATTTGCTTTATGCATTGGAAGATTTAAACTTCTATGTTCCAAATATGTATAAACACATGTTGCACCAGAACCTCTTTTATGCTATTCTTATTTACTCCAAGCTTGAAAACTCGGATTCTTCCCTTCCAAGCAGAGATGAACGAGCTTTCATATCTTCACCTTTTCCCGTGTTTTGCCTATTGGATGGTGATCTAACTACCTTGACTAATGATTGTAGGAATCCATCTTCCATCTTTTTGGAATGAGTTAAACACTGATATGGATGTGATTTGGGATCTTGGACACCTTGTTGAAGGTCAAATTTCTATATCCATAGCAGAGAGAGAGAGAGAGAGAGAGAGAGAGAGAGAGGACTAGGCTACCACAAAGGAGGGAAAAACACGAGAGGGACAAAAGAAAGGAGGGAAAAAAATATGTGCCAAGATTTTTACTAATTTGAATTTAGAGTAAACCTATCATTATCATTAATTAAGACATATCATTAAATAAAAGTAGCCGGTACTATACATCATTAATGCAAAGAATGCCATAATCACGAATATAAGAGACTAAAAATAGATATTGATAATACAAATTTGTAATATTATTATATATGTATCTTTTTGTAAAATAAAATTTTGCATTTTTTAAATAGAAGTTCTATTATGGAGGCTTTGCTCCTATTGGTCTAGAGCACTCTCTTTCTATCTCCTAAAAGGCATTTTTGAGACATCAAAACTCCCCTAATGGGTGGGGGCTACAATCAGGGTTGACCAATGAGAGTCCAATGACCATGGGTAAGGATGGTGAATTCATCTCCCTCATCAATAAGTGCATTAAAAAAGTGTATATTTTTTGAGCAACGAGTGTTATTAACAAGTAAGCATGTGTTACTATTTCCTCATTCGTATCCTCAATTTCTTCAATTTCTATGATAGTGGCCACTCTCACATTTATAGGGAGTTGTAGCATTGGTGGTGGCTCATGCAATGGATGGGTTGGAGGGTAGTACCTCTTGAGGTGATTAACATTGAAGAAGCCTATGCCCTTGCCCTCTAAGGTCTAGAGCTCAACATTATCAGCTAGACAACTAATGGTGTGGACTTTGAAGGGTTGTAATCCTCTAAACTTCATTTTCTCCTTATGGCCCTTCATAGAGTATAGCAACACAAGGTCACCTTGATCGAAGTCACATTGTTTGACATGCTTGTCAAACCAACTCTTGCGTTGTTTTTTGCAAATGAGCACATGGGTAGCTAAAAGCCTTGGGGAAGTTACTATATGTATATCCTCTACATCACATGAGTTCAAGGTCTATTTGTAAATATTCTTATCTGTAAAAATTTCCTAAATAAAACATAACCCTTTTCTATTCAATATGTAAATAACCCCTTTATATTATACCCTTCTATATGTAAAATATATATACAATTGGTATTAAAAAAATACCTTATTTTGAACCCACGTGATGCATACATATATTCATAAGTAACTTACCCAAGGTAAGAGCCAGGTCTCAGAAAGACAATCTAGCTCTACTAGGCATTCCATCCATGCCTCCTTTCCATCCCATCTCTCTTGTACTACTACTCTCAAGCTTGGAACAAAAAACTCTATTAGCAAGGTTAGTTCAGTCCTTTAAGTCAGCTTGAAGGGTGTTTTGCCCCATTGCCATCTTATTGGCTATCTTATAAGCCCATAGCACTGCCATGAGCTTGTTATCCCAATCGCTACATGTGAGGGCAAAGACCACTTTAGTCAGGACATTTACTAGGATTTTGTTCGTGGATTCTGCTAATCATTGGCTTGAGGGTAGTAAGGTGATGATTTCCTATGGATGATTAGGAATGTGGAAAGAAAATTAACAATCACTTCATTAATGAAGTGTGTGCCTTGGTCACTAACTAGCTCGATGGGGTATCCGAGTTGTGAGATCACCTGCTCCCCCCAAAGGAACTTAGTCATAATCCTAGAATTATTCTTTCTAGTGGCTCGAGCTTTATCCCATTTTTTGAGATAGTCAATGGTTACTATGATGTACTTGGCCAAGGAGTACTGTGCCACGGGACTGATCTGCCCAATCAAGTCGATTCCCCATTTTTCGAAGGATTGTCGTGCTATGATCAAGGTCAACTCCATCTTCTATTTATGAATGGAGACATTGGTCCTCTGGCGCTCGTCACAATGCTTTACAAACCTGTTAGCATCACAAAATAGGGTGGGCCACCACAGTTGACATTGCATCCTCTTGCACGACATGGTATCTCTGTTGAAGTGCCCTCCAACGATTCCAGCATGAGCCTTAGTAAGCACATCATACATTTTGTGCTCGTAGATACATCTTCATAATAGGGCATCTTGTCCTAACCTATAGATCTAGTTGATGATCAATTGATAGGGTTGAATTCAAAGGATGAGGCACTTTAGCCTAGCCTTTTCGATAGGGCTCTTAGGAAATCCATGCTCTAAGATCTAGACTATGAGGTGCGTTCTCAAACCTATGATTGTAGTGAGCTTACCTCCATGTTTGATTGAGTTCCTTCTACCTCAAGCACTTTGGTAGCTCCACGATCCAAGGTGCAAGCTCACGACCCTCAAGCTCTAAGCTCCACACTCCATTGCCACGTGTGAGAGAAGAGAAGAGAAGAGAAGAAAAAGAAGAGAGGAGAACATGGAGAGCTTCTCCACAATGGTCTCTCACCCTCACACACTCACTCCCTCACTCCCTCGCACTCCCTCTCTCAAGCATAAGCTCAAGCAAACAAAAAAAAGAATAAGAAGAAGAAGAGAAGAGGAGCACTAGTTTTAGTCACACACAAGAATGAGCCTGTTTTGCTTTTATACATGTCCTCACTCCTTTTGGGCACCCACCCCTTTTTTACATGAACGACTATTTTATCCTAGGTCATATTTTTCTTATTCCCTTCTATTTACATTGTAGCTTCACCCATACCCATCCACTCTTTAAAAATTCCATAGGAGGGAGCCTGACACTCTTTTATAATGATTTAGGGGTGCCGTTGCATTTTAAAATGTGCCTCTTCCATTCTTGCACTTTGCTTGGGTTTTTAAGGGGTCTTTGCACATTTGACCCTTTTCCCTCTTATTTTTGTTGTTGGACCACATTTTTTCACTTTTTTCTATAATTTAAAATTTTATTTTGCTTTCCTCTTTTTATTTTTTCCTTTCTTCCGCTTTTTATTTTTTGCCTTTCTTGTGTCGAGGTTAACAATTGGATCCTTGCTTATGACTACCAACAACAAATTTGAATTATGATACATGCAAGCATTGTAGGTAAACTATGATAGAAGATTATGAATACATTAGAACTTGGCTAAAGTTTATTAACATCAAAAGGCATCTCTGCACCTAGCACTTAGTTTGCAAAAATCAAAGCACACATCAAGGGATTCCTAAAATAGTAATATTTTTTGTAAGTCTAAGTGCTCACTCCATCATTACATCCCTAATTCAATGTAGATAATGACGATGCTTCAACATCCTCCTTCATGATACGTATTTGTGATCAAGAGTTCAAAATTGATACAGAGAGTTATTTTGAAACCCATCTATGTGCAGTCATCTCCCTTGACTAGTAGGCCCTATAATAATAGATGATTGCTTTAGCAGGCTTGTATCTTGTCCTGGTATGTACTTTCCCTATAGTAATAGGTGACCTCTTCAACATGCTCATATCTTCAAAAAAGACTACTCTACTATAAACTTCAAGATTTCCAAAAAGGTCAATGGCCTTCTACTATGTAGGAGATCGATCAGTGTATATGCTACAAACTTCAGGATACCCAAAAATGATGGCCTTGAGTAGAGTATGCTATAAACTTGAATATGCAACTTGATCTGGTAGCATGCAACCAGGCCCATGTGATGATGTTGTGCTGGATGAGAAAGTAGAGGAGGTGCTTACTTGATAAGAAAGGCCATGGCAAGAGCAGTTAGAGGCACATGCATGCCTACTATACAAATACATTGTAGAGGAAGCTCTTGCTAATGATGTAGATTTTCAATTGCCCATGGTCTCCTAGTTGAAGAAAGCTCCAAACCAGTGTATCATTATGTTCTATTAAGGAATAATGATAAATGTATTAATTAGAAAAGCTAGATTTGTAGGATTGTGACTTCATAGAGAAACCTAAAGATACTCTAGAAGATCTGATTACAACTTGAACATATGCTAGGTAGTAGCTACCATTGCTATATGGAGCTAAAAGTATCAACAATTAGCATGCAACCATCTCATTGCCGATGTTCTAAGAATACAGTACAGACTTCATTATGGTGCTCAATCTATTAGCATGCAAGTAACTATCCCACTAGTGTTTTGGGTGTACACTACTAGTACTCTATAGTGGCAATACCATGTGTCCACTTATTTTCACAAAATAATTGTAATATCCCAAAGGCGCGGGCACGCGTGAATTGCCTCAATAGAAGATAATGGAATTGGATAATTCTTTAGATAAAAGCAAATTTTTAAAATTATTTCCCCTCTCCTCCAGCCGACTGTCGAGCTGTAGGAAGAGGGGAATAGTATGGTAGGCAAGCTCCTTGCTGGAGCTTGCCTAGGCTAGTGCCCATGCCCGTTGACTCGCAAGGGAGGGAGGATCCCCCTCACCTTACCTATATAAATGGGGGGGGGGGGGGGGGGGGGGGGGGGGGGGGGGAGGGGGGGATGGCAAGCAGAACGCGAGAGAGAGGCGTTGCCATTAATGCATAAGGGGAGACTCTAGAGCATCGTGAGGAAGAGGGAGATTGACGACGCGCTACCGCTGCCGCGATAGGGATAGGAGGATTGGAGAGGAGGCGCTGCAGAGGCCGCTGTCTTCCATCTGCCACCCCAGCAGCCTGATTTCCGTCGCCGTCTGTCGACGGCCTCCAACCCCACGTGTAGAAGCATTGAAGCTTCTAGAAGCTTCTAAGGCGGCTTCATAAGCCCCTTCCCCCCCCCCCCCCCCCCAAAAAAAAAGTTGACCTTAAAGGTCCTTGTTATCCCCGTGTTTTTTAAACACCCCTAAAGACCCCCTTAGGTCCCCCTTTCCTATAGCCTTTAAGGCTACCTTTTTCCCCCTTAAAATTCCTCCCCTAAGGGCTTCCTTAGGGTCTCTTTTCCCCCCTGGAATTTCCCCCTTAGGGCTTTATAAAGCCCCCTTTTCCCCCCAAGAAAGGATTTTTCCCAAAAATCCCTTGAGAGGCCTTAAGTGGTCTTTAAGGCTCTTCCCCCCCTCCCCCCCCCCTTGAAATTTCCCCCCTTGAAGCTCTATAAGCCCCTTTTTCCCCGAAAAGATTTTACCTTAAGCCCTTCATCCGACCCCTCGAATTTCCCTTAAGGGCTCTCTTAGGCCCTTTTTATACCCTTTTGTTTACCCCCTTACAAAAAGAAGATAGGGTGTTAAGGGTCTTTTGACACTTTTCTTCCCCCATACAAAAGCCCTCGTAAGGGTTTTTACAAATTATATTCCCCGTTTGTGTGAGTCTTTATAAGGCCATTAAGCCTTTCCCATGGCTTTCATGGGCCTTATTCGCGAAAGATTTTGAAACACCCCCTTTTTCAAAATCCCTACTTCAAGGAGAAAGCCTTCTAGAACCGCTTCCGACGGACTGTACAAGTTATCGCAAAGGGAGCCACAGTGGAATTTCAAAAACGAGTTGCAAAGCTGCATCCACGACGGAAAGGCTACATTCACGATGCCTCCTAAGAAAGCCCAAGGCACACCCGCAGGAGGGTCGTCTCCTAGCATCCACGTGGACATCTCACCCCAAGTCCAGGTTTTCCTTCCTAATTTTTATTTGATATTGTTATAATTCAATTGTGCAAGGACAATTGTTGGAAATAGGATGCATTTTTCGTCTTAAATGCTTTAGAAAAATTAGCTCACGACTGAGGAATTTAGTCATTAATATTTTCAATAAAACAAGCAAAATAAAGGGAGCATAAATGCATTTCTAGCAAATAGCTTTATGCATTGCAATGAATTAAAATTAGACTAATGTCCATTGTTATAAAACGGAATTAAAATAGTATACTTCGTTTAAGCATGGAAGTATAAACTGCATATCGCATTATTAAGCCATATCATTTTCGCAATGAATCATCATGGGAAGTGCTAGGAATCCTTAGGAAAGTGCAAGGCATGAAATGATTCTTACGATGCATAACTCTAGGCAATTATCGTTTGTCAACTGCATAAATTATCAAGTAAAAGGTTGCTTGTTTAGCATGAATTTTGTTCGCAAGTTATAGGAAGATTAGTTGGAATTAACCTAACCTATGCCTGATCTTAAATCGATAAGTTAGGGTTGAAAGATCAATTTACGTGTAGACAACGAGTCATGTGTTTATGAAATGATAACGTAACTATCTTCAAGAGTTAACCAAATTGGCATAAACCTAAACACCTAAACCACGGAATACTCGTTTAGAATGAGTTAAATTCCAAGAAATTCACTAGGAATTAATACGTGACCTAATCGTACGTATTGCTAAAACTGAAACTCCTATACCCTAAATACTTGCCCACATTCACCGAATGTAGGGACAATGAAACATATTTGGGAATTGATCTATGGTTTGTCCCTAAGAATCTTACGAGATGGAACTTGGAACCCTAGGACTCACGACGTCAGCCTAATGTAATCAGGAACAGATTGTTTCGTGACTCCATTCGATGAGTAGAATAGTCTCATAGTTCGATGCGACACTTGTGCAACAAGTGCGGAGTCGTATGATCTTGTGATTGGATCACAAGGGAATGGCCAATTCTCGCAATGAGGTTTGCAGGTCCTTACGCAAGTTATCTTGTAAGAGGATGAATAATCATCCTAATATAGTATCTTTCTTGAGTAAAGATAATTGTTTGGAAACAAAAGACTAGCCGATAAACTGAAATAATCTATGAACTTAAGGTTTGACCAAGTCGGGCTAGTAGGGTACACCCTAACCCAGGATATAGGGGATCTTGCCAAGTCGCAAGTCATCCCGCATCGAGTGCTGGACGCATTCAAAAGGAAGGATTCATTCCTTAGCAGTTTGCAAACAAAAACGACTAATGGAAATGTTTGTGCTTGTTACAGATTTAAGAGTATTGTTTGGCTTTGTTTGGTCAATGAATTAAAAGATAAATGGATATCTAATACTTCACGTTGAAGGCCTGAAGGGAGAGGCAGCTTCAGTTACCCCCGACTGCCTACGTGATCCTAACCAAGGGGGTTGTTAACCGCACCGGGAAAGTGGACCGAACCCGCCGTGAGAGGTCTCTCTGTTGAGCGCTACTTGGAGCAGGAGGACGCTTGGGTGCTAGGGGGGGCTTTGGCCGTAAATTCCTCACCTTCCAGGCCCTGCACAAGAGGCTAATGAGACTACGGATTGGATCTCGAGGCCCGCATACTAGTCTACGGGCGGAAACTTGGATTGGTAATCCCTGTGGATTGCTGGATAGCCTTCGGGCAGATTATGGATAAGCCTACGAGCTGGACTTTTTGTATTTCGAAGATAAATATGATAACCTGTTAATAAGGAACTTGTTTGACATTGTTTTTCTATGTCAAGTGATATGATTACGTGAAAGAACCAGTGCCTAATGGGCTAATTAAAGAAGCTGACTATTACATGTCCAACTTAATGTGTTAGGTAATTAGATAACTAAAACAACTTGAGGAAAGTGCAGTGGATGTGGCCATAGGTCCGTCCTATGGAGGGGTGGTCCCGGTTGGCTGGGAACTTTTCTCAAATCACGATGGACAGCAGGAAGATCGTCAAAGAACACGAACAACAAAAGCGTTGACCTAGAGTTACGATTGATCCCGATTTACATTGTTTTAGGGGAACGGAATGGGACTATGCCTTATGGCAGAGAGGTTGAGCTTTGCATCCCTCTTGTTTCCCATTCTCCTTGAACCAAGTGTAGCTGAATTTGCTTCGGACCTGGCGTTTCTGTGTAAAGTAGTTCACTTGGGTCGAGGCTAGTTGCCGTTAAGAAATGACCAATAAGAAAAACCCTACTTCAGGTCGATCCTAAGTGGGAATGGCCGGAATACTTCCGCTACATGGTAGACGCGGAAAGCCCTAGATCACAAACCCCATAACATTCCATGGGAGTGCCGGGCGAAGCTTTCTAGACATCCTTTCCGATGGACTGCTAAGACGTGTCCTGAAGATACAAGTGGACACGTTACAGTTGCTATCAGAGCAAACCAACGAAGGATTTGTTTTTATAAAATCTTAATAAGATAAAGTAAAGCAAATGTTGCTGTCCAAACATTTCCTTACTTCCAATGCTGTTTTGCAGAATTACGAAGCGTGGAACAAGTTCTTAGTATTTCGAGTCATGTTTATGACTGCGATGCATTCCTGGGATTATCAACGAAGGGTTGAGATGATGAACATCCTAGAGCAAAACTATAATCCATCGCCTTTGTACATGGAACGAAGATGGACGGGTGCCTCAGGAATCTACTATATAGTTGCCCATCGGTTTTCCTACCTACAGACCAATCGAAAGAGGATCAAGTGGTTGGAAGACCTGAAAGTCGTGAAGTTGTTCATTTTTGTGGAAGCTCATGTGAACTCAACTTTACATATTTGAGGTTGAAGGGTTGAGATGAACTCATATGTATATGAGGAAGTGACCCGTGTGATCCCCACCGACAGGATTAAAGTGTTGGGGCGCCATGAGAAGAATGGGTTCCAAAGTAAAGGATACCCTAAACTTCCAATGACTTATCGATTCCTGAAGATCCATGACCCGAAACCATACTATTATACAGTTCCTGTAGATAAATGTAATATAACGTTATTCTCCCCAAACTAAATGTAACAATTGGCTTATCATTGCAAGAAATGTTGTATTTCGAAAGGGCTATGCCCATATAAATACAAATAAGACTTCTTTTTATCAGTGTCTGATTGTGCATGAGAATTGATAAAAAGTTAAGTGGTTAGATTGCTTGGGTGATAGCGGAATTGAAGATGTAATATAAATCAATAACGTTTATCATATAATAAAGAAACCTTTATCCAGGCACAACCCCAGATACAGGTTCCTAGTTCACCTCCTACATCAAGTACTGCTGTAGTCCAGGAGAAGAAGTTTCTTCTCAAGCAAATTAAGCCGCCTGAATTTGACGAGAGAGGCAAGTCCATCCAAGCAGATGTTGAAATTTGAATTGAATCCATGGAGGATTACTTTGAAGCAGCTGGTACTGCATCCGCCAATCAGGCTATGCTCGTCAAGCTGAAGCTCACCGGCGAAGCCAGGCTTTGGTGGAAGCAATGGTGCAGGGATCAAGGGATCACAGAGGGATCCGTTACCTGGGAGAAGTTGAAGAAAGCTGTGCAAGAAAGATACTTACCACCTACATATCGCACGCAGAAAATGAATGAGTTCTATGAGCTAAAACAGATGGGGCTCACTCTTGACACATACTACTCTAAATTCATCTCACTTTTAAAGTATGTGTCGCAGATGGACATGACACAGCAGGTGTCCAAATTTTGTGCTGGTTTAAATCCCCCAGTAAATACCCGTCTCAAATCTATGCGTCCATCAGATCTTCAAGACTCTCTCATTAGAGTTGTGCCTATAATTCAGGAGGTGCAGGCTAGACCAAGGGGTAACAAAACTTGGTCCTATAATGACCCGAACAGAGGAGCATTCAGACCTCAGATGAAGAGAGTTCAAGGTCAGAATCAGGGACAAAGAAAGAAAGCAAGGACTAATAATGTCAACAAATTTGTTCCTACTCAAAGCAATGGCCAAAACCTCAGTTGTTTCCACTGCAAGGAGCCTGGTCACTTCAAGAGGCAATGTCCCAAACTTGGAGGAGGACATTGCCAAGTACCTTTCCAAGGAACGGGCCGTGGTCAAGGAGCCGCTACGCGAGGCAGAGGAAGAAACGCTTGCATTGCCAACAGGCAATGTGCAAAGAAGAAGAAGATCCGACCATGGAAGCAGAGTTTGAAAGGGCGACAATCCATGCCACTCTACACAAGAAAGGCCCGAATCGCCAGTTCTCGGTGATTCAGACACCGTCAAACTATTAAGGTAAAAGTTTCAATACCTTGATTGATTGTGGCAATATACATTCCTTTATCTCACCAGCTTGTGCAAAAAGATTAGGAATAGCCACAGTAGAAGCACCTACCTTGCTTGTGGAATTGGCAAATGGTCGTGAGGTTACTTGTACCAGGCAAACTGCTAAGGTGAAATTCTTGCTGGGAGGAAAGACGACTTCGGTCAAATTCAGAGTCATGAATTTAGGTATCCATGAGTGCCTACTCGGAATGGATTGGCTTAAGCCTAATGAAGCCCACATTCATTGTGGAAAGGGCCAAGTTTCCTTTCGGATCTCTGAAAGAGAATTAGTCACAACTCAAGGAGAGACTGGAGTGCCAAAAATCCAATTGGCCAAAGCATCTCGGATCATAAAAGGAGTCAAAAAAGGATTACCTATCTACTTGATTAAGCTCAACAAGTTAGATCAAAAGCAAGAGTCCAGTGAAGGACCTTCGTGGCTAAGGGAATACGTGGATATATTTCCTAAAGAGTTGACAGAACTCCCGCCTCAAAGAGAAGTGGATCATGAGATCAAGCTAGTACGAGGAGCTATGCCAATTGCAAAGAGACCTTATAGAATGTCTATACCAGAAGCAACTGAGCTAAAGGAGCAACTCAAGCAACTGCTAGATCAGGGCTACATCCATCCTAGTAGTTCACCGTAGGGAGCTCCAGTACTGTTCTAGAAAAAGAAAGATGGAACACTTCGACTATGTATTGATTACCGAGGGTTGAATCAATCAACTGTCAAGAACAAGTACCCTATTCCTAGAATAGATGAGCTTCTTGATCATCTTCAGGGGGCAAAGATCTTCTCCAAGATTGACCTCAGGTCAGGTTATTATCAAATAAGGATCAAGGAAGAAGATATCCCAAAGATGGCCTTCAATACAAGATATGGGCACTTTGAGTTTCTAGTTATGTCATTCGGGCTTACGAATGCCCCTGCCACCTTCAAAAGGTTAATGCATGATATCTTTAGGCCATATCTTGATGATTTCGTGCTTCTCTTCTTCAACAACACTTTAGTCTATTCCAAATAGGAAGAAGATCATGAACCCCAACTTTAGATTGTCCTTGAGACAATGAGGGCGCATAAGCTGTATGCGAAGATGAAGAAGTGTGCATTCTTCAAGCATCAGATTGAATATCTGGGATTCATCGTATCAGCGGAAGGAATCTCAGTGGACCCAGCCAAGGTTAGAGATGTGCTAGAATAGCCAATATAACATCTATCAAAGAAATATGTAGCTTTCTTGGATTGACAGGATGGTATAGGGTCTTCATCAAAAACTATGCTTTGATTGCAACACCTCTGACGTACTTACTAAAGAAGCAAACATCCATTGCATGGTCAACTCCCGAACAAAATAGCTTTGACAGATTGAAGCAAAGTTTGGTATCAGCACCTATCCTAAAACTTCCAAACCTCAATAAGGAGTTTGAGGTAGTAATTGATGCTAGCACACTTGCCTTGGGATGTGTGCTCATGCAAGAAGGTCATCTTGTAGCATACTCTTCAAGGAAGTTGAAGAGTCATGAGAAGAATTATGCTACGCATGATCTGTAATTGCTAGCTGTCATCCATGCTCTAAAGCTTTGGAAACACTACCTATTGGGTAACAAGTTTACACTAGTAACTGACCATAAGAGTCTCAAGTGGATCTTTACCCAGAACGAGCTCAACATGAGGCAACGTCAGTGGATTGAAGTACTGGAGGAGTATGACTTTGAAAACAAGTACCGACCAGGTAAAGAAAATGTAGTTGCCGATGTACTTAGTCGCAAGGCATTCCTTAATTCCCTAATCTTGCAGAATCCATCAACAGCTAGATCCCTAGCTACAAAAGTATCTATGCCAAACAATCCAATACTTGAGTTAGCTAGAGAGGAAGCATGCCATGATCCAGCCTATCAAATGATGCTAAGGGGGATGTCTATCAAGGATCAGAACAAAAAGCTGCAAGCTAAGTATCATGAATTCTCTATTAATAGTGGACTTGTCTACTATAGAACAAGACTGTGTATACTAGCAAGCCAGTCACTTAAGCAGAAGATATTGTGGGAAGCTCATTATTCCCCTTTCTCAGGACATCTTGGCTATGCCAAGACTCTCAATACAGTTAGGAAGAGCTACCATTGGGAGAGACTTAAAGGTGACGTTCTCAAATATGTCACCGAGTGTTTGTCTTGTAAATATATCAAAGCTGAACATGTCAAGATGCCAGGGAGGCTATAACTACTTGATATTCCCCAAATGAAATGGGAATTCATCAGTATGGATTTTGTTGTTGGCCTACCCCAAGTTGAGGGAGGATACAACTCCATCATGGTTGTGGTTGACATGCTTACTAAGGTTGCACACCTTATTCCAGTTAAGACAAACTATAAAGCCTCAGACATTACAAGATTATTTATCAAGGAGATATTCAAGCTACATGGGTTACCCAGAAGAATCATTAGTGATCGTGATTCTCTCTTCACATCACACTTCTGGAGGGCTATCTTTGAAGCCATTGGAACTCAACTCTGTTTTAGCACAATTTACCATCCCCAAAAGGATGGCCAAACAGAGCGATTAAATCAGGTCATCGAGGATATGCTTAGGGAATACTACTGTCCTGAGCCAAAGAGGTGGATTCAATACTTTCCTTTGGTTGAATTTGCCTACAACACTTCTTATCAACAAAGCATTCAGATGATCCCTTTCCAAGCATTGTATGGTCATGACTGTCGAAGTCTCCTAAACTTCTCAGATCCAACCTTGAGGGTTGATGCTTCAAGGCAGATGTTGGATGCAATGGATGACCAAATAAAGTCAATAAGTCAGGACATCCAAGCTGCCAAGGATAGACAGAAGGCCTACGCGGATTTGAAGCATCAAGATAGAGTCTTCAAAGAAGGAGACATGATCTTCATTCGCATACGTCCTAAGAAGAGTTCCCTATCCTTAGGTGATTGCAAGAAGCTGAGTCCAAGGTATTGTGGACCGTACAAGATCCTCAAGTGCCTAGGACCTAATGCTTATAGATTGCAACTCCCTGAGAACCTAAAGGTTCATAATGTATTCCATATCAGCCTATTGAAGAAGTATGTACCTAATCCTAACCATGTACTTGATGACCAACAAGTTGTAATGCCTAGTCAAGGAGTCCTTGAACTAAGGCCTCATAGGATCTTAGATGTTAGGGAGAGACAACTGAGATCCAGAACCTTGAAATAATGCCTCATCCAATGGAAAGATTATCCCGAAGAGGATGCCACTTGGATAGATGAAAGCACTCTCAACCACCAATATCCCCAATTTATCTCGAGATGAGGACATCTCGATTCCTCCAAGGGGGAGAGAATGTAATATCTCGAAGGCGTAGGCACGCGTGAACTGCCTCAATAGAAGATAATGGAATTGGATAATTCTTTAGATAAAAGCAAAATTTTAAAATTATTTCCCCTCTCCTCCAGCCGACTGTCGAGCTAGAGGAAGAGGGGAATAGTATGGTAGGCAAGCTCCTTGCTGGAGCTTGCCTAGGCTAGTGCCCATGCCCGCTGACATGCAAGGGAGGGAGGATCCCCATCCCCTTACCTATATAAATGGGGGGGGGGGATGCAAGCGGAACGGGAGAGAGAGGCGTTGCCATTAATGCATAAGGGGAGACTCTGGAGCATCGTGAGGAAGAGGGAGATTGACGACGCACTACCGCTGTTGCGATAGGGATAGGAGGAATGGAGAGGAGGCTCTGCAGAGGCCGATGTCTTCCATCTGCCGCCCCAGCAGCCTGATTTCCGCCGCCGTCTGTCGACGGCATCCAACCCCCATGTGTAGAAGCACTGAAGCTTCTAGAAGCTTCTAAGGGGGCTTCATAAGCCCCCTTTCTCCCCCCCCCAAAAAAAAAAGTTGACCTTAAAGGTCCTTGTTATCCCTATGTTTTTTAAACCCCCCTAAGGACCCCCTTAGGTCCCCCTTTCCTATAGCCTTTAAGGCTACCTTTCCCCCCCTTAAAATTCTTCCCCTAAGGGCTTCCTTAGAGTCTCTTTTCCCCCCTGGAATTTCCCCCTTAGGGCTTTATAAAGCCCCCTTTTCCCCCCAGGAAAGGATTTTTCCCAAAAATCCCTTGAGATGCCTTAAGTGGTCTTTAAGGCTCTTTTTCCCCCCCCTGAAATTTCCCCCTTTGAAGCTCTATAAGCCCCTTTTTCCCCCAAAATATTTTACCTTAAGCCCTTCATCCGACCCCCTCGAATTTCCCCTAAGGGCTCCCTTAGGCCCTTTTTATACCCTTTTGTTTACCCCCTTACAAAAAGAAGATAGGGTGTTAAGGATCTTTTGACACTTTTCTTCCCCCATACAAAAGCCCTCGTAAGGGTTTTTACACCTTTTATTCCCCGTTCGTGTGAGTCTTTATAAGGCCATTAAGCCTTTCCCATGACTTTAATGGGCCTTAATCACGAAAGATTTTGAAACACCCCCTTTTTTGAAATCCCTACTTCAAGGAGGAAGCCTTCTAAAATCGCTTCTGGTGACGGTTCGCAAAGGGAGCCACAGTGGAATTTCAAAAAGGAGTTGCAAAGCTGCATCCATGATGGAAAGGCTACATTCACGATGCCTCCTAAGAAAGCCCAAGGCGCAGCTGCAGGAGGGTCGTCTCCTAGCATCCACGTGGACATCTCACCCCAAGTCCAGGTTTTCCTTCCTAATTTTTATTTGGTATTGTTATAATTCAATTGTGCAAGGAAAATTGTTGGAAATAGGATGCATTTTTTGTCTTAAATGCTTTAGAAAAATTAGCTCACGACTAAGGAATTTAGTCATTAATATTATCAACAAAATAAGCAAAATAAAGGGAGCATAAATGCATTTCTAGCAAATAGCTTTATGCATTGCAATGAATTAAAATTAGACTAATGTCCATTGTTATAAAACGGAATTAAAATAGTATACTTCGTTTAAGCATGGAAGTATAAACTGCATATCGCATTATTAAGCCATATCCTCTTCGCAATGAATCATCATGGGAAGTGCTAGGAATCGTTAGGAAAGTGCAAGGCATGAAATGATTCTTACGATGCATAACTCTAGGCAATTATCGTTTGTCAATTGCATAAATTATCAAGTAAAAGGTTGCTTGTTTAGCATGAATTTTGTTCGCAAGTTATAGGAAGATTAGTTGGAATTAACCTGACCTTAAATTCTATAAGTTAGGGTTGAAAGATCAATTTACGCGTAGACAACGAGTCATGTGTTTATGAAATGATAACGTAACTATCTTCAAGAGTTAAACAAATTGACATAAACCTAAACACCTAAACCACGGAATACTCGTTTAGAATGAGTTAAATTCCAAGAAATTCACTAGGAATTAATATGTGACCTAATCGTACGTATTGCTAAAACTGAAACTCCTATACCCTAAATACTTGCCCACATTCACCGAATGTAGGGACAATGAAACATATTTGGGAAGTGATCTAGGGTTTGTCCCTAAGAATCTTACGAGATGGAACTTGGAACCCTAGGACTCACGACGTCAGCCTAATGTAATCAGGAACAGATTGTTTCGTGACTCCATTCGATGAGTAGAATAGTCTCATAGTTCGATGCGACACTTATGCAACAAGTGCGGAGTCGTATGATCTTGTGATTGGATCACAAGGGAATGGCCAATTCTCGCAATGAGGTTTGCAGGTCCTTACGCAAGTTATCTTGCAAGAGGATGAATAATCATCCTAATATAGTATCTTTCTTGAGTAAAGATAATTGTTTGGAAACAAAAGACCAGCCGATAAACTGAAATAATCTATGAACTTAAGGTTTGACCAAGTCGGGTTAGTGGGGTACAGCCTAACCCAGGATATAGGGGATCTTGCCAAGTCGCAAGTCATCGCGCATCGAGTGCTAGATGCATTCGAAAGGAAGGATTCATTCCTTAGCAGTTTGCTAACAAAAACGACTTATGGAAATGTTTGTGCTTGTTACAGATTTAAGAGCACTATTTCGCTTTGTTTGGTCAATGAATTAAAAGATAAATGGATATCTAATACTTCAGATTGAAGGCCTGAAGGGAGAGGCAGCTTCAGTTACCCCCGACTGCCTGTCTGACCCTAAGCAAGGGGGTTGTTAACGACGCCGGGAAAGTGGACCGAAGAGAGGTATCTCCGTTGAGCGCTACTTGGAATAGGAGGACACTTGGGTGCCAGGGGGGGCTCTGGCCCCATAAATCCTTCGCCTTCCAGGCCCTGCACAAGAGGCTAACGTGACTTGGGATTGGATTTCGAGGCACGCATACTAGTCTACAGGCAGAAACTTGGATTGGTAATCCCTGTGGATTGCTGGAAAGCCTTCGGGTAGATTGTGGATAAGCCTACGGGCTGGAATTTTTGTATTTCAAAGATAAATATGATAACCTATTAATAAGGAACTTGTTTGACCTTTTTTTTAATGCCAAGTGATATGATTACGTGAAAGAACCAGTGCCTAACGGGCTAATTAAAGAAGCTAATTGTTACATGTCCAACTTAATGTGTTAGGTAATTAGATAACTAAAACAACCTGAGGAAAGTGCGGTGGATGTGGCCATAAATCCGTCCTACGGAGGGGTGGTCTCGGTTGGCCGGGAACTTTTCTCAAATCATGATGGACAACAGGAAGATCGTCAAAGAACACGAACAACAAAAGCGTTGACCTAGAGTTATGATTGATCCTGATTTACGCTGTTTTAGGGGGAACAGAATGGGACTATTCCTTATGGCAGAGAGGTTGAGCTTTGCATCCCTCTTGTTTCCCATTCTCCTTGAACCAAGTGCAGCGTGAATCCGCTTCAGACCTGGTGTTTCTGCGTAAAGTAGTTCGCTTGGGTCCGACGCTAGTTGCCGTTAGGAAATTACCAATCAGGAAAACCCTAATTCAGGTCAATTCTAAGTGGGAACGGCCGGAATACTTCCGCTACGTGGCAGACGCGGAAAGCCCTAGATCACAACATTCCATGAGAGTGCAAGGTGGAGCTTTCTAGACATCCTTTCCGATGGACTGCTAAGATGCGTCCTGAAGATATAAGTGAACACGTTACAATAATTTACAAAACCCATGTCCCACATGTCTACTCTAGCCTACTTTACAAACTAATTCACAAATGTTTACTCTAACCTAATTCACATACTAATTTACTTAACCCATATGCAAGTTGGGCGAGCTTGGTAGTCGAGTAAATTTTTTAATTGTTTTGTATAATCTTGTTCTTTATTAAAGTTTATTGATACTCTTGTAGCTTGGGAGTCTCCACAAAAGTAGTTTGGAGGTCTTTTTGTGTGTGTTCCATAACATCAAGGTTGTCTATCAAATCTTTCAAGGCAAGTTATCTCTTGACCTCAAATCTCATATTTTCCCTTATACTATCTTGACAATTCATAAATATAGTCGCTTTAATCTTTGAATCATTGTTAAATCATGTCTTCAATAGGTAGTTTAAGAAAATGTACTTGTAATTATAGATGTGCATGCACACCTCAAGGATGGCAATTAATAAATAAAGTACATACTTTAGACACAATAATCATGATATTCTTCATAACTTGCATCTTCCTATTGAAGAAGGTGTTGATATTATACTCGAATAACAAAAAATATTGATAAAAAATGAGTAAAAAACGAATGTGGTGCAGTTGTATTGCATATGGTGGTGGTGGAAATTATGTGGTCCCTTCCACATATTTGAAATACCAACAATTCAAAGTTGCATATAATGGGTTGGGTAGAAACTTAGGCCTTCTAAGAAAACATGAGACACGTTCACCTAGTAATGATAATGACTCTACACATGGCAATAATGATAATAATGGCAATGGTCTTATAGATATTAGTAACAATAGTAATGCAAATGAATCTCCATCAAAGGACTCTTTTATCGACATTCCTACTGAGAACGGCAATGGTCTTTGTCAAGAGGAACACAATGAGAGTCACTATAACTTCCACAATGAATATGATGAGCATGAACATGATAATGAAAACAACCCTACTATGAAATCGTTAGCTCATTAGATTATAGAGAGACTCATTGAGCTTCAATCACTTTGGGATGAACACCAAATCTCAATTATTGCTTAAGATAATATGCTTCAACTCTTATTCGGGGATATGGGTGGCAAAAGAGTAGGAAAGCATAGTGTAGAAAAAACAAAGCCAAGTTTACGTTAACTACCAGTTCAAGTACCACAAGCGTGGGATGGTGATCTAGATGGTGTGAGAGTTCCACCATGTTAAGAACAAGTAAACTCAATGTTTCATGAACTTGGAATGGTTAAGCCACAGCATTATAGATTATGTATAGGTGATGAAACAAATCCCCATGAATTTGAATGCTGTTTACCTAGTACTGAAGACTTTTACTACAAAAAGGTTATAACATGTGGATGTAAAGATAATTGGAAAAGTGTAAGCTTAAGTGTGATTGCTTCAGTTGTTGTGAGAAGCATAAGCAATGTTTAAAGCTTAGAAATGACACTATAGCTTTTGATTATTTACCTATACGAAAACAAATTAAACGTTTAGCTCAAAAAAAAAAATTGTCATGACATGCAAACAATATGGCATAAAAAAGATAGGTAGTTAGGTATAAATGAATTTTGGGATGGTTCAAAATGTAGAGAAGTTCAAAATTTTTGGAATCCAAGTGTTGAATATGAGATGCCTGTTGTATATAGAAATGGATCATGTTAGAAAGTATACATTACATTCTCAAGAACTTGTTTTTTTGAACTCGTAGAAAGAGGCCAGAACAAAATAAATCAAGATTATAACTTTGTGTGTAAATAGTAACAAACATAAAAAGAGTATGGTAAAAGGTGATCCTTGTAACTTGGCTCTTTTTCTACATTGGGATGGATTCCAAGCATCTTAAACAACTCAACATGATTGTGGAGTGGTAGAAATTAAGAATCTAAATGGTGAAAAAGATTCCACTACTATAGGCATATTTCCTGACTTGTTTCTAGCTTTTAGTACTTGTAAAGTCATAGAAAGTCTAGTGATGTATTTCATGCATTTTTGTGGCCTATAAATACTGAGTTTGAAGAGCTTTATGTTAACAAACTTGAAAATTTTTATAATTATTCACTAAAAAGCATATTCAAAGACTCAACAAGCCATTCTAAAACATGTGAAATTTGTGCATTGTTAATTATGGTTACTGGGGACCATCCTACACAGTGTAAAATATATTCATTCAAAGACGGTGGTCAATTTTTTTGTCGTACAGACAAATCTCATGCAAGTCTAGATGTTGCTAATCCATCCTTTTCATCAAGATAGATATCTATATGATTTAAATAGATACTTCATACTAGGGCCACCGATAAAACAAAAAGCTAGTGACATGGTCATAGCCTTGTCTAAAGCAAAGAGATCCTCCACAATGGGTGAGAGAGAGAATGCACTAAAGATATAAGGTTTGTTTGGAGAGTCATCACTCTAGAGATTATATGACTTGTATGGGTTAGATTTATCGTAAGATTTAGTATATGACACAATGCACATTCTATCACTTAATCTGTTTAGTAAATGTATAAGTTCTTATGAAAATTTTACCAACCGAGACAAACAAAGCTATTGATAGCTATACAAAAATGATTTATAATCTTTCTCCTCTTTCCATTTGATATGGATAGTGGCCGCATGCTCCAAGAAAATACCATGAAAGTTTTAAAGCACAAGAGGATCAACAATTTATGCAATGGTGCTTGCCATGCGTCATGAGCATTGTAGAGGGTATTCCAAAGGAATTTTGTGATTTAGGTATTATTTTAGTGGATATAGCACATGAATTTTATAGTTATAACAAAGAAAAAGGTTGGTCTAGGAGAAATATAGCAAATCATTTTTGTTGGAATTTTGTAGAGATAATCAAAATTGTGTTTACTGTGCAAACCATAAAATAGCTAAAAGTTTGCTAAAGGGCCATAATATACAACATGGTTTACTGCACAAGAAGAAAGAGCAACAAAAGCTCACGGATATACTGGATGCAAATCAACACACTATTCTACATCTTGAGTTTTCGAGAGCTTCTTACATATGGAAATGTAATGAAAGAGACCAAGGTAGCCTAACTAAGGGAGAGAAGAGAGAGAAGGACTACATGAGAAGAAGAAGAGGAGAGAGAAATTCAGGGAGAAGAGAGAGAAAGAGAGGAAAGGGAGAAAGAAGAAGAAGAAGCCATGAAAGCTTGTGAAGGTGAAAAGAGAGATTCTTGATAATTCTGTGATGCCTCAGAATACCCTCTTACACCTTATATACGATCAGTGTGACTGATATGTTCCCATGCCATGTTCTTGTGTCCCCCGCTCGTTACAAACCATCTCGTCTCATAGATTTTTTGTCCTAAAAAACAAGGAATGAACCGGAAAAGAAAAAGTGGGAGCTACCGAGTACGACTCTGTGCATGATACAATGGCAATAAGTAAGGGTAGCGAAACAGAGAAGAGAAATGGGATGCCAAGGGCGTGAGGTATGGGAGACCATATGGGAGGGTCTCGCTTGCGCTATAATCCACTATTTCATGATAGACAAGACCCTAGATGGGGTGGACAGGATGCTAACCCGCAAGGGTCTGATGTAGGAAATCAACCATAACTTTGTGTAAAAAACTCCAAATGGGCCAAGTGAGGTGTCCTTACGAAGCCCACGAGGTGTACTTTCCAAGACAGTATGACTGGGGAAAAATAGCCATAACTTCCTCTAGGAAACCCTGATTGGGGCAAGTGAGGTGTCGTCGTGGAGCCCTTGAGGTGTACTTTGAGCCTATGTATGGGAAGTGGGGCTAAAAATGTGTCAGGACCAAAACTGGTGCAAAACAGTTGGCTATCCAGATGCAGACTGTATCCCAAAACAGGGGTCAAGTGTGGTTAAGTTCAAGCCAATACAACCTCCTTGAGGTGTGGAAACTCATCCAAGATAGAGGCTGGGCACCAAGGAGCTTCCTTTGTTGATAGGCCCTGCCATTTGATTAAGTATTCATGAATAGAATGGGTACGGAGTTGCTTTTCATGCTACCCAATGACCGCTTTGGGAATATACTAAATAAGGCCCTCCCCATCATGGGGGGTAGCTCATCTACATAATCTTTGGGAGTGCCAATGAAAGGTTTCAATTGGCTCACATGCAAGACATTATGGATCTTAGTAGTGGGAGAGAGTTGGAGATGGAAGGCCAATTCTCTAACCTTCTTAATGATTGTGTAATGTGTCCACCTGTTCACTTGCAGGACACGTCTTAGCATCCCATCGGGAAGAGAGTCCAGAAAGTGCCGCCCGACACTCCCATGGAATGACACGGGGTTTGCAATCTTGGTCTTCCCGAGTCTGCCACGAAGCGGAAGCATACCGACCGTTCGCACTTAGGACTGACCTGAATCAGGGTTTTCCTAGTGGTTAAATTCCTAGAGCGGTAGCTAGCGTCGAACATCAGGCAAACTACTTTATGCAGAAACGTCAGGGTCAACGCATATTCATGTTGCACTTGGTTCAAGGAGAATGGAAAACGAGAGGGATGCAAAGCTTGACCTCTCTGCCCATAAGGCATAGTCCCATTCCGTTCCCCTAAAACATCATAAATCAGGACTCTAGTATCCTAGATTCTAGGTCAACATTCATGGCTGACAATTTCCTTCGAGAAAAGTTCGCGGCCAACCGGGACTACCCATCCATAGGACGGACCCATGGCCACATCTACCGCACTTTCTTCAGGGTTGCTTTAGTTGTCTAATTACCTACCACATTTTAGTTGGACACACATAAAACAGCTTTCTTAATTATCCAATTAGTCACCGGTTCCTTCACATAATCTTAGCACTGACATAGAAAAACAATGTCAAACAAGTTCCTTTACAACAATTGATCTTATTTATCTTTGGAATACATCATATAATCCATCCCATAGGCTAATCCATAATCCGTCGGAATACAATCCAGCAATCCACAGGGATTACTAATCCACATTTCCACCCGTAGACTAGTATGCAGGCCTCAAGATCCAATCCCCAGTCACGTTGGCCTCTTGTGTAGGACCGGGAGGCAAGGGATTTATAGCTAGAGCCCCCTCTAGCACCCAAGCATCCTCTTGCTCCAAGTAGTGCCCAACGAAGAGACCTCTCGTGGCGGATTCGGTCCACGTTCCCGGTGCATCTAACAACTCCCTTGGTTAGGGTCAGGCAGACAGTCGGGAGTAACTGATACTACCTCTCCCTTCATGCCTTCAACCTGAAGCATTAATTCTTTTTCTATCTTTAATTTCGTTGAGCAAAGAAATACAAACACTACTCCTAAACTGTACAAACACAATCAATCCAGTGGTCGTTTTATTTGGCCAACTGCTAAGGTGTGAATCCTTCTCTTCGAATGCATCCAGCATTCAATCTAGGATCAATTGCAACTTGGCAAGATCCCGAAGGGTTTCGTTGTTTGTGTACCCTTTCATCGTTGGGTTAGAGTTATACCTTGTTAACCCAAATTAACCAACACCTTACGTTCCTTAAACTAAGACAGTAAATCCTGGGCAACTTCGTCGCCCTGACTTGATTGATCCTTTACTTGCTAGGCAATACATAACTTCCCCTAACTTGGCAAATCAGCCCAAGAAGGGTGATGTGGCAGGATGACTACTCATCCTCTTGCAAGTTAGACTTGCGCTAGAACCTGCCAACCTTATTCTAAGGAGTGGCAACTCTACTTTGTGATTTAACACAAAACTATGCGACATTGCAACTTGTTGCACAAGTGTCGCACCTAACTCATGGGATCATTTCTCCCATCAAACGGCATTTCTTAGACAAGAAATATGTTTAGCCAAGGTGTAGGGTTTGGGAGTCCTTACCCAACCCAACCCTAACCTTATGAGGTCACAATGCTTGGCCTAGGGCTTCTAAACTCAATTGGAAGTCTAGTATTAGGTCATTCGATCCTTAGGGTAAAACCCTAGATCGTTATTGTATGGGCATTCCATTAAACCCAATCATTCCGTGAATGTGGGTAGGATCTTAGGGTTCGAAAGTCTCGACTTGCCGTCCCAAGTGCGATACTAGGCAGAATTTTTAACATACTAAACCCTACCTAGCACTTTGAAGTGTTCATCGTATCAACTAGCTATGCTTTTATGAATCCCTTGAAGGTTATAACATTACAAGTGATTTAGATAAATTGGTCTACTTATCTTGCGACAAGAAATTATCTTTTCTTAGAGATGCTAAACTTATTCTAAAGGTGTAAATAGTTGCAAGACATCACATTACGAGTAAATATGCGATTCATTACTTCTGTGCAACTATAAGGTTTGCAATGACCATTTATTTTCCTTGCAAAAATCATGATGATTGACAACTTGGGGAATAACTTGCATAAAACCTACATAGATTTACATCAAGGAGCTATGCCTACAAGCTTTTGTTTAATGCAATTGAATTTCAGGCTTTAATATGACATGCAACCTTTTCTAGATACAACTTCGACATTTTGAAGTTCATGCATGACGAATATGTGACATGCAACCTTTTCTAGGTAAGATTTCGATAAATGAAGTCCATGTATGACGAATGTCATAAGACTATTTTTGACTTAATCCATTCTACGGCACTTAATCCGTCTTAAAATACAAGCATCTTCACATGCAACATGCAAGTCCATGGTTTCATTTCCATGCAATGCAACTACTTGGACAACATCCACAATGATTATGTCATACGAATCTACAAGTAGAAAATTACTACCTAAATGCCTTATGCACTTTTCTTTTCCGCGGCCAATCAAAGATTCATTTAAACAATTTCATCTTTTAACCCTAAGCAATATGTGCTTAGGATTTGCAACTTGGAAATGCAAGCAACCCAATTGCATGACATGCACTAACTCTTTTAAATCGTTCAAGGAGATAATTTCCCACGTGAATTAGCAGCATGTGTAAATGCATTCTTCCCATGAAAATTTAACGTGCCTAATGCATTGCTTTAATGTGGAATCATTCTTTTAAGAACATGGGCTTGAGGGCTCGTAGGGATTTCCACGCGCATGCTTGGGTTGGAGACTTCCGTGCGTGCGTCTTGCATCTTTTGTTTTGGAGGCATCGTTGATGTAGTGGATTTGGACTCCCCAGTTTGTCCTCACCCTTATGCGATCTCTGAATTTCCTCCAAGCTTTGGCAACTCAGCCTCAAAAACCTGCCTTCTTCTCCCTCGCGCAGGAATGCCCTTTACAAGATTTTAGGAGACTGGGGATAAGCCGTGTGGACAAGGCTTATGGATGCCTTATCCCAAGAAGCTTCTGCTTCTTACACAATGACGTGGGGGGGAGGGGGGGGTAATGATTGGAGAGAGGACGACATCCAGGCGGACAATGATGAGGATGATGAAGGAAAGGCAGCGTGCCAGCAGCGCACCCCATGGTAGCACGGTGGCGTTCTTGCAATGGCGGACAGCGACAGCACGACTGGCAAGGTTCCCCTTTCCTCTCTCTTCGTGCCTCCCACCAAGCTTAAGGGGGAGATTATATAGCCTTTGAGGGGGGAGATAACCACCCCCCTGGCACTTGCATGACTTCTCCCTTCTCCCCATGCACTCCACCACTACACCTTCCTCTCACACTCCCTCTCCCCCTGCCATGCATCGGTTGAGGGGAGGGGTAAATAATAATTTTTTTTGCCTTAATCTTAACCATTATCCATTTGCCCCTTTTTCCAAGAAGGGTGTTCTCGCGTGGCTTGTGGTCTTCAAGCCCCGGTCTCTTTTGCACGACACAGAGCTGGAATTTAACATTGTGTGTGGAGGGAACACTTAGCCGCCGACATTAATCGACGTGGGAGATGACTTTGCCAACTTGTTGCAAGAACCGTCCTTGAGTGTAGCATAACGAGACTTAGGGACCTTGAGGAGTACCAATTCACCCTCTTCAAATTCAAGGGTTCTCCTTTCTGCATCAGCATGAAGCTTCATGTGCTCTTGAGCCCTTTTGAGATTTGTCTTGTATTGTTGAAGTAAAGCTTGCATGCAGTCCAACTCTTCTTTTCCAAGGGGGTTGAGCTTTTCATTGAAGATGACGATGGGGAGGGGCACCCGATAACCATAAAATGCTTCAAAGGGGGAGACTCGAATGCTTAAATGAGTGGAATTGTTGTTAGAAAATTCAGCTAAAATGAACCATACATCCCAAGAATTCTGCATATCATGACAAAAATGTCGCACAAATAAGTCTCAAGCCACTTTTTGACTCGCTCGGTCTGCCAATCTGTTTGGGGATGATAGGCTGCAGACAGATCCAATTTGGTCCCCATGGAGCTCAAAACTATCTGCCAAAACTTACTCATAAATTTAGTGTCCCGATCATGTACTATGACACCGGGCAAGCCATGCAACTTAAATACATGCTCCATAAACTGAATGGCAACTTGAGATGTTGTAAACCGAGATTTTGTAGGGATGAAATGGGTTGCTTTAGTGAGCCGGTCAACTACCACATAGATGCTATTCCAACCCTTCTTGGTTGTAGGTAAACCGGTGATGAAATCCATGGTAATGTGGGTCCATTTTGCCTTCGGGAATAGGCAAGGGCTGCAATAATCCACCTGGTTTAAGAGTGCTATCTTTGTTTTGTTGAAAAGGCACACATCTAGACACGAAGTCTTTAACATCTCGCCATAGGACTTTCCAATGAAAGCTTTTTGAAATGCGGTCATATGTTTTGAACACCCCTAAGTGGCCAGCAATCGGTGAGGAATGCATCTCTTGAAGTATCCTTTGGGTAAAAGGAAGGCATGGGGAATTACGATACAGCCATGGATCCAAATGAGGCCATTGTGGAGCTAATAGTGAGATTTTTCATCCATAACACCTTGCTATAATTTCTGAAAAAGAGGACTGAATTCAGCATCAAGCAAGTAGGCCTCTTGGAGCTCTTCAATCCAATATGGTGGAATTCAGTGATAGATGAGACCTTGCATGCCCACATGCAAGAGAGTGCATTAGCCACTATATTTTCCTTACCACGGGTGTGGGTGATCTCAAAGTCATAGTTCTACAGGGTAGCTACAAATCTACATTGTTTGGGAGTGAGGTTGGGCTGAGTTAAGAAGTATTTGAGCACATGGTGGTCACTTTTCACTTTAAATTTACTCCCATACAAGTAGTGGTGCCACTTTTTGATAGCATGAATGACTACCAACATCTCTTGATCATAGACATGCAACTCTCTCTCTCTCTATCATCCAATTTCTGGCTCTCAAATGCTATTACACCGTGTTCTTGCAGCAAGACTGCACCAATACCCCATCCACTAGCATCACACTGAATGGTAAAATCCTTTGAAAAGTCGAGGCATACGAGGATGGGGGCTGAAGTGAGCAATTCTTTCAGCTGCTTAAAACTACGATCAGCCAAAGCATCCCATAAGAGGGCCTCTTTTTTGAGCCTGTTAGTTAATGGTGCTGCAATTGTGGCATAATGGCGAATAAATCTCTGATAAAAAGAGGAGAGGCTAAGAAAACCATGCAAGGAGGTAGTGGTAGTGGGCGTGGGCCAATCTCGAACACACTGCACTTTCTTAGGGTCAGCTTGGATGCCTTTCTCACTAACAATGTGTCCCAAGTACTCAACCTCTGTTTGCATGAAGACACACTTGCTCTCCTTGGCAAATAACAAGTGGTGCTCTCTTAGTATATCAAAAATTTGTCTAACATGCTTCAAATGCTCATGTAGTGACTTTCTGTAAATGAGTATAATATCAAAGAATACCAACACAAACTGGAAAAGCCATGGTTGCAATAGTTTGTTCATTAGGCTCTGAAACGTGGCAGGGGAATTAGTGAGCCCAAACGGCATGACAAGGAAATGGTACAAGCCACGGTCAGTTCAGAAGGCTGTCTTAACTTCATCACCTACTCTCATTCTGATTTGGTGGCAGCTTGATCACAAATCAATCTTGGTGAAGTAGCATGCTCCCTTGAGCTCATCAAGCAAGTCATCAATTCGAGGGATGGGGTATCTATTTTTTATGGTGATCTTATTGCAATCACGGTAGTCAATGCACAATCGGAAGGATCCATCCTTCTTCTTAACCAATAGAACTGGGGAGGCATAAGGGAAAGAGCTATGCTCTATGAATCCCATTTCAGTGAGCTCCTTGACTTGCTTAGCTACTTCCTCTTGCTCATATTTAGAGAGCCGATATGGGGGTTTATTGATGGGCTTGGAATAGGGCTCCAAGTCAATTGGGTGATCCACCAATCTCTAAGGTGGGAGAGTGGTGGGGGGTTGAAATAGGTCCTCATATTCAGCCAAAAGTGCTTTTAGTGCTACATTTTTCTTCCCTAAGGTGTGTTGGTCATCAATATCCTTATGCAAATGCAAGACAAAGATCTGTGAGCGTTTCTTGAATTCCTTTTTGCCCATGCATTACAAACTCCATATACAGCTAAGAGAAGTCCATAGAGATTTTTCCCAAGTGCTGCATCCAATCACAACCTAAAACAACATCCACGGGGCCCATATAAAGGGTAATTAAGTCCACCTTTGCGGCATAATTTTCGGCCAACATAAGAGACACTTGTGTGCATACATGGGAGCTTATTTCCTCACTTCCATTGGCCACTTGAACCTGAAGAGGTTGCTGTAATTCAGTAGGAATACATGTCAAATGGGCAAGAGTCGATTTATTCACAAAAATGTGTGTGCTGGCACTATCTATAAGAATGTATACATTCTTGTCATCAATGTTACCATGTACCTGTAGGGTGTTTAGGCTCCTAGAGCCAGTCCATGCATCCATGGAGATTGAGTAAGCTGATATAGTGGCAAGTGTGGGGTGCAAAGGGTCATTCCCAAGCATGCCATCTATGGGGTAGCCATCAAGGTTAAAAGAGAACCCATCCGGTGAGTCATAAAACTGATCGGTGTCAAGATCCTCTTCGTATTCTGCATTTTCAGCAAGTGCCATCATGGGAGAGGTGTCATGTGAGTCCTCTTCCAACTTGTCACTATCTTCTAACACATACATGCTATTAAACTTGACAATGGTGTTCTTAAAGGGGCATTTGGGTGCATGATCAGCTGTGTACTTATCCCCATATTTAAAGCACAAGCCCTTAGCCTTGCGATCCTTGACAACCTCAGGAGGAATGAATTTTTTACCGTTAGAATTGAAGCCATTCCATGTCTTATTTTTAGCATACTTTGGGTCACTTTTGGAAGGGGGTGCTGTCCCAAAACTGCCATATTTCCTTTCAGCATTAAAAGTGCGATAGGTGGGGATTTTGGGGCTCCCATTCCCTGCATTGTTGCTGTGGTAATTACCAACATATGGGGGTTGCCTAGTAAGGTATCTTTGTTGTCCTGAAATTGGCTGCACACCCTCATTGCGATAGTATTTCTGACCATACTGTTCAGCCAATTCTATGGTTGCAAACAAAGTGGCTGGCTTTTGAGCCATTACATCAGCTGAAAGATGTGTGTCTAGCCCATAAGTGTATTTATGCAATTTGGCCTCATCACTGACAGCCTCTATATACATGGATAGGTTCATAAACTGGTTGTTATACTCCCTCACGGTGAGATTTTGCTGATCAAACTGATACCATTGCCTAGTCAAACGTTCTTTCTCTATCAAGGAGACAAAAACTTGGACCATATGCATCTTGAAATCTTCCCAATCATGAAACTGCTGGTTTTCTCTTTAAATAAATCTCCACCATGTGTGGGCAAAACCCTCCAGGTGAAGGGAGGTAAAAATAATATTTGCCTTGTCGGTACGGGGATAAATGAGAAAATAGGCTTCCAATTTAGAGGTCCATTTCTCTAATTCATCTGGGGATGAGGACTGCCCATTAAACTTAGCAAACACAATCTTGTCACATAGCTCATTTGGGCCTTGCTGCCCATGTATGCCATGTGCTACATGCTACCCATGTATGTTGTGTTGCCCATATATGCCTTGCTGTCCAAACCTTGGCTGTCCAAAATTTCCATGTGGGCCATGCTGCCCATGCATTACATGAGGACCAAATTGCACATTAGGACCTTGTTGTCCAAAATGACCATGCTTCCCATGCATTAAATGAGAACAAGGCTAAACATTGGGGCCTTGATGCCCAAAACTTCCATGTGCATGCTGCCCATTGCCACGTGCATGCTGCCCATTGCCACGTGCATGCTGCCCATGTACACCTTGCATTCTATGCTGCCCAAAATTTTCATTAGGCCCTTGCCGGCCATTCCCGTGAGTGTGCATGTAGCTTCCATTATAGGGGAGCTGCTGTCCTAAGGATGGGCTCGAAGGGTTCATAATGGGGGAGGGAAGGATGGGTTCATCATGTCGAGTGGAGGGCCCGCCCGTCTCATAAGTTCTATGGGGAATGCCATGGGTGCCACCAAAACCTTGTGGGCTACGCCCGGTCTCCAAGCGAGGAGGGCGGTTGGCCTCACGAGGAGGGATATGCTCCTTGGACCGATTTGAAGAGGGTGCGATGGTGGGGATGAGGGAACCCATACACTCGATGAGTAAGTCATCTTGGCGATCATCTCGAATGATGATGATCTTGGCGGCTTTCCATCTTCCTATGGCGTTGTTCCAACTCTCAATGTCAGTCGGCATGACGGGTCTCATGTTGGCATAGAGTATGGTTAAGCATAGACAAGTAGTCCATCTCGGGGGCACCATCTTCAAACATGTCTTCATGATCTTCTTGGGCCGAGCTAGGATCATTCATTGAGGTAGGGAGTCCCTTATTTCATGCTGGAAGTCCTCTTCAGCCTTTTCTTTTCCCTTGTGGCCTGCCATCCTAAGTGCAGTCCACTAGACCCCCTGTTGTTATAGAAATGGCAATATCTTGAGCTAAGAAGCTCCGATCGCCAAAATTTTTAATTCAAATTAAAGCTCTTGATACCCCCTACGAGGCTATGTAAAAATATCTTTGACAATAAATGATCAGGACTTTGATGTAATTGACTTTTGTGTAATGACTATGTAGGACTACTGCCTGTCCCACAATACCTCTGAGCACAAAGTTGGGCGTATCTCCCAAACCATAGGGTGGAATGGGGATATTTTTGGTTCCAATCTAAGAGGGGGATGCCCTCTTCAAATCGAGCTATGGGGCCCATGCTCAATCACATAAGAAGGCTTTGCTGTAATTTACTTTTGCGGGCTGACTGTGTGGGACTGGCTATTTGCAACACCCTGCAAGAACTCCTTCAATGAGCATACATTATCCCAATGCTAAGGTTCTTATTTCAAGATATCTTGGGCCTCAATGGTGGTTCTCAATGCCACATAGATCCATACATCATTTGCATCAACAGTTCTCTTGCTAAGACCATTTCTTGACTGCATACCCTGCCCATCCTGCATGCATCCACCATACATTCCCAATTGATACATGTCATTACCAATACATCTACAAGGTTGTGGAATGTAAATGATTGGGGCTCAGGCTATTCATTCAAGTGTACCTGCAGCTGTAAGAAATTTTGGGCTCCGGATCACCAGGAGGTGGGCAAAGTCCCCCCCGGGCCGGGTTCTGCACCCCTTCAAGGTCTTTGATGGCAAGGGGGGTCACCCCTCTTTTGTCTTGCCACCTCACTTGGCATCAGGCTTTTCCTCACTCGGAATATACATGGCAAACATTTATTATTAAGCAACCAGCATGATATGTGTTTACAAATTGAGGATTGGGCCTTTCATGATATGCATGATCAATAAGGAAAATGGGATGGGAAAAGTGGTTACCTCTGCAAATCAGTGATTCACTGATTGCATGACTTACCCTTCTTACAAATTTCTTTCTTATCGGTCAGAATCAAGATAAGAGTATGGTTAAGGATTAGAGTAAAATCTTAATCAATGGCGAAAGAAACTTAAATAGCATTTAGCCATGCATGCATTTCAAGGGTGTGGAATGGGGATGGGAATTCAATTGGCACTCTCAAGCTTCAAGAAGGCATGCAATTATTTCATCTCTCTCATCAAGTGGCTGAGCTCAACAATTGGATGTAAAAGAGAGAGCAAGAATCGAATGACATACCTTATTCAAGCTCGCGGAAGAGTCAATGGCTGCCCTCTCAAAGAAATGTGTGGTTGTCCTTCCTCTTGCAGCCCGTGGTTGTATGGAAGCCTTCAATGTCATATATCTTCACTTATTGAAGCTTGTGGCTGCTCCCAAGGCTCTTGGGGGTAAGATATTGAAGGGGCTTTAGTGTGCCATGAGCTTAGCTGAAGGTTTCATGGCTGCTGCCCATAGTAGGATTTGAGATATGTCAAGAATGGTGGGAAATCTCAACAACCATGCTCAAGTCTTGCCCAAAGGTATGCCAAGACCTGGAGGATGAAGCATGGAGTGCTGGAACTGAGCTAGAGCGGGAGAAAGAAAGCAGACCAATCAGCGCAAAATGCACTACAAATTTCGGGCTGGCCTCAGGAGGCTCCAGGCAGGACAGACAATGCTCATGGGTGCTCTAGATGCTAAGTATGAAGTGGGGAAGGCTTTGGGACAAGCCATTCAAGCTGAGGAAGAGGGGGGAGAAAGATCTATGCACTTCTTGAGCTAAAGGTTCCATGGAATATTAAAGAAAGAAGGAGAGAGAAGGTTCTCTTGAAAAAGTAATTGTGCTTTTGGTCTTCTCTAACTCTGCTACACTCTTTTTGCCCAAAACCCTCAAGAAACTTACATGGAAATTAGTGACGACTTGCCAAATTTATCTTCCTGCCTCCAGATGTGTCCATGGTTCTTGGAAAAGCTCCAAGAAAGGGTGTAGTCTTCAAGAGGGCTGACAGCTTGCTTGAGTACTCCCTATAAACCTGTGAGAAATATGTAACTGAGATTTTCTATCTGTGAGAAACTGTAAGAACCCTAAATCTATGGAAAAGAGAAGGATCAAAGACAAAGCTCTGATACCACTTGTAATGAAAGAGACCTAGCTAGCCTAACTAAGGGAGAGAAGAGAGAGAAGAACTGCATGAGGAGAAGAAGAGGAGAGAGAAATACATGGAGAAGAGAGAGAAAGAGAGGAAAGGGAGAAAGAAGAAGAAGAAGCCATGAAAGCTTGTGAAGGTGAAAAGAGAGATTCTTGATAATTCTGTGATGCCTCAGAACACCCTCTTACACCTTATATACCATCAGTGTGACTGGTATGTTCCCATGCCATGTTCCCATGTCCCCTGCTTATTACAGGAAGAGAGAACATATATATATGTTTATCTCCACAATACTTTGGTTGCATGTCAAAAGAATTAAAAGACAAAAGCCAAAGCAAAGAATCTATTGCTAGTGAGTCATTCATCTTACTTTTGTATTATGGTTTCACAAGAATTAAATTTCATATTTAATAAATGATTTTCTTGTATATGTAGGGGAGATCTATCTTGATATCAAAGGCTCCTATGCGAGAGAAAATCTCAACAATGCAAGAAGAGATGCATAATCATGAAAAAAGTACATTGGATGATGAACTCATCCAAGAGAACATGAGTGATGTTTTTTAATAATTATTTAATATTTTTATTTTCTTCTTTAAATTTATAAAATATTCTCATTTTGTAGGAAAGGTTATATGAAGCTAATAACTCTTACGATGAGGTTGTTACATCCCACGAGATGTTGGAAGAAAACAATATGACTGTAATGGTTTGGACTTTCTTTTATATATTTGAATGTTGATCTTCTAAAATATGAAGATGTCATGCAATGAACTATCTAAGTTGATGAAAACATATAGGACTTAGAAGAGGATGTGCATTGATCGCAATTTGAGGATCAAATTATTCATTTATAATGAGGTATAGCAATTTTACTAAAAGCATTATCATTATATTAAATATTTGAAGCACTCATAGATGATATTAATAACTTGCTTATATATCATAGGATTATTTGCTATAAGAAATGACTCATTTATGGAGCTATTAAATGGCTCCATAAAGGTTTGATATCTCTACCATACATACATACATACATACAGACATACATACATACATACATACATACATATATATATATATATATATATATATACACTTATATTTATGATGTATTTCATTTTTTTAATGACACATAATGAACATGTGGATGTTAAAGAGTTGCAAAATGAGAATGTAGAGATTGTTATTGGGAGAAAAAGCAACCATATATGCAATGTCTTTTTATATTTTTAAGTTAAATAATGACTTTTATCTTTGCATGTCTTTTACAATAAATGTATTTTTCTAAAACATTGATGGTATCTTGAAGATGAGCAAGAGAATGAAATCCAATTTTGAAAGTTATAGAAATATTACTCATGAGAATGAAAATTAAAAAAAGGATGAAGATGCATGCTCTTGTGAAAAAGTAGTGTTATTTTAATTGCGATAAAACTTTTTATTAATATATGTGTTGATCATAATGCATGATCTTAGTTCTATTCAAGATTCTGGAAGAGGCTATTAGTTCTCACAACATGAAAAAGCTCAACCATCTTATCTTATGACTACTTTGGTATGTTATAAATGTTTACTATTATATTAACTTTATACGTGAGCTACTAATTATATGGATAGCATTTTGAAATTGTTTCTCATTGATACATAATGGTTATGTAGTATAAAGTTTACTCTTGTATCAAAAATAGATTATGAGTGACAATATTGGATTGTGCTTTTTACCCTTTGTGTTTCTTTAATTTGTGTAGGTGGAAACATTTGATGATGAAGATCAAGAGACCATACTTATGAAGTTTTTCGACGTTCAGAATATTGATGAGGTACCTATATCATTGAAATCATCTTTCAACATCATAAAGAGAGATTCCACCTTTGAAGGAGATCGTAGAGAGAAAAATCCTTTTGTAATTAAAAAGATTATTGTGGACTAGCTTCTTTATACAAAAAATTGTTGTTATGAGAAGTGTGAACAATGCATTATGCCTTGATGATGTACTCCTATTGGACTAAAACATAAAAATTAGAACATCTTATGAAAACATTAATATTTTATGTGTAAACTTGTTTGCATCATTCAGACTCTTCATTGAGTTGCTAATATTCATATTTTGTACAATTGATTCTATTGCTCCATTTAGACTATGATTATTTGTATGGGTATTTATTTGTTTTCAAGAACTTGAAATGAGAACTTTACTAGATAGATAGAGTTATATCTAATTAAATTGAATGGAAATTTTCTTTTTTGTTGGTTTATGTATGTAGTAGAATCCATCTAGTTTTTTAGTGTGTAACAAAGTTCTGTTGTGAAATTACTATATAGTAATTTGAAATAGTAAATTATAGGAAATTGATAAGCAGCAACCCTTACAATTTTTCTACTCAAGCAAATGGCTATATTGTAATCTCTCTAGATTAATTTTTCTATCTATTAAAGATTTTATTATAAAGATATCTACCAAAACATCCGCTTTTTACTATTTGAGACATTTGCTAGATATATTGTAACCTATCGAATAAACCTCTATTTTTTCAATATATAGATAAGAGTTTAGAGTTCCTTCTATGTCAATTGCAATTTTCACAATGGTATTGCATCTTTGGAAGTGCTACATGAAGTTGAGGGTGGTAGCAATTGCAATTGTAGTTAGTTCATTGTAAGGGTCATCACTTCTTCAAGCTGGGATGATAGAATGATATTGAGGAGGAGGCGAGAGATTAGGTTTGCTTATGGCTATGGTTGTTGAGGGGTTTCTAATTGCTGAGAGAGAGAGAGAGAGAGAGAGAGAGAGAGAGAGAGAGAGAGAGAGAGATCATCAAAAGGTTGAGTTGATAAGGATTATTGAGGTTTTGCACCTAGTCCCATGTGCTAGTTGACCCTAGTAGTGATCAATATATTTTGGGCATCCAGTGCCCTTGAGCATACCAAATGGCACCTTATACAATAGCCTGTACATCCTTATAGGCTTCCTAGCAACATATGCATTAAGTATTTTGGCCTTTTTAAATCAAAAGAATAGGGCTTGACCATGGAAGGAGGTAGTATTTGAAGAATTAATCAAAGATGTTTAGTTATCCTTTAAAGTATTTTAATTGGAGGTTACCATGTTGTTGGTAGTTGATTGATTTTGAGTTTCTTTCAAGTTGAAAAAAAGCTACACAAAGGAGGAGCCTAGGGCTAGAACCATAACTCATATAAACTAGTCAACAAGAAGGATGTGGCCCTAAAGGTTCTTCAAATTTGGGATGTTGGAAGTTCAATAGGAGAGCTTAGCAACTTTAGCTACAAGCAATTTCATCAATACCATCAACATTATCTTGGACATAATTGCCCCTTGACCATCAAAAATAGTGACTAGTTTTATACTCCTTGCTCCAAAATCAATGTACATTGGAGTCATCTATCTCTTAGATATTCAACAAAAAGAGTTTCTTGGGTATTTCATAGTGTTTTGAATTAACATCTTGTATTTTCCTTTGTATTACTACAAAAGAGATTTGGGATTCACAGTGTAGTTGGAAAAATTTCTAACATAGTTAGAGGTTCTAGCTATCATCTTGAGTTAGTGTTTGTGAGTTCCAATAAGAGTACTACATTGTAAAGGGATTGTACTAAGTCTTCATCAGTGAATACATTTGTTTCCTACTTCTATCTCTTGACTTGTCGTGCCTTTCAGAGATCCCGTGTTTTCATGGCTAATGCGCATAGCTCTTCAACTTTGTGGTGCACCAGACATCAAACTTGATCAAGGTGAGGGTTTGATTATGGAAAGTTACATGGATACAAATGTGATTTCTCTATAGGTTGTGAATCAACTACTAGAACTAAGGTCATAGATAATTGTGTTTGGGGATGTGGATGTGGAATTCAAGAGATATTTGTTGAACACATGTAGGATGATGGTTGATTTATGCAAGCAACAACAAATAATGTAGGAAGAGGTTGATAGTGGGATAGAGGATCAAGCACTCCAAGAACTTGAGTGGGTCATCCAAGAAGAGTATCTCTTTGCTGCAAGTAATGTAACCACATATCTCAAAGGTTTTGATGGATGTATGAAACTAAATGATATTCCTGATGATCAAAGGCTTGTCTATTTCTCACAATCTGAATAAGACAAACCAAGACACAAGTTCAAGATATATAGGGAATGCATGATGCAACTTGAAAAAGATTTAAGAATGCTCTAGAAGTATAGTTTCATACATTAGATCGAGGGGCAAACAATGCTCTAGGGAATGTGCAAGATATGGGAAATGTATGACTTGCTTGCTAACTTATCTGATGTTTTAGATGTTTTTTCACCAAATGATTTGATAGAGGAGGAAAATGATATTTTTGACACTATAGTACTCTCTACCACGGCTTTGTTTAACTATGTAGAGGATACATTGGTAGTACTTGAAGTCAGCGCAATGATAGGAGTTGCACATGCAGACATACTACTGACAGATTATGGCATTGAAATAGATGTATTGACTATGATTGTGTATGAGGAGGTACATGATGTATATGCATTATTTGATGTCGAAGGGTCACTAGATAACGATAAGTTTATACATGTATATGCTATGAGGACAAAGACTAGTAGATATCCTAACTACTATATCCATTGATAGTATAGATATAGTGAAAATAAATGCTTTGAACGATGCTTTGGTAGAGCTAAACGATGCTCCAATAAATACAATTGTATTGACTATGGGCACTGAGGTAGTGGTAGTTGAGGATTTTCAAGATAAGCATGCATTAGCAATGACTACTGACAAGACAGAAGATATCATGTGTCATTGTGAAAATGACATAAATGTTATGTTTCCTAATGATGTTATGAGTAAGGATATTGTAGCTCTACTTGTAGCAAATTCTAGAGTCTCTATGGATGTGTATGATGCATCTAATTGTGATGTTGTGATTGGTTCTCTTGAGCTTGGGTGTTTTGACACCAAAATGTGTGCTTATGCACTGATTTCTTCCTATGTGAGTGATTTAGATGCTTTGACTGGGGTTGTGGATGTAGTGGAGATGGAGAGTAAGGTGTCAAAGTACCAACATAGGTTCCTTCCAATGCATTGGAAATAGAGGGAACAAGGATGTGTTTATGTTTATGCATATAGGCAATTACAAAAATTTTCTATCTTGACAAAGATGCATGCAAGAGGATGATGTGGTTTTATGATCCTAGAGATCCACATATATTTCCTAGATCATATGATCTAAATTCAAGAAATTGGTCTTTGTTATGCATGTTTGAAAATAGTGCTGACTTGGATGTTTGGTCTTCGAGGAAGATTACTTATGCATATGTTTAGTGAGGTGATGATCAAATGGGTGTATGATCCAGGTGGCTATCTAGTATGGCACATTTGTGGGATGTGTAGGTTTGGAGGGGATGGATGTCACACAGCTAACTGTCCACTATAAAAAAACTTCAAGCTTGTTATCCTCCAAGTCAATAATGGTAAGTCACATGATAATGGGTTTTCATGGGTTACTGGTGAGATTGAAGAGCTAAAGTTCTTACATTGATCAAATTTTTATGTTGCCTTTCTTCTCTTTGAATGAGGTTGCTACACTATGTACTTCTAAGAAGAAACTCTTGATCAAATGTATGAAGGTTAAAGGATACATGTGCTCCAAAGATTTTTTGACATGATGATAAGATGTTTCAGTGTAGGAAGTTGGTATGAATTCAAGTTTAGCTCTATTAATGCAACTGCTAGTACTTAATGGATGTTATAATATGGAGCTTTATGAATAGAGTAAGGAGGACCTTAGAATTTTAAGAGTTTGAGGAGAAAAAGGATTTTAGAGTATGTAGTCATACTTTTAGTTGGCTTTTTCTAGATGAGAAGGCATAGAGAAAGTGGTGGGGGTACACCATGTTCAAGGGCTTTTTCATGATGGACAAGAGTAAAGAGAATTGGGAAGAAAGTGAAAGCGGGACACATGTCACAAAGAGAACATCAACATAGACAAAGATAATAGTTCATTGATCCTTTTGATGTTGATGCTCGACAAGAAATTGAGGTGGAGGAGTGTTTGTAAGTTGAAGGTGACAATGACAAATGCAATTGTAGCTAGTCAACTGTGATTTTCATGGCTCCTTCATGTTGGCTACCATGAGAGATTGAGAGGAGGCCAAATATGAGGTTATGGCTATGGAGAGAGAGAAAGAGAGAGAGAGAGAGAGAGAGAGAGAGAGAGAGAGAGAGAGAGAGAGAGAGAGAGAGAGAGAGAGAGAGATCATCAGGAAGGTTGAGGTGATAAGCCTTCTTGAGTTTTGTGCTTGGTCCCAAGTGTGCCGGTTGACCCTACTAGCAATCAATATGTTTTGGGCATCTTGTGCTTGTGAGCATATCAAATGGTGCCTTATAGACCAGCCTATACACCCTATAAGCTTCCTAGAAACATCTCCATGAAGCATTTGGGCCCCTTTAAATTGAAATAATAAGGGGTTGGCCATGGAAGGAGGTAATATTTGAAGAATCACTCTGAGCCATTGAGGTATCCTTCAAATTTTCTTGATTGGAGGTTACTGTGTTGTTGATCGTTAATTGATTCTAAGTTTCTTTCAAGTTGAGAAAAGCTACACAAAGAAGAAGCCTAGCTAGAATTGAAACCCATATCAACTACTCAGCAAGAGAGCCATGGCCTTGAAGGTTCTTCAATTTTAGGATGTTGGAAGTTCAATATGAGAGCTTAACAACTTTAGCTACAAGCAGTTTCATCAAGACCATTAGTATTATCTTGGACATAACTGCCCCTTTCTTGATTGACCATAAAAAAGAGTTACTAGTTTTATACTCTTTACTCCAAAATGTGACTGGATTTATACATTTTACTCTAAAATCTATGTATATTGGAGTCATCTAGTTCTTAAATATCTGATAACATGAGTTTTTTGGGTATTTGATAGTGCTTTAAACCAATGTCTTGATTTTTTCTTTGTACTATTGCAAAAAAGAGATCTGGATTCATAGTATAGTTGGGAAAAATCCTAACAAATTTAGGCTCTAGCTATTGCCTTGAGTCAGTGTTTGTGAGCTTCAAGAAGGGTACTATAGTGTAAAGGGATTATGCAAAGTCTTCATGAATGAATAAATTGGTTTCCTACTTTCCATCACTTAACTTGTTGTGCCTTTCAAAGACCCTATATCTTTTCGTCCAACGACATGCTCTTCGACAATGAGTTTTTAAAATACATCTTTTACATATAGAAGGGTGTGATATAAAGGAGACATTTACATATTTAATAGAAAAGGGATGTGTTTAATTTTGAAAAAAAACACAAATAATGGTATTTTTAAATAGGCCTTGAATACATGTGATATAGAGGGGCTACATATAATAAACCCCTCAATTTGGCGATCCCATGGTGTAGGTAGAGTGAGATGGAGGCATATCATGCCATGGTTAGTCGAGATCCTTGCCATGCTATGTGGTGGTGGTGGTGGTGGTGGGGGAGGGGGGGGGGAGGAAGTTGTGCCATGCCATGGTTGAGGTTGATGGGGGGATATGAGGTCATGTTTTAGGTGGGGTTATTAAGGGTGAAGTGGAAGTGTAGACAAGTTTCTTTGTGGGTTTTTGTTTTTGGAGAGTTTGAGGGGTATGGAGTGGGTTTTGGCCATATGGGGATATGTAGACGTCATGGTTAGGTAGTGGATAGAAGTTTCATAGGGTTCTTTCTGGTATGATAGGAAAGGGGGATTGGGCTAAAGAGCACAAGGTGTTTATTGTTTGGGGGGGAGGACATAGGCTTTTTTAGTTTTTAAGAAAAGTACTAAGCCTTATTTTTAATGGTGTCATTTAATATAATGTGTCTGGAGGTGCACCTAAAAGAGGCCATCTATATTACATGCCTTCAAAAGATACTAAATAATCTCATATATTTGCCTACACATTTACATATAAAGCAATATCATATATCTTCAAAGGGTATTTACAAATATCATATATTTTCTTTGATGTTTAAATATAAGGCGATAAGATGCCACATTTTTAAAGAAATTTAATCTTTTAATTATACTAAAATCCCCGTTATATAAGTATAAATTTATCCATTTTTTAAAAAGAAAGTAGCCCTTTTTCAATGGTATGTGGCACGCTGTCATATTTTGTTTTGCACCATGGAGTATAAAATATAATTGAAAATGTTATGTAAGAAAATTGTAAGCCTATGTGGCACCATGGTGTTGAATCCAAATCTAAGGACTTTCTTCTAAATTGTTAAAATTAAAAACTATAAAAAAATCTATATTCGGCCTGCTCTCAACCATCTCTCTCTCTCTCTCTCTCTCTCTCTCTCTCTCTCTCTCTTTGTGCCTCTCTCTATTTGTTTCTCTCTCTCTCTCTCTCTCTCTCTCTCTCTCTCTCTCTCTCTCTCTCTCTCTCTCTCTCTCTCTCTCTCTCTCTCTCTCTCTCTCTCTCTCTCTCTCTCTCTCTCAATTGACTACAATAATTGATTCTCCAATTGAAGGATGCAAATGAATCAATGGAAAAGTGAAGTGAAGGATATTCATGAATTCATAATAGGGTGGTGATGCTCCAGGCCCTCTTGGAACAAACTAGAAGAATCCTTACTCCTTAAGAGGTCAAGAGTTTGGTTGATTCTTCTCACTTTCTCTCCTTTCTACCTCATTGGTCTTTACATTGATGTAAGGGACAAATATTTTATCGGTTTACTCACCACGATCAATTCATGTTAAAGTATTTAGGAAACTCACATTACCAAGATTATTTATGTTCAAGAGTCACTTTAAAAATCAATTTAAGTCGCATTTTGAGAGAGAGAGAGAGAGAGAGAGAGAGAGAGAGTGTGTGTGTGTGTGTGTGGCGGGGGGGGGGGGGGGGGGGGGGGGGGGGGGGGGGGGGGGGGGCGGAAGAGGGAGAGGAAGGAGGGAGGGAGGGAGGGAGGGAGGGAGGGAAGGAGGGGGGATATATATATACACACAAAGTTAGAGGGGTTTTACATAGGGAAGCAAAATTTTACATTTTGGATTGAATATTGAAGAAAAATGTGCCTTTGCCTAAAATCAAAGTCAAATTTTGCAATCATACATCCCATCTATATGCTCATCATCCTCTAAAATACCTGCATTTTTCAAATCTTTCTCCTTCCTACATATATACTGCACTGGCAGCTCTAGGAAACTTAGAAATCTTCTGATAACTCATCAAACTGTTTGCTAAAATTCCAATAAAATTGGAGGAGAAAACACTGTTGCCAGGAGGCAAGAACTCTAATCTCCTCTGCTCTGTACCACTGTCATCTCGCAGGATAGTGGTACCTAATGAAAACCCGAATCCCCCACAATGGGCAAAGGTGCATCTCGAAGAGTATCCTTGTTTCTAGCATGGTTCACACACACAGTCATAAACTGGACTGCTCTCATACCATCTTTACTGCGAATCCGTGCATAAGTAGATCCATCATCCATTACTTTCATTTCCATGCGCATCTCTATGATGAATGGCTATCCAAGGATTATGGGGTAAAAGCATGAATCCTGCACAAAGAAATGAAAATCCTCCTCTACATGTCCAATAGAAATCCTGACACTGGTGCAGGCAGCATACAAATCACCTGCAGTATTGTTGGTGTCTCTCATATGCCACCCATGCTCTGCATCCATAGGCCATCTATTACTTTCATAAACTCCGCGAACTATGAGATTAATCTCTGAACCATGATCCACCAAAGCAACATAAGGCACCTGTTTCTCTCCAATTTTTATCATTGTTTCTATAGTTGCCCTAGCCCAATGACTCCGCGAAAAATGATTACGCGGTATCAAGATAGGCTCATCAGTTTCAGCATAATGCATAGGCTGAACCCTCTTCTCTGTCTGCGGAAAAACAGAAGCATTCTCAACCATAACCTCATCCTCATCCTCATCCAACTCCCCAATCAAAACTCCCTGTGTATCAATAGTAGGCAATGCATGTCTTTTTCTCTTCAAGACTTCTTGGAACTAATCTTGAAACTCTCTTTTCGAGATGCCCTGGTGCGCAGATCGGTCACAGATAGCTCACGTGGTGAATCCCGGAAGGTCCCCAAGAACAAAGTACTCTACTTTTTAGCACAAAAACCCATGTAAAAGCAAGCACGACATGAGACAAGAGACAAATTGGGTTCAATCTCCCCCATGCCTTGTGTGAGCGCTTCACAAAGCATGTATTTAATGTATATTTCCAATCTTCATGCTCAAAAATAGCCCAATTACAAAAATATGACAAGCTTTTAGCTTTTGAGTTTGCTTTCTACCAAAAATAGGAAAATAAAGCTAATGGACGGTGCCCATAAAGTCTGGCACGCCCAATCTCAATGTCCAAATAGAAATAACATATCCAGGCGCATAAGCGCATACAAAATAATAATAAATAATCGATGTCTCTATAGACATAACAAAATATAGGCGTGGCGCCTATCAAAATATAGTCCAAAGGTCGAAAACCCGCTAGACTCCAATGCTTTCCTCCGCCACTGCTGCTATCTCTACACATCAACTGAAGCATTCACAATCGTTAGTAAAATAACACAATTAAACCGACAAAAGTGAATACCTAACAGTCTTCAGCTACATAAATAAATCAACTGGTTAGAAATAAATCCTAACCTTAATTTATTACGAGTGCGCACTCTAAACTCATAAACGTTTATTAATTTAATATGCATTTTGCGGAATCACCCGCTATGGAATCACCCATGTACACACTAAATTAATGAAACGCCCGAAAAGGACAGGCGTCCCCATCAACTTCTCGCACAAAGAATCCTCTTTGCGTATGAGCCCCAGTCATCTAAGTTTACGGAATCCACCGTAAAACCTCACGGAATCCACCGTGGAATATGCCTCCTGGCATCATACCCCCGGGGTGGGATAGCAATTGACCTCAATTGCTATTAGCTCAATGTGGAGCTAACAGAGTGGGGAAAGCATTTAAGTCTCTAGCGCGCATCCATTGTGCTTCCTCTACAGGATGGTTCTTAAATTTTACTAGATATCTAGAATACCTTCGGCCAGTTCTAGTGGTCATGTAGTCAGTGTCTATAATGGCTTCTGGTTCAAGTATTTCAGTCTCTTCTTCTAGTAAAGGTGGGTTTTCATAGACAGGGTGGATAGGTAATTGTCCTCTAAATGGTCTCAATAAACTAATATGAAATGTATTATGAATTTTCCAATGGGATGGCAGTTCTAACTTGAATGCATTGTCATTAATCTTATGAATGATTCTAAATGGTCCGTAGAATCTAGGAGCTAATTTGACAACTGGATGTCTATCTACACTTTGCAGTCTACGCTTTTCTATTCTAAGCCAAACATAATCATCAACTTTGAAATTCATGGCTTGTCTTTTCTTGTTGGCTTGTTTGGTATATGATTGTTGGGCTTTAGCAATCATATCCTTTACTTCATCAAAAATAGTGTTATGCATAACAGCAATATCATCGGCACTTTGTATTTTATTAGACAAAGAGGCAACAGGTGTAGATAATCTATATCCATAAATAACTTCAAAAGGTGCTTTCTTTGTAGATGTGTGCGGTGTATTGTTATATGCAAACTGTAATAAATGTAAATGAGTATCCCATGTCTGAGGTTTAGAGATAGTGTATGTACGTAAAAGATCTAGAATGGTGCTATTTGTGGCTTCTGTTTGTCCATTTGTTTCTGGATGAAATGCAGATGAGAAATCAATCTTTGTGCCTAGATTTGCAAACAGTGTAATCCAAAAATTATTACAAAATCTAGAATCTCTATCTGAAATAATCACTTTTGGCAATCCATGGTTAGTAAAAACAGTTTTCAAAAATAACTGTGCTGCTTGTGATGCTGTTAAAGTTTTCTTACATGCAATGAAATATGCTTGCTTACTAAATCTATCTACAATTGTCCAAATCATGTCATGGTTAGATTTAGTATTTGGTAAGCCAGTAATGAAATCCATAGATATATTTTCCCAAGGTTTAGATGGAATAGATAAAGGCATTAATAATCCATACTGTTTACCATGATGTCTCTTTATTCTTTGACAAATCAGACATTCAGAAACAAAATTAGATACATCTGCATCCATATGCGGCCAATAAAAATCTTCAGTTAACATGCGTAATGTAGAAATGATACCTCTATGACCTTGATATGGGGGACAATGAATTTCATTCAAAACAAAAGATCGGAATGGAATAGTAACACACAGTCTCTTTTCAAAGAACATGAATCCATCATTATATGACAATGAATCAACAGGAATGAAATTATTTTGAATTAATTTTTGCTAATCAGAATGAAAAGTAATATCCTGGTGATATGTGTCTTTCATAGCAATCAAAGAATCAAAAGATATGATAGAAATATTATGAATTGCAGGTCTTCTACTTAATGCATCAGCAACTACATTTTCTTTTCCAGGTTGGTATTGAATGATAGGATGGAAACTTTGAATGAATGAAGCCCATTTGATATGACGGTCAGAAATTTGGGGTTGGCTAAGTAGATGTCTAATGCTTTGCTGGTCAGTCTTTATCATGAATTCTGAACCCATTAATTAATGCTTCCATTGTTTTAATGCTTGGACAACTGCTAAGAGTTCCTTGTCATAAGTGGAATATTTGAGCTCAGAGGGTTTCAGTTTAGAACTAGAATATGCTATTGGATGGTTGTCTTGCATTAGCACGGCTCCTATTCCTGATCCACTAGCATCGGTCACAACTAGAAAGAATGGTCTGTTAAAGTCAGGCAATTGTAGAATAGGGGCATTGGTCAATGCACGTTTGAGTAAATCAAAGGATTTCTGCTGGTTTTCAGTCCATTGGTAAACAATGCATTTCTTAAGAAGTTTGGTCAGTGGTAAAGCAAGTAATGAGAAATTACGTACAAACTTCCTATAGAAACTAGCAAGACCAAGGAATGAGCGTAATTCATGTACATTTTTAGGAATAGGCCAATGCAATATTGCATCAATTTTCTTAGGATCAACTTTTATTCCTTCTTTTGATACAATATGACCTAGATATTCTATTTCTATCTTAAAGAATTCACTCTTGTCAGGATTTGCAAACAATTGATTTTCTTTCAGTAATTGAAAAACTAATGATAAATGCTCATAATGCTCTTTTTCACTTTGACTGAACACTAAAATATCATCAAAGAAAACAATCACACAATATTGATATTTTAGAAAAATACGGTTCATCATTCTACTGAAAGTGGCAGGTGCATTAGTTAATCCGAATGGCATGACTAAGAATTCGTAATGGCCAAACTGTGTCATGAATGCAGTCTTAAATATGTCGGATCTATCTAACCTCACCTGATGATATCCAGACTTAAGGTCAATTTTACTAAATATAGAAGATCCTTGCAGTTTGTCCATAAGGTCATCAACTCTAGGTATAGGATACCTATTCTTTACAGTGATCTTGTTTAATGCTCGGTAGTCAATACACATCCGATAAGTATTATTCTTTTTCTTGACTAAGAGCACAGGTGCACCGAATGGAGAACTGCTAGGTCGAATTAAACCTCTATTTAGTAATTCTTCTACTTGACTCTGAATTTCTTTTTGCTCTATTTGATTGTGCCTACATGGGGCTTTGCAAGGTGGTTGTGTGCCAGGTATTAGGTCAATTTTATGATCTTCTGGACGTGATGGAGGTAAACCTGGTGGTAGGTTTTCTGCAAAACAATCCTTAAAATATGCAAGAAATTCCTTATGCCTAGGGTGCATATGAGTTTCTTTTGCGTGCAATTCATTCACCCAAATGAGATATGATTTAGTATTCTTGCGTAGTGCACGTTTTGCTTGGGTATGCGAAAGCAGTGGAAACATATGAGATGCATGCATACCAAATAATGTAATAGATTTTCCTTGAAAATTAATATTCATTGTGTGTGTGGAATAATCTATATTGGGATTATGTTGGTGTCTCCATGGCATTCCTAGAATAATGTCGCTAGATTGTAATGGGACAACTAAGAAATTTCTTCTTTCAATATATGGACCAATTTGAATTTCTAAATCTTGAACTTCTTGTGTGCCATTGTACCTAGTGCCTAAAAATGCAGCTTTTATGCGATAGTGCGTAGGTACAGTATGCAATTTCAATTCCTTTACCAATTTTGCTGAAATAAAGTCATGGGTACTACCGTCATCATGCAATATAGTTCTTTCTTTTCCATGCACCATACATTTCATAGTCAACAATGAATGTAAAGTAGGCATGCCTGGTAAAGTGTCGGAAGTAGTAGTAGGATCATCTTCATCTTCAGTGAAATCTGGCATATCCTCATGCTCGTCTTCGTCCATAGCTCCAAGGTAGTTGATATGTGCTGATGGCTTCTTTGAATGACAATTTGCTGCGAGATGCCCTGGCTGGTGGCACTTGTAGCATACGATGGGCTTGGCTTTTGTCACATTATTTGCAATGGCTGGGAGTCTGGGTATATTTGGATTTGCTTGTGGAATAGGCTTAGGATTTGGATTGACAGTGGATGGTAATGCAGGTGGTTTAGGCCAATTCTTGCGAAAAGATGGTGATGAAAAACGACCTGGATTAAACCTTCTGAAATTGGAATTGAATTGTTTAGATCCATAATTACCGTTTGCTTGGAATGGCTGTGGTCGTCGATCTCTTCCACGTAACTTATCTTCAGTGTCGTGAGCTAAGGAGATAGCATCTTCAAGGGTAGCAGGCTTGAACATATTCACCTCAGCGTAGTAATGTCCAAGAAGTCCAGACATGTACTTCCGCTTATGTGTCGTCTCTGGTACGTCTTCAAGCATGCGTAGCTGTAGGAGTGCATTCCAAAAACGCTCTGTATACTGTGGAATAGGCTCACGATCGCGCTGTTGAAGTAAATCCCATTGCTTGATAGCCTTCTCATGAAATTGCGGTGGAAGGAAATTTTGCATGAACTTCTTCTTGAAATCTTCCCATGTAGCAGGACATTCTATGCTCTTGCGGACTACAGTCCACCAAAGTGATACTCTATCTATCAGATGATTAGTAACACACTTGATTTTATCTTTCTCGGGATAAGTTTCCTCATTGGAATAGTCATCAAACTGGCTAATGAATGATAAAACAGTCTTTCCTTCTCTTATGCCATTGAAAGTGCGAAACTTGAAACTTCGTTTACTTATCTTGGATTCCTTGTGAATGGTTTGTGCTTCAAGAGTGGCGTCGATGGTACGGCGAATCAGATCTTCAGCTTGAGGTTCTTCTTTATCAGTGGACGCTCCTTGTAGCTTTGTCAATTGCGCTTGCAAAGCTTGCCTAGCTCTTCGCTCTTCTTCCAATTGCAGCATGATAAGATTCAGCTTTTGTTCCATGGTAGGCTCGGGTAGGTCGTCTTCAGCCATAGGATCATCCATATGTGGGGTAGTCATCCTGTAAAACTCAACAAACCTTTCTCACTCAAAATCAGTTAGCGGGATGAGCGTAGCTCAAATTTGGGGTTACAAGGCTATGTATTTTTGGGTATTTTCTTCTTCAATTTTTAGAAATTCTGCAATATTTCTGTCTCCGTTTGCTGAAAGTACTTCAACGAACTTGTAGATAGGTAGAACAGCTTGCTGCGAACAACTTTCCAGTTCAGAGTTTTTGCATACGAACAAGTCTTCTATGAGTTTTAAGCACTAGTCAGTTCTGATTTAGTCTGACTTGCAGAGTTGCAGACTTAGCAGACTTGCAGGGTTGTTGACTTGCTGGACTTAGGCCGACTTGCAGAACTTGCAGTACTTGATTCCAAGTGACTTACTGAACTTGACTTCTGGAGTGCGAGACCCGGAGTTTACAGACTTGTTTGGCCAGTGTGACTTATAAGAAGCCTTAAGCTTAAGTAATTAAGCTTAAGCTTAAGTGCTTAAGGCTTAAGGAGGACTAGCAGAGGCCGCCGTTTTTGATCGTGAGGGGGGGGGGGGGTTTTTTTCCCACGCGGAATTTTCGGGGCCTCCTCTTCCAAGTCAATTTGATGATTTGAAGCTTTATAAGCTTCTTAAGCTTAAGATTAAGCTTTAAGGTAATAATAAACTTGGTTATGAAGAAATCTTATCTCTGTTTGCAACGACTTGATGAAGAGAATGGATGAGTGGTCCTCCGCCGACAGAGCCTGGTCCTTCGCGATCTGACAGTGGAAATACGGGTTCTTGATCGCCAGAAGTCTGCCTGTATCGACGGTTCGCGACGAGATTGACTGTAGAGGCCGTTTGTTCCTGGAGCTCCGCCTTCGCCCGAGATTGGTAGCGATTGGAAGCCCTTGATCTCTGCTCCACTCTGATACCACTGGTGCGTAGATCGGTCGCAGATAGCTCACGTGGTGAATCCCGGAAGGTCCCCAAGAACAAAGTACTCTACTTTTTAGTACAAAAACCCATGTAAAAGCAAGCACGACATGAGACAAGAGACAAATTGGGTTCAATCTCCCCCATGCCTTGTGTGAGCGCTTCACAAAGCATGTATTTAATGTATATTTCCAATCTTCATGCTCAAAAATAGCCCAATTACAAAAATATGACAAGCTTTTAGCTTTTGAGTTTGCTTTCTACCAAAAATAGGAAAATAAAGCTAATGGACGGTGCCCATAAAGTCTGGCACGCCCAATCTCAATGTCCAAATAGAAATAACATATCCAGGCACATAAGCGCATACAAAATAATAATAAATAATCGATGTCTCTATAGACATAACAAAATATAGGCGTGGCGCCTATCAAAATATAGTCCAAAGGTCGAAAACCCGCTAGACTCCAATGCTTTCCTCCGCCACTGCTGCTATCTCTACACATCAACTGAAGCATTCACAATCGTTAGTAAAATAACACAATTAAACCGACAAAAGTGAATACCTAGCAGTCTTCAGCTACATAAATAAATCAACTGGTTAGAAATAAATCCTAACCTTAATTTATTACGAGTGCGCACTCTAAACTCATAAACGTTTATTAATTTAATATGCATTTTGCGGAATCACCCGCTATGGAATCACCCATGTACACACTAAATTAATGAAACGCCCGAAAAGGACAGGCGTCCCCATCAACTTCTCGCACAAAGAATCCTCTTTGCGTATGAGCCCCGGTCATCTAAGTTTACGGAATCCACCGTAAAACCTCACGGAATCCACCGTGGAATATGCCTCCTGGCATCATGCCCAAAACCTCAGAAATAGTAAAAGTCACCTCACTGCCAAGTATCTTGTCATTAAAGATTTTCTTCATGTCCGTAGATATTTCAATATCTGACATCAATCTAAACCATGGCTGCTTTCTCTCTCTAGGCTCTTGCCTCTTTTCTTTCTTTTGAGCATCTTCCATCTGTCATTTTGGCCCTGGTCTCAAAGACGGCCTTGCATGGGTGGAGTAACAAACTCACCCCCTCTAGTCTTTTTAGCTGCATTTGGATTCTCTTCATCCCTCTTACGCTTCTCCTCAACAAGTACATCTGCTCCCTGAGACTTAGCCAAGTAGGCATAAATAGTGTACCTGTCAACAGGCGAATCCCAACCTGTCTCAGATCTGATGTTAGAACCTGCACTAGTCAAAACAGACTACTGAATTTTCCCTTTGTTTGCCGTCTTCATAGCATAGGTCCATAATGCTGACTGACTCTCTGAACCTTTCTCAATCTGGACTCCATATATAGAAGCATCTCCTCTAGCTACCACATAAGAAGTACGCGTAGCCATGTCATCTACTACCACATAAGAAGTACGCGGAGCTCCTATTTCAGTCAACCAGATCTTGCCATCTTGTCCCCAAAATATCAAATTCTTCCTCCTTGCATCTTGAAAAGATTCGCAATCCCTGCAATACTGATGGTCCGTACTATCACACCAAATACATCTTCGATCTCTCCTAGGTGCACTAGGAGCACTCCTAGGTGTAGTAGGAGCACTAGAAGAAATAGTAGGCGCAGTCGAAGCAAACTGCTCTTTCAATTTTCCCACCAATTCTACTTTAACTGACTCCAGTGTCAAATCTGTTATGCCTTTGATTATATCATCAAGAGAGGAAGGAACCGACGGAGCGTATGGTTTTGGAGCAGAAGGACCTGGTATCGGTCTTGGAATAGGAGGAACAGGAGGATTTGAAACAGTAGGCACTGGCATAGGCGAAGAAACTGGCTGAGGAAAAGAAGAAATAATAGGGGTAGAAGCAGGCATAGGAGCAGAAGACGGCGTCAGTGTCATGGATCCATTCTGTAGTAGGCGGGGTCTTCCATATCCGCCTCTTGGTCAAAGTCGAGACCGCATCCTGAGCATCTTGCCAATCTATTTTAAGACCCATAGGCTTCGTGCGATCCTCAAGAAGCTCTCCTAATTCTTCCTGAAGAGCAGGATCTGCAGCTTGCAAGAAAAGCTCAACTTTCTCAACATCCAATGCTCTTTGTTCAATGGCATCAAGCTGACTATACCTCTCTTTAAATTCTTGTATCAATTCTGAAGCAGCCAGTTCTTTGTTTGGCATATAGACCCACTCTCGGAATGATCGCCGCGTGTATGATGCCACGAGGTATATTTCACGGTGGATTCCGTGCCACGGTGGATTTTGTGAGGTTTTACGGTGGATTCCATAAACTTTGATGACCGGGGCTCATACACAAAGTGGATTCTTTGTGCGAGAAGTTGATGGGGACACCTATCCTTTTCGGGCATTTCATTAATTTAGTGTGTACATGGGTGATTCCATAGCGGGTGATTCCGCAAAATGCATATTAAATTAATAAATGTTTATGAGTTTAGAGTGCGCACTCGTAATAAATTAAGTAGGTTAGGATTTATTTCTAACCAGTTGATTTATTTATGTAGCTGAAGACTGCTAGGTATTCACTTTTGTCGGTTTAATTGTATTATTTTACTAACGATTGTGAATGCTTCAGTTGATGTGTAGAGATAGCAACAGTGGTGGAGGAAAGCATTGGAGGATAGCGAGTATTCAATTTATCATTTATATTTTGATGGGCGCCACGCCTATATTTTGTCGCGCCTATTTATTGAGGTGTTGGATATTTATTATTATTTTGTATACGCGTGGGCACACGATTATGCTATTTACACTTGGACATTGTATTGAGCATGCCAGACTCTTTGGGCACCGTCCGTTAGCTTTATTCCTATTTTTGTGTTAAAGCAAACTCAAAAGCTAAAAGCTTGCTATTTTGTAATTTGGGCTATTATTTGAGCTTGAAGATGATTAATATGTAAAGTACATGCTTTGTGGAGCACTCACACAAGGCATGGGGGGAGATTGCACCCAATTGGTCTCTTGTTCATGTCGTTCATGCTTTTTACCTTGTATTTTGTGCAAAAAGTAGAGTTCTATTGTTCTTGGGGACCTTCCGGTATTCACTACGCGAGCGTACAGCATCCGATCTGTGCACCAGTGGTATCAGAGCGAAGCTGAGATCAAGAGCTTTCAATCGCTACCCATCTTGTGCGAAGGCGGAGCTCCTGGAACGATCGGGCTCTACGGTCAATCTCGTCGCGAACGGTCGATATGGGTGGATTCCTGGCAATCAAGAACCTCTGTTTCCATCATCAGACTGCGAAGGAACAGCCGGCAGAGGCAGAGGACCACTCCTACATCCTCTTCTTCAAGTCGTGGAGTTTCAGAGAGATAAGTCATAAATTCCATATCTCAAAGCTTTAAAAATTAAAGCTTAGGAAGCTTAAAGCTTCAAAACTGCATCGCGTGGTATCTCAGGAGGCTTCCGTGATTTTTCCCCGCCTTTCAAAAACGCCCCCCCCTCCCCACGATTTTGCTGTTTTTGATAGATTAAGCTCATAAGCTAATCACTTAAGTTCCAAGTCACTTAAGCTTCTCAACTCAGCAAGTCTGCAAAGTCCAAGTTCTGCAAGTATTCTAAGTCGAAGTTCTGCAAGTTACATAGAGCAACCAAGTTCTACAAGTCTACAAACTCTGCAAGTCACATAAGTCTGGTACTCTACAAGTCAAACAAGTCACCTGAAGTCAAAACTGACTTTTGTTCAAAACTCATAGAAGGGCTATTCCTGCGCAGAAACTCCGAACTGCAAAGTTGTTCATTGGAAGGTTGTTGGTGAGATAAAGGAATGTGTACTGCCACAATCAATCAAGGTTTTGAAACCTATCACCGAGAACTGGCGATTCGGCCCTTTCTTGTATAAAGCGACATGGACTGTCGCTCTTTCGAATTCTGCTTCCATGGTCGAATCTTCCTGTTCTTCTTCTTCACCTCTTTGCCTATTGGCAATGCAGGCGGTTCTTCCTCTTCCTCTTCCTCAAGTAGCGGCTGCTTGATCACGGCTTGTTCCTTGAAAAGGTGCTTGGCGATGTCCTCCACCAAGCTTGGGACATTGTCTCTTGAAGTGACTGGGTTCGTTGTAGTGGAAACAACGGAGGTTTCGGCCATTACTTTGAGTAGGAACAAAGTTGTTGACGTTATTCATCCTTGCTTTCTTTCTTCGAGACGGGTATTTATTGGTGGATTTAAGCCCGCACAAAATTTGGACACCTGCTATGTCATGTCCATCTATGGTGCATATTTTAAAAGTGAGACGAATTTAAAGTAGTATGTGTCAAGAGTGAGTCCTAGCTGTTTCAGCTCGTAGAACTCATTCATTTTTTGCGTGTGATATGCAGGTGGTAAGTATCTTCCCTGCACGGCTTTCTTCAGCTTCTCCCAGGTAACGGATCCCTCTGCGATCCCTTGATCCCTACACCATTGCTTCCACCAAAGTCTAGCTTCACCGGTGAGCTTTAACTTGGCGAGCATAGCTTGATTGGCGGGTGCAGTATCGGCTACTTCGAAGTAATCCTCCATGGATTCAATCCAAATTTTAGCATCAGCCTAGACGAATCTGCCTCTCCCATCAAACTCAGGTGGCTTAATCTGCTTGAGAAGGAGCTTCTTCTCCTAGATCATAGCAGTACTTGATGTAGGAGGCGAATTAGGAACCTATACCTAGGGTTGTGCCTGAATAAAGGTTTTCTTAATGTTATTATACGATAATTGATGTTAGCTTATCTTTAATTCAGTTATCTCATAAACAATGTAGCTACTTAACTTTTTATCAAATCTTATGCACAGCCAGACATTGATAAAAAGAAGTCTTTATTTGTATTTATATGGCATAGCCCTTTCAAATACAACATTTCATGTGATGATAAGCCAATTGTTACATTTAGTTTGGGGAGAATAACATTGTATTACATTTATCTACAGGAACTGTGTAGTAGTAAGGTTTTGGGTCATGGATCTTCAGGAATCAGTAAGTCATTGGAAGTTCAGGATATCCTTTCCGTTGGAATCCATACTTCTCATGGCGGCCCAACACTTTAATCCTATCGGCGGGGATTACACAAGTTACTTCCTCATATACATATGAGTTCATCTCAACCCTTCGATCTCGAATATGTAAAGTCGAATTTACGTGAGCTTCCACAAAAACGAACAGCTTCACGACTTTCAGGTCTTCCAACCACTTGATCCTCTTTAGGTTGGTCTATAGATAAGCAAACTGGTGGGCGGCTATATAGTAGATTCCTGAACCACCCGTCCATCTTCATTCCATGTATAAAGGTGATGGATTATAGATCTGCTCCAGGATGTTCATCATCCCAATTCTTTGTCTATAAAGCGGAGAATGCATTGCAGTCATAAACATGACTTGAAATACCAAGAACTTGTTCCACGCTTCGTAATTCTGCAAGATAGTATTGAAGGTAAGGAAATGTTTGGACAGTAACAATTTCTTTACTTCATTTCATTGAGATTTCATAAAAACAATTGCGTTGTTGGTCGGCTCCGATACCAAATGTAACGTGTCCACTAGTATCATCTAGGACACGTCTTAGCAGTCCATCGGAAAGGATGTCTAGAAAGCTCCGCCCGGCACTCCCATGGAATGTTATGGGGTTTGCGATCTAGGGCTTTCCACGTCTGCCACGTAGCGGAAGTATTCTGGCCGTTCCCACTTAGGATCGACCGGAATTTGGGCTTCCCTGATTGGTCATTTCCTAACAGCAACTAGCGTCGGACCCAAGCGAACTACTTTACGCAGAAACGCCAGGTCCAAAGTGGATTCATGCTGCACTTAATTCAAAGAGAATGGAAAATGAGAGGGATGCAAAGCTCAACCTCTCTACCATAAGGCATAGTCCCATTCTGTTCCCCTAAAACAGCGTAAATTGGTTAAGACATAACTCTAGGTCAACACTTTTCTTGTTCGTGTCCTTTGACGATCATCTCGCTGTTCTTTAAGATTTGATAAAAGTTCCCGGCCAACCGGGACCACCCACAACCGTAGGACGGACCCATGGCCCATCCTCCGCACTTTCCTCGGTTTGTTTTAGTTAGGTAATTATCTAACACATTAATTGGACATGTAACAATCAACTTCTTTAATTAATCCGTTAAGCACTGGTTCCTTCACGTAATCTTATCACGTGACATAGAAAAACAATATCAAACAAGATCTTTATTAACATATCATCATATTTATCTTTGAAATACAAGGAGTTCCGCCCGTAGGCTTGTCCATAATCCGCCCAAAGGCTATCGAATAATCCACAGGGATCACTATTCCAAGTTTCCACCCTAGACTAGTATGCGGGCCTCGAGATCCAATCCCCAGTCATGTTAGCCTCTTGTGCAGGATCCAAAAGGCGAGGGATTTACGGCCAAAGCCCCCCTTGGCACCCAAGCATCCTCCAGCTCCAAGTAGAGCTCAACGGAGAGACCTCTCACGGTGGGTTCGTTCCACGTTCCCAGCACGGTCAACAACCCCCTTGGTTAGGGTCAGGCAAGCAGTTGGGGGTAACTGAAGCTGCCTCTTCCTTCAGGCCTTTAACCTGAAGTATAGATATTCATTTAATTTGTAATTCATAAATCAAACAGTGCTCTAAAATCTCTAGCAAGCACAAACATTTCCATTAGTCGATCTTGTTGTTGGCAAACTGCTAAGGAAGGAGTCTTTCCTTTTGAATGCATCTAGCACTCGATCCGGGGTACCTTGCAACTTGGCAAGATCCCTTATATTCCGGGTTAGGGCGTACCCTATTAACCCAACTTGGTCAACCCTAAAGCTCATTGGATACTTTAGTTTCCGGTTTTTAACCTTCCTTACTTAGAAGGATATCAAAGAATACATCCTTTTGCAAGATAACTTGCATAAGGATCCGCCATCCTTTTTTGAGGGTATTCAACCTTTCTTCTTGTGAATCAATCACAAGACCATATGACTTCGTACTTACTGCGCAAGTCCTGCATCATAATATGCGATGAAACAATCCGTTTCAGTTTCTTTAAGCTGACGTTTGTCAGACCTAGGGTCTCCTTTTATTATTTTCTTTAAGAACCTCAGGGACAAACCCTAGTTCTTTTACGTTAACGATTTATTGACCCTACAATCAGGGAAGGTGGGCAAGTATTTAAGGTATAAACTTTTCTTGGATTTTAAATCATTCCCAATGCATATTTTGCAGCATAGGTATTTCTAAGTTTATATTAATTCGGTTAACTTTTCGAAGGTAATATCGAGATCACTTCTGCACGATTTGCTATCTATATGCCAATTGATTTTTCAATCCTAAACTTTATCAGTTTGAGGTTAGGTAAATTCAATTAATCTTCCTTTTTTTTTCCTTGCGAACAAAACTCATGCCAAATATACAATCTTTTCCTTGCTAAGATATGCAGTTTAGCAATGATAACTTACTAGAGTTTAAGCAACGTAAGAAACCTTTCATGAATTTCACCTTCTATGATGATTCATTATAAAAAGAATAGGGGTTAATGGTGCAAGATGTAGTTTTTATTCCTTCAAGATTTAACTGGAATATACTACTTTAGTGGGTAAATAATCTTGCTCATAATTTCGTTTCAGTGCATAAGGCTATTTGAAGGAAAACCATGTTTATACTTTATCCATTTTGCATGATCAATTAAACTAAATTCCTTCATCGTAAATAACTAGGACAAAATATATCTTATCCCTGACAATTCATCTTGCATGATTGAATTAAAACTGATATAAAATTTAAGAAGGAAAAACCTAGTTTTGGGGTGAGATATCCACATGGATACCGGGAGATGACCCTCCCGCAGGTACTCCTTGGACTTTCTTAGGTGGCATCGCAGTTGTAATCCTTCGAACGTGGAAGCGGCTTTACACTCCTTTTCGGAATTCACCGTCGCTTCAATATTCCTCTTCTCTCTTTCGAGTCCAGGAATCGTTAAGGGATTGACCACGAGAAAGGGGTAACAAGACCTTTAAGGTCTTAGCTTCTTCGGAGAGGGAAAGGTTTATAAAGCCTAAAAGAAAAAGGCCTTATAGGGATCCATACGTGGTGAAAATGGTGTGTGTGAGTGTGGTTTCAAAAAACATATGAAGGGCCTTGGGAGATCTTTGGGCTTGGGGGTAAAAGGTATAGGAAGCACTACAAAAGAAACGAGGCATAGACGCGCATGTTAGACGCGCAAAGTCGGGCGTGTCTATCATAGCATCTATAAGTGCGTGTAAACGTGTGTGTAAATAGACGAGAATTTTTCATCTATATATCCACGCAAATAGACGCTAATATAGACGCGCCAGCAGACGCACAATTATTTAACCACCTAAAATTAGCAATTCACATAATTAAAAAACCAAAGTTAATAATTATTTAACCACCTCAAATTGATTCTTGAGCATGCACATGTGCGCATGATAAAAACCATAGAATTAAGAATACACATTGAATCATTGAATTAAAAAAATAAAGTTAATAATTACTTTTTCATTTCTCTCTAATGAATGCCAGTTCCTCCAGTTGACAAGCCTGATATAAGTAATTAGTGGCAAGCGATAGAAACCTTACAATTAGTAGCAAGCATTGCAATATGTATCTCGTAATTTCTCTACGTACTTGAAGATGATAAAAGATACTTCCTTTTTATTATGGAAAATTCAATTTAGCTTTAACATTGACTATTGATTCTTGAGTATGCACGTGTGTGCATGATAAAAAGCATAGAATTAGGAATACACATTGAATCAATAAGCAAATTAAGTATGTTACAGTGAATGATCCATGTCATCTTCAATGAGATCAGCCCTTGCTAAACTATCTACTTCTAGCTCTATGTTACAAGAGATAATGAAACAAATAAATCTATCCCACTATCAGATGTGTTGCTATATTTCTCAATAACTTCATCAATATCATCGACAATCACATTATTGTCTTCTTCTGCATTTCCTTGAACATCCTCGCGAGGTTCATCTTGTACTATATCACGCATATCATCCATTATGGTGTCATCATGCACATCATCATTAATTGTTGGATTGTCATCTGCTATCTCCATGATGGCAATATTATCATATATTGGTTTTGAACAATTAGATATAGGGATGACATACCACCATCGGTTATTGTTTACCATTGGATGATACACAACTTGTGAATAACAAAAGCAAAAAACTTAAGTACTTATTATATTGTGTATATGTATCACATGTATACATATAAAAAAATAAGCCTTTGCATATATGCCTACTCGCATTGTTGAGGTAGTACTAATGTGTCATTCTTGTTTTGGTGAAATTTTGTAGAGTCAATGATTACAAAACCACTTGGATGACGTCTGATTGTGCAATGCTCACCATTTGTTACCACTTCTTTAAGCCACTTCACATCCAGTACATATATAAAGAATCGTCTGAAGTCAAGCTTCAGAATATCTTGGATCAAGCCACAATAACCTTCCATGGTACCATTGGCATCCTCGAAGTGAGCAAGGACACCACAATCTTGGGTATTTCTCTTTTCATCTATACGTTGAGTTCGAAGATGTTTACCCTCACACCAAAGTGCATTGAATAATGTGCACTAGTAGTAAAAGATAAAAGATCAAACATGTCAATTATTTATATAAAATAAAACCTATAGAAACAAATTAATTGATAGTATGTCTTACCTTTGATAAGCAACCTCGTGTGTATTCCCACTCTTCTTGAGATATATTAATTTCCTCCTCTTTTTCCATTCTCTCCATTTCCTCATGTAACCAATCTATATCAATATGATGTGGGAGCGCATTTAGATGATCTGGAAATGAGACATTACATCCATATCTAGTGCGAAATTCTTGTCTTTCACTTTTTCTTCTTGCCCTTGCTTCATTATATAGTGTCACCCATTTGCTCATTACATCACTATTGAGCACACAAAAACTATTTAACTTACGAAGTTCTTCTTTTGTTAGCACTTTACTCATTCCTTTTCCTTGAGGTACTATAGAGGTCATCCTCAAGTCTTCATCATCTTTCCATAGTCGTAGTTGAGAGGGATCCACTTTAGCAAGATATTCAGAGATATAAACAAGGGATGATTGCACTAATCAACCCTCAGCCATGCTTCCCTCGGGCAGTGCTTTTTGCCTCACAAAATCTTTCAAGGTTTTCATGAAGCACTCAAGAAAATGTAAAATATTACACAGTGCAGCAAACAGAATCTGAGAAAGAGATAGAGAGTACGCAACAGATAAGAGGAGAATCAGTAAATTCTTTAACTTCAAACAACTGATACAAAGATGGCTTTGTCCACCCGTGCGCTTCCACTATGTAAAGCTTAGGTGGTGATCTAGACAGAAGATAGGTGAAGAGCTTAAGGCTAGCTGGAACAACAACTCGGACTGGGTGAAAGATGAGTGAGTGATGGCTGCGAAGGGGTTTAGCTTTTATAGCCCGCGAAGGTGGTTAGGTCGGTGACCTACCATATGAGCCCCCAGGCCCCACAATAGGGGCCCCTTTTAACTCCCTTACCACGCAACTCAATGCAATGTGCCTCGAGTTGCTACCAGCTTAACCACTCCGTCTAACCCAAAGATTAGACCCACAACAGTCACCTTTTTGCCATCCGGTCACATAGACCTCATCTGATATACAAGTCAGGACTCAACCAATGTCCGGGCTCACATTTGGCTTCTCCTCATAATGGGGGCCTTACAACTTTGAGTACCATGGGTCATTGGTACCACCTAATGAGGGTGGGGCATTGATCATATCTAACACCCCCCCTCAATGTCCACCCATAGGTGAACTATCTCCTCGGCCCAATGCCGAGTCTCTGAAGATGAACTTGAAGCAGATCCTTCGTAAGTGCTTTGGTGAAGATATCTGCTCCATTCTCCTCTGTTGGACAGTAGACCAATTCCACTATCCCATCCAACATCAAATCACGCACATAGTGATACTGGATCTCTATATGTTTGGTGCGTGCATGAAACAGTGGATTTTTGGCAATGGCAATGCAACTCTGATTGTCACATCTCAGCACAGTTGGTTCTTCATCCTGCACTCCCATATGCCATAGAATCCTTCTCAACCATACGGCCTCACATGCGTCAAAACAAGCTGCCTTGTACTCTGCTTCGGTAGAAGATAATGCCACTGTTGGTTGCTTCTTACTAATCCAAGAGAAAATTCCTGAACCCAAAGAGAAACAATAACCAGAAACTGACTTCCTAAAATCAATGTCTCCTACCCAATCTGAGTCACAGTTCCCCACAAGAGAAGTTCTGAAACTATATGTGATACCATAATCAAGAGTTTTCTTCAAGTATCCAAGCACCCGCATCCCAGCCTTCCAATGACTCTCATGAGGTTTTTTTGAGAACCTGCTCAAAACACCAACAGCAAAACTGATATCTGGTCTAGTGTTACACAAGTAGATCAGACTGCCGACCAACCTCCTATACCTCCCAATGTCTGCTAGTGCTGATATATCCTCGACGGATAACTTTGCATTCACCTCCATAGGTGTAGCTATCTCCTTGCACTCGATCATGCCAAATGCCTTCAAGATCTCCCATGCATACTTCTTCTGAGAGATGAAGATCTTTCCTGGCTCTTGCCAGACTTCAATCCCCAAACAATAGTGCAGCAAGCCCAAGTCTGTCATTTCAAACTCAGAACTTAAAGCCTTTCGAGTTTGGTTGATCATATCTTCATAGTCACCTGTAATAAGAAGGTCTTCCACATATAGGACAATCACTACAGACTTTTTACCATCCCTGTAAACATACAAGTTAGCATCTGAGACACATCTTTTGAAGTTTAGGTTTAAAAAACCTATCTATCCGTTGGTACCATGATCTGGGGGCTTGTTTCAACCCATACAATGCCTTCTTCAGTTTACACACTTTGTTCTCAGAATGGGGGGCCTCAAACCCTAGTGGCTGAGCCACATACACCTCGTGCTTGAGGTCACCATTTAAGAACGCTGACTTAACATCCATTTGGTACACTGGCCACTTCTTGTGGGCAGCCACTGCAAGTACCGTGTGAATAGTGGTCATTCTGGCAGTTGGGGCAAATGAGTCTTGAAAATCAAACCCTTCAACTTGTGAAAATCCTTGGGCAACCAGTCTAGCTTTGTACTTTTCTAAGGTACCATCAGCCTTGTACTTTACCTTCCAGATCCACTTGGTGCCAATAACCTTCCGCTTTGCTGGTCGATCCACTAGCTCCCAAGTGTCATTCTTCATTATGCTGTCATACTCCGCCTGCATAGCAACCTTCCATGATGGAACTGCAAGTGCTTCTTCTAAATCAGCTGGCTCCTTTACTTCTCTCATAATCTCAACCATCAAGGCCATATTGACTATGTGAGCAGAAGCCCTCCTTTTCTCCTCTATTCTTTGAGACCTCCTTGGTCCGTCTGCCTTCTCCTCAACAGATGCAGGCATAGGTTTATTGTGGTCATAGAGCTGCTTCACCCAGCACGGCAATGGCTTTTCTGGTGGGGTGATATCAGGTTGGTGAACTTTTTCCTCATCATCTGAAGATGATGCTTCCTCCTCCTTAAGGATAGGGATAGCTCTCGCGATAGGTTCATAGTGGACTACTTCTTCGCTTGATGATAAAGTGGAAGAACTTTCCTTCTCCTCCTCCATTGTATGCGGCTCCTCCTTGAACACCACATCACGGCTCGCGATGATCTTCTTTGCCTCTTGGTCATATAATTTGTAAGCCTTCTGCTCATCACTATAACCCAAAAAGATACATTTTCTTCTTTATGGTTGTAACTTGTTTCTCTTCTCATGTGGAACATGTGCATAACATTCACATCCAAAAATTCTGAAATGTGAGACAGATGGTTTCTTACCAGTGTAAGCCTCATGAGGTGTTTTTCCCTTGAGAGCCTTTGTATAGCTCCAATTTAGAATGTAGACTGCAGTATTAACAGCTTCAGCCCAAAAATGGTTAGGCAATCCCTTGCCCTTTAGTATGCATCTTGCCATCTACACAATGGTGCGATTCCTGCATTCCATAACACCGTTTTGCTGAGGTGTGTGAGGCGTTGTCAATTGACGCTTGATCCCTTTGCTCTTGCAAAAGCCTTCAAACTCCTTTGAGTTGAACTCACCACCACCATCTGTTCTAAATTTCTTCACACTTTTCCCTGTTTCATTCTCAACAAGTATTAGCCATTCTTTAAACTTACCAAAAGCTTGAGCCTTATCATGAAGGAAGTACACCCACATCTTCCTACTGTAGTCGTCGACAATCAACATAAAATAAGAAGATCCCCCCAAGGCCTGTGTAGGCATCTTACCACACAAGTCAGCATGCACCAACTCTAGAGGAGCCTATGCTCTATTCTTGCTTTCTTGTGGAAATGCCTTTCTCTGTTGCTTGCCCATTATACAAGCTTCACATGGTTCCTTCAATTCAGTTATTGTAGGTAGGTGAGCAACCATACCTTGCTTTTGCATCTCCTTCAATACTGCAAATCCGATGTGTCCAAACCTTTCATGCCAAAGCTTACTTGTGCCCACTCCAGCGGTGGCTGTAAGAGCACTTAGCTCATACAGGTTGTTCCTTCTTTCTCCTTTGCCAACAATTGTGCCAGCACTATCAATAATTTCTGCACCTGTCTTCTTGAACCTCACTTCATGACCAAGATCAGTTATGGCAGCAACTAATAAGAGATTTCTTCTGATTTCGGGAACATACAACACATTTGAAAGCTTTTTGACTTCACCATTTGCAGCAACAAAAGAAATAGTACATGTGCCCGCAGCAAGGCATTTAGCATCATTTCCAACCATCACAGTGATGGATTCTTGTAAAGGCTGCATAGAACTATATAGATCTTTCTTGTTGGTGGTCATGTGACGGGAGGCCCCACTATCCAACACCCATGAGTCAGTGGTAGATTCTTCTTGTGCCGAGGAGCACACTTCCTCAATGGTCGCCATGAATAATTCCAACTCTGCTTCAGCCGTATTGGCTGTCTCTTTCCCTTTACTTTTAAGGGTACCATTCTTTTCATCTGCCTTCTTGACACGACAATCTACAATTGCATGTCCTTTCTTCTTGCAGTAGAAGCACTCTCCTTGAAACTTCTTCTTGCCGCCCTTCTTCTTTTTGTCACCATCATTTTTGGTGGAGGAAACACCTTTGCCTTTTGCATTGGCAGAGAATGCAGCATCTCCATTGTTGCTTCCTTCTCAGGCTTTCAGCCTCAACTCCTCCTCCATTAATAATGCACAAAACTCCTCAAATGTCAAAGCTTGAGGTCTCACCTGAGTATTAAGGGTAGTTACTAGTCCATCAAACTTTTGTGGACAAATCCGAAGACACCTGCGAGCTAGCTCTTCGCTAGTCTTTTGTATCCCAGCGCCAGCCATCTAGTCGCGCAAATTCTTAATCCGAGTGATGAATGCTTCAACCGTCTCTCCTTCAGCAAACTTCTCCGCTGCTAGTTGATTCTCCAAGTTTTGAATCCTTGTTTGGTTTCGTGTTTCATACTGACTCCTTAGTACATTCGAAGCCTCTAACGCTTTGGTTGTATGCTGAATCAAAGTCAAAACACTGTTAGAATAACTTGTAACTAAGGCACATAATGCATCTGCATTCCTTTGTTTCCAAGCTCGTAGAAGATCTGCATTCGGAGGAATCATCACACTAGGATTTGATGGGTCGGGGGTAGGCAGTGGTTCTACGTCAGTCCCCAGCACAGTCTCCAGAAGCTCATAAGAATCAAGGATAGTTGTAATTTTGAACTTCCACAAGGTGTAGTTTGTACCATCTAACTTGCCTTTGCTGAAGGTTGGTGGATGAATCCTCAGTGTTTGAATAGCCGCTACAGCAACACCACCTCCTGCACCGCTTCCGGAAGTCGACATAGTTTCTCTTTGCTGTTGAAGCCTTTGCCTCTTGCACACTCTCCGATCTCTAGAGCCCCCTGGGCTCTGATACCATGTAAAATATTACACGGAGCAGCGAACAGAATCTGAGAAAGAGATAGAGAGTACGCAACAGATAAGAGGAGAATCAGTAAATTCTTTAACTTCAAACAACTGATACAAAGATGGCTCTGTCCACCCGTGCGCTTCCACTGTGTGAAGCTTAGATGGTGATCTAGACAGAAGATAGGTGAAGAGCTTAAGGCTAGCTAGAACAACAATTCGGACTGGGTGAAAGATGAGTGAGTGATGGGGCTGCGAAGGGGTTTAGCTTTTATAGCCCGTGAAGGTCATTAAGTCGGCCTGTTGACTCGACCTACCATATGAGCCTCCACTAGTCGGCCAGTGGAATATTCCCTTTACCATCGGGCCGGGAGCACTACCCCCGGACCCCCGCCAGGGGGGCAACTGGCCCCCCTGGGACCCCCCAGCCATGTAAAATATTTTACATGGTATCAGAAGGGCTCTGATACCATGTAAAATATTACACGGCGCAGCGAACAGAATCTAAGAATCTCTTTCTCAGATTCTGTTCGCTGCGCCGTGCAATATTTTACATAGTGGATCATCTGGCTTCCGCGGCCCCCGGACCCCACAATAGGGGCCCCTTTTAACTCCCTTACCACGCAACTCAATGCAATGTGCCTCGAGTTGCTACCAGCTTAACCACTCCGTCTAGCCCAAAGATTAGACCCACAACAGTCACCTTTTTGCCATCCGGTCACATAGACCTCATCTGATATACAAGTCAAGACTCAACCAATGTCCGGGCTCATATTTGGCTTCTCCTCATAATTGGGGCCTTACAACTTTGAGCACCATGGGTCATTGGTACCACCTAATGAGGGTGGGGCATTGATCATATCTAACAGAAAAAACATCCACCTTACATGAACTGCCCCACAAAGTGCGATCTCATCAATCAAATGTTTGAGTAAATGTAATTGAGTAGTCAAAATGGATCGAGGAAAATTTTCCACCACCAAACAAACCACCTCAACAGATAATACTCGAGCATCTTGCAATGTGTTTGGATCAATTTCCTTCGAGCTCACATATCTGTCAAGATGTATTTGAGAATTGTTTATTTTTGTGTAGAAATTCAAAGATATATAATGAAAAAATACAATGTATATACACCTCACAAGCTCTCCCATCTTGCAAATGATATCACGTACATCTTTGGAGGCACAATGGGATATGCTAGTAGGAAGTACGAACTGAATGTAAACAATATTCATAGATCAAATGATTAGTTGAGGAAAAAGTCATCATACCCCAAAGTTTACACATAGTTACTCCACTAATTACTATATTCATGGTTAGAGATACCCTTACTTGAATAATTTTGTGCCAATTGTGGGACTTCAAACCAGATAGTTGCTCCACACCTCTTTTCTTTTTCTTTATGAAGACTCCCTTGAGACATCTCATACATCCTACAGTGGGTGTTCGAAAGCTATATATTTGTTCCTTCACTATTGTTTCCTCGTTCTTTGACAACATCCAAGGTCCATGGGGTAGCTCAATCTTTCCTCTGGGTCCAATGCGTGGCCAGGCTCGTCTCATGCGACCAATGTTACGTAAATCCTCCCTTACATTAACTGAATCACGAGCCCCTATCAAGTGATCCCATAATGTAGATACAACATTTTTGAATATGTGCATGGGGTCCAATAGGTGATTGATCTTGAGTTCAGTCCAGTACGGAAGACGAAAAAATATAGAGAACCTAACAAACAAACAATATATTATGTAAACAATTCATCATGCTAAATACTTTAAAGTCAATCGAGAGAAATGCACTTCTTACCGACTCATGCCGAGTGGAGGGTGGCTGTCGGCATTAATCCATCTCTCCTTCCAATCTCGAATGGTTAGAGATTGTGGAGTCATTCCATTAGTAGGGAGAATATATTTGGGATGGTCAATAGGAAGAAATCGATGATGATTGTCGTAGATAACCTTCTTTAAACGTGCCGGCCTAGAGGAAATTAGAGAGGGACCACAAATAGGACATGCATGATATCCTGATGTGGTTAAACCTGAAAAAACAAGTGAATTAATAAAATGCAATTGATTCAAGTCTTGAATTTCAAATATAGAGTTATATACATGTACCTGAACACTCTCTGTATCCTGGAAAGTCGTGCATGGTCCACAACAACATGGCCCTCAATGTGAAATCTCTAGAGGATGCAGATCACTTGTATCTTGCACCTCAATACCTTCCCATAACATTTCTAACTCTTCAATCAAAGGCTCTAAGTAAATGTCCATGTTTTTTACCTTGTGCTTTCCAGGAATCAGAAGGGACAACATCACATGTCCCTTTTTAATTGCCATGGATGGAGGAATATTATAGTTCACCAATACCACTGGCCATACACTGTATGATGTGCTTTTGATGCCAAATGGACTGATTCCATCCATACCTAAACCAAATCTCAAATTTCTTGGCTCTTATTTGAAAACAGGCCACAAATTATCTATATGTTGTCATGCGGGTGTGTCTGCAGGGATCCTCCATTTTCCGTCACTTGAACGATGACTAGCATGCCATGGCATGAGCTTTCCAATAGACTTACACTTGAACATAAGTTTTATACGTGGAACAATCGGAAAATGTTGCAAAACCTTACGAGGCACATCCATTGACTTCATCTCCACTTCGTATCTTGATTCGCCACAAACAAGACACTCTCATGCGAACTCATGAATCCCATGAAATAAGACACAATCATTGACACATGCATGGATCTTGACATAATCGAGGTCTCCCAGAGATGTCAAGTAATGTCTTGCTTGCTCTCTCTTAGTTGGCAATTTGTTTCCTTTTGGAAGCATTTGTGATAATAACCTACATATATTTTTAAAAGTGAGTTAAAGAACCACCAACATATATTTCTGTCTGATTTCAAAATAGAATTAACAATTAATATCATGATTCATAAGCCAAACTGAATTGATACCTACTTCAATAACGCATCCAAACTGACATTACTCCATCCATAAATTGTTTGCAAGTTAAGTATCTCGAGGGACACACGAAAAACAGAGTACGTACAACCTTCATACAACGGAGTAGATGATGCTACATATAGTGGATCATCTGGCTTCGTAGAGTGACCTTCTCCCTGAACCGGTTGCGAAAATAGATGGTGTACCATGTTGTCCAAAATCTCATCCTCTACGACTTGATGGGGCATTTCATGAGGGCTACTATCATGGTCGTCAGTCTCTACTCTTCTTGAAGACTCTGCCTCCTCGCGTCAACATTTTGCAGCCTCTCGATGCCCGGAAGGGAGCATCTGAGGATGTGACACAGCATCCTGCTCAACCACAAAAGGGAGTTTTATGTACGTTGATATATAATTCCCGTAACATAGACATGCAATCTTAGTGGTAAAAAAAAACAATGAATACCGGTGATTTTTCTCGATCCCATTCTCCATACAAGCTGAGGTGTGACATTGCAATTCGACGTGCTCGAAAAATACACCCTCGACAACGATCACACATGTATTTAATTTTTCGTCGTAGCCATGCATCTCGATTCTGAAGATGCAATGTTTCATCCTCACTTGAGGATGTGCTCATTGACTCACTAGCTTGCACCGCACTAGGTGATGACGACGTCGACATGATTAAACCTAATTCATGACAACATCAAAATATTTGTCATTCATATGTTTACATAAGATCTTAATTTTAAATTTACAAAAATCATCATAAATACATTAAAACTTATGATAAGAATTCACTATCAAAACTTATCTTAAAAACAAAAAATTATGATAAATCCTAAATGCACGTCTATATCGACGTTTAACTACGTATCTATACTCGCGTCTATCTGAATAATAGACGCACATATACACGCGAAAATAGATGCACACATCAAAATTCAAACCATACTTAAATCATTTCTTTTCAAATTGCGCCTTTCCTTTCCTGCGTTGTTTGCGGTTCTGAAGCTTGAGTTTAGACGATATGCAGTCTCTTCATGCCTCACCTCCTCATGACTCACCTCTTCTTTCATTTCAAACACACAAGAAGGGAAAAAGGAAAGCCAAGGAGAGGTAGAAAGAGAGAACAAGAAAGAGGAGAACAAGAAGAAGCAGCAAGCAAGCATCAAGGGAGGGTAACTTACCAAGGAGAGGTAGAAAGAGAGAACAAGAAAGAGGAGAACAAGAAGAAGCAGCAAGCAAGCATCAAGGGAGGGTAACTTACCAAGGAGAGGAAGAAGGAGAAGGAAGAAGTGCCACCACCCGCCACACCAAACACCCAAGGTGAGTCTCTCTCTCTCTCTCTCTCTCTCTCTCTTTGTTTCTCTCTTCCTCTCTCTGCTCTGTCTGTTTATTTAGGATTTGTGATTCCATTATGTATTGCATTTTGTAAATCATCAATGGCGGTCGCCGGCCTAAAATCGGCCGACCGAGCGCGTCTCATAGCGCGTCTACATCTTAGTGTAGACGCAGACATAGACGCAAAAAATGTTTCCTCTCAGAGCGTCTGAGGGCGCGTCTTAGAGCCCGTGTGCTGGCGCGTGTGCTCTGCAATGTACACGAGATGATACATGCGCTGCACAGAAGGTTGACCTGTAGTCTACACGCGATTATATACGCGCATTGACATGGGATGCGTGTCTCACAGCGCGTCTGTGCTGCATCTTAGATGCGCAAATAGACGCGCTGGACAGAAAGTTCACTCTGGAGTGCGTCTGAGGGCGTGTCTAACTTGCAATTTAGACGCGGGGATACACGAGCCAGGTCTCCCAGTTCTGATAGTAAACAATATATTTTTGCAATGATGAATGTGACCAATCCCATGTTTGTGTTTATCAGTTTTCTTGTTTAAGAGAAGCATTAGCACTTAAGTGTTATGCTCAATGTCTAAAGAAAGCTCTTTGAAAATGTAGATAATATATGATTTTTTGTATGTAAATAAATTTGTCTTTATCCTGTGTTTTTTTTGCAGATGTCGTATCCTGGTTCATCTAGCAATGACCAAGATGTGGATTGCATGAATGATACATTGGTCTCCTTTGGCAGGGGGGTCAATGCATTTTTTGAAGGTTTTCCTAGTAGGGAAGACTTCATGGGAGAGATGACCACACACCTTGGCCGCTCTCCCACAGCGGACGAGGTGTTTAGTGCCATGTCTGGGACGCCTCTGGCATCTTTGCCTGGCACTACTTTCCAGACTCCACATGCAGGTACTCCACATACAGGCACTCCATATGCAGATACTCCATTTGCAGGTACTCCACGTGCTCCACGTGCATCGAGTGAAGCACAAGCATCTGCAGAAGCACGTGCATCTGCTGCAGAAGCTCGTGCGTCCAGCGAGGTAGAGGATAGTCGACAGAGAGGGAGGAGGGAGAGTTGAGGGGGAGGACGAGGCTTGTGTGGAGGTTGCCTAGGAGGTGGCGAGCGATCACCCTCACCAGTAGATCACGTAGAGGAGGTTGTATGCCAGTACTATAGAGTTACAGATACTGGTGGCATCTTTCATGATGATGAGGGAAGGGATGTAATGGCGTACATGAGGAGCGTCGTGTATGCGACATATAAAGATTGTTTCATTGCCTTCAAAAATCAGAAAAGCGGCTTGTGGTAGGAGGTGTTGAGGGCAGTCCATAGGAGGTACCCAAATCCTGAGGGTCAACGATTCTCAGATGATTGGGAACGTACAAAAGTGAGGGATATGCTTCACAACAAAAGATCCCACCTCATGACACAGGCCAGGGACTCACTGCGGAGGCTGGAGGAGGGGCGTGGAGGCTATAGCCAACCACCTATGTGCCACCGCATAGAGTGGAAGAAAGCCAAGAAGAAAGCAGCTGAGAAAGTGAAGAGTCGCTAGCACGCAGAGGCATGATGGATCCAAATGGAAACAATGGGATCGGATCGGGCGGCAGAGAGTTGTGGGAGGCAGAGTTTGTAAGTATATTTTGATTTCTAGTTTTTTTAAATTTATATTTCTTTCAATTCTTTATATATTTTAGTCTAATATATTGTGACTCATAATTGTTTGTATATCTCTATATGTTTTGCAGACTACCATCGTTGGTAGGATACCTACTCCTAGAGAGGTAGGTTACCTTCGAGGCCATAACTGTGTAGCGACATGGCTTCACTTTTATGAGGAGGGTCTCATCACAAAGGACCAATACAACCGGGCCATGAGGATTCGACAGCCAGAGGAGGTATTTTTTCTTACTTTCCTATTAAAAGTATAACTAATTATAACTTTTTCTCCACCTTGTCTATGTAAGCAACCCTGATCTTTTGTGTGTGTAGGCGAACCCAAATATGGAGAATAGCGAGGAGGGGAATAGCGACGCTAGTAGCCTTGGTGGTACTAGCGAAGATGTTTCCTCTTCAAATTCGTAGAGGAGCACCATACCTCCTCATGAGGCCATCTTTTCTTGTATTTTTATGATATCTCTTTGAGCCTACTGTTTGCGGCCACGCTTTAGGTCACAAGCACTTAAACTTTCCTTGTAAATGCTTTGATATATAATGAATACATTGACTTTTATTTTCAATTCTCGTGCCAGTAAGATACATTGTCTTTTTCCCAAATACACAATCTGAAGTATGGGAGGGGGAGCTCTCTGGTTTGTTTTTTCTAGTTTTGTTTTGTGCATCTATCAGCGCGTCTAAATTGCAGATAATTCGTGTTTATTCGCGCGTCTATAATGCAGATTACACACGCTTATATACGTGCTTCATAATTCAAATTAAAAAAAGAAATGAAATATCTTTTTTTTTTAATGACATTTTTTGTTTTCCGTTTGCATCTATCAGTGCTTGTAAAAGCGCGTCTACCAGCGTGTCTATATGCGCCTGTATATGTGTATCTATTGCATGTCTATTTGTGAGTGTAAATTCGTTGATACATGCGATTATAGACGCGAAATGATAGACGTGCAAATAGACAGGCGGATAGATGTGCCCATAAGAATTTCTCTATATTCAAAAATCATGTCTAAATGTGCATCTATGAGGCCTTTTTGTTGTAGTGAAGGGGGATTTTTGGAGAGGTTTTGGGACAAGGAATAGTAAAAGCTTTAGGGATTTTAACCCGGGTTGAAGGGGAAAGGTGAAGGGTAAAGGCTTATAGCACGGGGAAGGAAAAGGGTGTGTAAGAAGGGAACACGAGGGAGGATGGAAGGCCCTGTAAAAAAAAGGTTAAAACCAGGAGGGGAAAAATTTGAAGGCCAACACAAGGGGGTAGAAGGCTTTAAGGGCCTCCACGGGAAGGGGGGCTTAAGGGTTTAAAAAAACCAGAGGGGGGGGGGGTTAGTGTAAAAATGGATATGAGGGGGGGTGAAAGGGGGCTTAATTAGCCCCCCCTTAAGAAGCTTCTACTAGGAAGCTTCTCTGACGTGGCAGGGGGGTTCGACACCTCCACGTTGGCTGGCGGCATACTCTGGCTTCAGGCGGCGACAACTGGCACAGCTTCCTCCACTCCACGACGGTAGGCAGATCCCTCAGTCGGCGGCAACATTCGTCTTCAGTCCTTCCTCCTCCCTCCTCCCGTTAGCATGTGGCCCTCCCTCATTATATAGGGGAGGGGAGGGAATCCTCCCCCTCCTATGTCTCATTCTGCATGCCCGTGGAGCCGAGCAAGCTCTAGCGAGGAGCTTGCTGGCTCTTCTATCCCCTTCCCCCTTCCAGCACGACGTGCCGCCGTGCGAGAGGGAAAAAAAATAAATACTTGATATATATTACAATCACCTACAAGATGCCATTCAACTTGATAGTCCCCAAACCCCTCAAGGTGTAAAATTGCTCCATTATTTTGCTGTTGAATAGCACTGGGCATATTAGTGAGGTTAAAAAAAACTTTAAGTACTTCATGGCCCTCCTTTGGTACTTCAAATGCTGCAAGCCACCATATTTCATTCTCTGACTATACATTGAAGTATAAAGGATGGTTTTCATTGATGTTGGGATCCAATGCTTGATTCATAAGTGTTATACTCACACGTTCAAGTTTTTGCTCCTTAATAATCTCACTCTCATCAAGTTTAAGGACAAACTTAAGCTTGCCTCTACATTCTTCCATAGACATATTCCATAGACATATTGTAGAACTTGACCATAGCAATCTGAACACTACATATATCCAATACAAAGTTGTTGGATGCATTCAATACAAATGCAACTTCTTTGGAACCATACTTCAATATGTGTGGATTTTCCAGATGCGTTGGCTCACCAATTAGTTCTAAAACTTTCTCATTTTGTTGTTTTCGAGCCTTCTTCATGTGAAATGGTTTTGGCAGAGGCATTACTCGCTTAGTTTTGAAGACTTGCTTAAATCATGTATCCAATTGTTGATTGTTGATAGAGCATACTATATGACTCAGAACTCATTCCCACCTTGTCACATTACCCTTGAGGATCTGTAGCAGTAAACAAGTTGCTCACATCCCTAAGGTGTTCACTTGTGACACCATCTACAATGTCTCTGAATTTACGATTTTCCAATGCATTTTTGACCATATCCTTACTTAGGACTTTGGTAATTATATAATTCTCTGCATGAGGGAACATATTCCTCATTGTAGCAGATTGATGAGTATATATCCATCTATGATATTATCCACTTCCTTTGGTTAATTAGTGAATTGGTTTAACTAATTGGATGCGCTGACGTGCTTCTTTGGCTTTTAAAGTGGGCCCAATCTCCAAAGTTTTTGTGAGTTTCCTCTTTATGTTTCGATTCTACTTCTCCAAGTCCATAACTTTAGACTATAACTCCATATTTTTCACGTGTGTAGCCTACATAGTATCTTCAATGAGACAGACGTTGCTTATTGTAGGCTCTGGTTCTCCCTATCCTTCTCAGCCAATATTCTATCCTTTTGTCAAGAATCACGTGGTGGGGGGACTTGCTAGAGCTACGATTCCAAACACACACTGTGTATACAAGAGGAAGCTCACTCAAGAAAACAAGAAGAGAGATGGAAGCCAAAACGTTTTCTTGTTGATTTCTTCTTCTTCTTCTTCCACACACTATACAATGTACACAAAGTATAGATAAGATACAGCATAAAGGAAAGTGGTCTACTAAGTCAAACAATGCATAACCGACTACACTAGTTGACTGGTGCTATAACTATGCCAGCTGTAAATAGATGTAACAACCTGAATATAATAAGTAATGAGTCAGTGGCCATGTGAGAGTCATAATGACCACCGACATGCTAAGTGTAGACGTGTGGACCCATCTAGCCAGGCGGTCCATCATCAATATCCGCACGTATTGAGCTTGCCATCTCAACACTCCCCCTCAAGCTCAACTCTATCTCTGCAACTCCAAGTAAGCTTCGGAACTTTCGAAGCTTCTCTGCACCCAATGCCTTTGTGAAAATGTCAACTATTTGATCTTGTGTGCTGACATATACCAAGTCAATCTCTCTTGCAAGTATCTTCTCTCTCACAAAGTGGTAGTGCACCTCAATGTGTTTTGTCCTAGCATGGAACACTGGATTCCTAGCTAGCTGTATGCTGCTCATGTTGTCACAATGAATGACAACTGGACCATCTCCCTACACATCCAAATTACCTAATAACTTTTGCAGCCATACCACCTCACATGCTGCCATAGCAGCACCTCTATACTCAGCCTCTGTACTTGATAAAGCAACTATAGGTTGCTTTTTGTTGCTCCATGTAACTGCTGCACTACCAAGGGAAAACATGAATCCACATGTAGATCTTCTATTTGACATGCTACTAGCCCAATGTGCATATGTGTATCCAAAGACTTGTAAGTCCTTACCTGCCTCACAAAAAAGTTCATAATGTAAAGTGGACTTCACATACCTCAATATACATCTAACTGCATCCAAATGAGGCTTTTTAGGCATCTGCATAAAATGACTAACACGGCCAACAGCATAGCTCAAGTCTGGCCTTGTGATAGTCATGTAAATCAAACTCCCTACTATCCTCCTGAACATAGTAGGGTCTTCTATCTCATCCCCAACATCAGTACTCAACTTCACATTTTGCTCTAGTGGTACTCAAAGAGGCTTACATGCTATCATACCATACTTGGATAACATATCCAAGACATACTGTCTTTGGGACAGCCATATACCATCATCACATCTGATCACCTCAATACCAAGGAATTATCTCAGCTTACCCAAATCTTTCATCTCAAACTTCTTCTTCAAGAACTCCTTAACTTCAGCAATCCCATTGTCACTGTCACCTGTAATAATCAAGTCCTCCACATAGATGACTATGATGACCAAACGTGCATCTCCCTTTCTCACATAAAGTGAGTGATCAGCATCAGAAATATGAAATCCAATATTGACAAGATACTCTCCAATCTTGTCAGACCATGCTCTAGGTGCTTGCTTCAGCCCATAGAGCGTCTTCTTTAACCTGCACACATATGTAGGATGGTCTAAATCCTCATAACCTGCTGGCTACTCCATATACACTTCTTCTTGCGATTCACCATGTAAGAAGGCATTCTTAACATCCATTATCTGCAAACTCCAATCTTTGACTGCTGCCAAGGCAATCACACACCTAACAGTTGCCATCCTAGCAACTGGATTGAATGTCTCTTCATAATCTATGCCATATGTTTGAGCATAGCCTTTTGCAACCAGCCTAGCCTTATACCTGCTAATGGAGCCATCTACATTATGCTTGAATTTGTAAACCCACTTACAATTACCAATAGCTTTCTTACCCTTAGGCAAGGGTGCCAAATCCCAAGTCTTGTTGGCCTCTAATGCAGCCATCTCCTCATCCATTGCTGCATCCCAATGAGCATGACCAACAGCATCCTCAAAACAGGTGGGCTCAACATCCTCAACTAGTTTCTCCATGTAAGCATAGTGGTGAGCTGCATAGCCTTCAAAACCAAATCTTTTAGTAGGGTATCTAACCCTGCTAGATCTACGTATCACCGGATCACTCAATGGAGCCTTTACATTACTATGAGCTCTCTGTATACTTGGCGTCCTGACTGAAAGAATACCAAGCTCTCCGAACCACTAGAATCTCCATCAAATCCCAAATGACTGGTAGATGCATCATTACCATCCAACACTTTCTGCTTTCCTTTGTCCTTCCCTATAACACTTACAGATCCACCTGAAGGTGTGGGGCTACTCCTTAGTCTCCCAGACCAAGGGCTCATTGTAGGTGCAGTACCAGATGATATTTCTGGTCCACTAAGACTTCGTGATTCTTGTTTATCTTTCTGCACATAGCTATCATGATCATTATCATCATCTAAAACATCACCAGCAGGTGTATACCAACTTCCCATCTCATCAAAGATAACATCCCTGCTCACTCTGAACTCACCTGTAACAGGGTTATAACAGCGATACCCTTTCTGCTCTAAAGAGTACCCAATAAAAACACATTTTTCTGCCTTTCGATCAAGCTTCTTCCGTAGCTCATTTGGCACATGAACGTATGCAATATAGCCAAATACCTTGAAGTGCGATACATCACGCTTCTTGCCAGTAAAGCATTCTTCAGGAGTCATCCCATGAACTGCAGCTGTGGGAGTTCTGTTCATAATGTAAACAGCAGTATGGACAGCCTCAGACCAAAAATGTTTGGGCATATTCTTTTTAGCCATTAATGCCCGTGCAACTTTTGCAATATGCTTGTTTTTTCTTTCTACAACACCATTTTGCTGTGGGGTATACCTGCAAGTAAATTGCCTCTTTATCCCATGAGTCCTCAAGAAGCCACTGAACTCATTAGAGAGGTACTCTCCCCCTCCATCTGATCTCAAGCACTTCACTTTTAAGCATGTTTCTGTTTCAACAGCTGCCTTAAAAGATTTGAAGTGCTCAAACACATCACTCTTTTCCTTCATGAAGTATACCCATAGCTTCCTTGAACAGTCATCAATAAATGTGACAAAGTATTTGCTGCCACCAAGAGATACATTCTATGTAGGCCCCAATAACTTGGCAGTGATCTTAGAGTCATTTTTTCTCATAGCTTATGCGTTTGCACATTTTATTAGATAATTGGTGGCGACAATGATGCACTTAGCTTGTGAATATTGTGTCACGGGACTAATGGGTCCAATGTAGTCAATCCTCCATTTCTCGAAGGGTTGTCATGCAATGATTGGGGTTAGTTCCATGTGATCCTTACAAATAGGGACCTTAGTCCATGTTGGCACTCATCACAATGCTTTGCGAATTGTTCTGCATCTCAAAAAAGAGTGGGCCACCACAACTGGGATTGCAGCACCTTGCGGGCTATTGTGTCTCCACTGAAGTGTCTCCTGTGATTCTACCGTGTGCCTTTGTGATTATGTCATGCATTTCATGCTCACACATGCATTTGTGTAGCAACTCATCTTGCATCTTGTATGCATATTTGTCAAGGCTTTATGAACCCATGCTAATCCTTGTGTGATAAGTCTACATGTGTATCCATACAATCCTTCATTGCCTTCACAAACAAACTTTACAAATGATGTAAGCCCTTCAAATTGTGGTGGCCTTTGAGTGACTGGATCGGGTGGATAAATGCACCCATTAACCCAAAGATCCACGTTTTTTTCCATGCATTTCTTTCTTGTTGCATCCTGTATCTTATTGCATCATCCCTTTCTGTAGTTCTTTTGAACATTGGTGCATATTCATCCTCCAATTGAAAGTAAATATCTCTCTTTCTCTTGGTACGTCCTGCACCTACATCCTGTAAAGAAAAATATATGCCAATTTTAACATTACACAATTATACCCCTTTGATTAATAGTAATCTAAGGATTCGATTCCAATTTTTTGATCAATAGCAAGAACGTCTAAATATCTAGGAGCAGCAGGTCAACATCAATCCAGCAGCATACAACTAATTTTGGATTGGCTCAAATCACACAATTACACCTCTTTGATTCACTATATCTGTGTTCTTTTTTACCCATTTGGATCTTGTCACTTTCTCTTGATTTTAGTCATGATAGACCCTAATCAACCCCTAATCTACCTGTAATCTTAGCTTTTAATCTACCTCTAATCAGTATCCAATCTTATCTTTTGTTCTATCCAAAATACTCTCTCTCTCTCTCTCTCTCTCTCTCTCTCTCTCTCTCTCTCTCTCTCTCTCTCTCTCTCTCTCTCTCTCTCTCTCAAGAAGAATTGATCAAAGATATTTAAACACATTTATACAGAGGCTTGGCTAGTGGAGAACAATAACATCATCTTATCTTCTACCCTAATTTACTCTTTGTCACTCTATCACTTATTTTCCTAGTTCATCTCACTCAGTCCTCTCTCTTTCCCCCCTCCCTTCTCCCTCTTTCCCTCTCTCTCTCTCTCTCTCTCTCTCTCTCTCTCTCTCTCTTTCCCCATCTCTCTCTCTCTCTCTCTCTCTCTCTCTCTCTATTCAGATTTGTTAGCCACATGGAAAGCAAATCTGAATAGATACATTGAATTTTCACCTGAGATATTCTATGGCTCAGCACATTGTGCGCTATATGGGTGATATGATTCAAGAGTTTCATATATCATAGCCAATTGGTGTGGAGATTCAAATGGACACATAGGATCAACAAATCAAAGGATTTTTTAACCTCAACTTCTAGCAGATCCATGTCATCCAGCACAAAGAAATCACTCACCACAACAAAATAGTTGATCAAGAGTTTTATGCTTAATCTAAACCTTGTATAATATCTACATGTCAAAAAAACATAACACTTCAATAGCAATCAAAATAACTCATTATTCATGAGTTCTTACAACATAAAAGTGAGAATTTACTTATAAGGTAGAATATCTACACTACTCTCTTGATTGCATAACAATAATAGATTTGAAACTTATAATCATCAAAACTTATTAAAATCATAAATATGAGAAAATTGTGACTCAATTGATCATTTGATGAACCCATTTTTAAAAAATATATCTAGATAATTACATGAATAAGAGTAACACAAAATTGGATGAAATTACCTATAAGCTGATCGATTGAAGATAAGATTGAATCATTGCTCATCAAAATCTAGATCTATAGAATCTCTACTCTACCTTGTGTTTATTGATGTAACAACAATCGATCCAGAAGTTAGAAGTAGTATCAAACTCTACTATAAAGATAGTAGAAAAGGAAAAACATAGAGAGGAAGAAAGATAATGTATGTGAGTGAGTGGAAGAGAGAAAGCAAGGAGTACCTATCCAAACTTGCCCAAATTGATATTTGAAAAAGAAAATAGCACTATAAAAATAATATAAAAGAGAAAAACATAGAGAGTGAGAAAGAGATCCCATCAATAAAAAATGAGAAAGAGAGAGAGAGAGAGATCATCACCTTCACCTTTGCTCCAAATGAGCTTTGGAAGAAAAAAATAACAATAAGAACCAATATCAAGGTCTATTGAAAATACAATAGAAAAGAGAAATAACACACATACACACACACACACACACACACACACACACATAGAGAGAGATGAGCACTTGTGCCTCCTAGCCAAAACAACCTAAGTAACAAAATAACAACAATAATAAGAAACATTATCAAACCTTACCAAAAAAATAGCAAACAAGAGAAAACGTAAAGAGAGATAGGCACTTGTATTTTTTCCAAATTCTAAAACTGCAAAAATAATTAGTAAGTGAAGAGATAAATAAAACACTAAAAAGTAGTTACTCTCACCACAGAGCTTCAATGGAGATGAAAATTCCCTAGAATGGAGAGGACAAGGAAAATAGTCTACTACTAAACTTTTGGGTCAAATTGATTTCATGAGAGAAAAAAAAGAATTGAAAATTTTCAAAAAAAGGGGGATAAATCCCCCACTACCTCTTTTTTAAATCAAAAACCAAAGATTTGGAGAGAGAAGATTCACCCTCCATGGATGTCAACATCTAGCCTTCCTCCTATTGGACAATTCAAAAGGCTCACATCTTAAACTATATTATTTTTATGGATCCATTTTTTAATCTAAATTGTTTCCAATGAGAAAATCAAATGCTCCACCAACCCAAGCACACTAAGAGCATCCACATCATGATCCTCTATCTCCATAGCAAGTGGACAAGTAAAAACCCTCAACAACTTTTCAAAGAGATCTCAATTCTGAAGTCTCACAACCCTCAAGGAAAACTCCCAAATCCACGAGCAACCTCCATACTTCCACATACATACTCATAGTTGTGTTGGGCCTTTAATACAAGCCTATATAATCTCTCTCATACTCTTTTAACTCCACAAAATTTGTTGCCTTCTTTATAACAACACCAATTCAACTTCAACTTCTCACAATTCACTACCTTGGCCTGTAATCATACTTAGTACCTCCACCACAGTGCTTATAATCTTGTCCTTCAACATTGATACCACCTAGTTGAGCCTAGATTTCTCACCTCTTCTACAATTGAAAGGGCATGTTGTAGTCATTGCCTTCCAATCCACTTGATCACTTTTACTTTCTAGTATTGTTGACATCATTACTATCTCAAAAACGATCATATTTCTCTCTTTATTTTCCTTGTTTAAAGCAAGCTAGCATGTAGCTACTTTTCCACTACCTTGTTTAGTATGTTCTTTAAATGGTGCTAATTTTACATTGCACTCTCATGTTAACATCCCACCATGTCATCAAATCTACATCAATCCAAGGTATATGATATGCTTGCCATAATGGAATACCACCATAGGAATCCATCATATTTAAAAGAGTAGGCTACCATTAGGTCATCAAGCTTCCTAACATTTAAACTATCCCCATAGGCATGACCTCTGATCTTCTAGTATGCTATCACATACAACTTCTGATGATATGCCTACTTCCACTACCAATATAGCAAATCTCAAACCTCTGCACCAACCATAGCCTTCGCACTCGGTCAAAACCCTAGAACACCTCTAATAATAGATACCCATAGCTCCAAGTCAAACCTTACTAGTCATGGAAGACAACTATGAAAGTCTCCTAGAAAAAAGTTCCTTTACTAGTAAGGTTCATTTGAGCATGAGAGCCCATTAGCTATCTACCACATGTGGCAAAGTTTTCATTCTTACTAATATTTGGAATGTTCATTTTTAATAGTATAATGAATTTAGATTGAGGGTTTAAAGTTCATGTAAATGAATATGGGGCTTATTACTTTGTAAGATAATAGGACATGTGAGCAAAGTATTACTAGATTAAACATATTGCTTGCATTCACTTGCATATCATTTTAGAGTTGATGGAAAGGATTGCTAAGTCATCAATTTGTTTACCATGAGACCATGCTATCAAATAGGCCATTGTCATGCTGAAAAGATTAAAAAAGGGAGGGCTATTACAATTGTAGTCCTCAAATTGACAAAATTCTAGCTGTCAAAGTAGAGGAGAGCCCTACGGGCTTGAACATAGTACATGAAATTGACAAGAAGTTCATTGCAAAAGTAGAGTAGAACATGTGGTGGTAGGGCTCCCTTGAGGCTTAAACACAGCACCTTTGTGCACACAGAGTGTAGCTGTAATAACGTGCCATTTCACATTCTTGGTGACATTGTATCATTTGCCTTTCATGGGGAAGGAACGTCAATCTAAGAATCACATTCCCCTGGTAAGGTTCAGTTCACAAGTGATAAGTGATTGACGATTGGTTGTCAATACGCCAAGTAGAAACAAGGCTTATCTTCAAAGGGGTCTTTGTCCTTAGGAAGGGTCAAAATAAATTATCCGTGAAAGTAGAGTCAACTCAATGGGTAGAGAGTAATGAGTCGTGACCTTCTTCAAGTTTCAAAATTCACAAGAACGTTCATGTTACATAATACCATCCAAGACGAGAGTAGTTATTGCTACATGTCTTTTACATGTGCACGGCGCACGCCCAGCTGGCATAATCTACCAACTTCCGGTGTGATAATGCTGACCGTGTTTAAGTCACTCAATGAGGTGCTCTCAGTATTTATGCGAGTTGACCTGTGCCTCCTATTATAAGGGAAGTGTCAGTTGAGGTTTCTCAAGGAGGAGAGGACGCAGCAACTAGAAGACGCTTTCTGAGCAGGCGAAAGAGGAGAAGAATAAGAAGAGAGGCCGGTATTGCAAGGTCAGTGAGAAGCTGTCGATTGGCGAACAAGGTCATTATACTAAGCCCACTAGAACAAGGAGAAGAAGAAGAAGCTCACTAGGACCGGTAGAGCAAGAAGGCGAAGAAGCTCACTAGCTGAAGGAGGAGAAGCAGAAGCAGCTGAGCAGAAGGAGAAGAAGAAGGATGTCTAGGATGGATATAGGCAAAGCCGACTTCGCACTGCTGGCGGTTCTCCTGATCGTAAGCTCGGTGATGGTGTATCTGCAGCAGTTGGTCGTGCTATTGAGGAGGCGGCGAGCCCTAATGCCGCCGGGGTCGTCGGGCCTGCCTCTGATAGGGGAGACGATCGACTTCATGAAGCTCATGAAGGCGAATCGGACCCAGGACTTCATCACGACCCGGAGGGCCAGGCACGGCGGTGCGCCGGTGATCCGGACGTCTCTCTTCCTGCAGCCCACGGTGGTCTTCGCCGGCGCCGACGCCTGCCGCTTCTTGTTCGCCAACGAGGGCAAGCTGGTGCGCGACGCATGGCCGGCCCCCATCCAGAAGCTCCTCGGCGGCACCAGCCTGGTGGCCCAGACAGGCGCGCAGCACCGCCGCCTGCGCCGCCTTGTAGGAACGTGCCTCTCCCCGCAGGCCCTACGGCGCGGGGCCGTGGCACAGGCCGACCTCCTCACACGGCGCCACGTGGATTGCCACTTCCGCGGGAGCGCACGTGTCGAGTCCTTATACCAAGTCATCAAGAGGCACATGCTCGACGTGGCCTGCGCGCTTCTGTTCGGCATCCAGGAAGACCCGCGCGCGACGGCCCGCATCGGGCAGCTCTTCGAGGCCTTTGTCGCGGGATTCATGACGCTGCCCGTGTACGTGCCCGGGGCGGCCTACTACGAAGGATTCGTGGCGCGTCGGGAGCTCGCGAGGCTGTACTTGGCCATGGTGCAGGAGGAGAGGCGGCGCCGATCTGCGACGCCTGGCCCGGGCGATGGCGAGGACGGCGGGGATCGATCCGCGGTCGGGAGTAATCTGGTGTCTGTCATGGTGGCCGCCCGGGACGAGGACGGCGAGCCCCTCAGCGATGAAGAGCTGATCGATAACCTTATCACTTTGTTGTTCGCCGGCCATGACACGACCACTGCCACCCTGACTATGACGTGCGCTTTCATCTCCCGGCACCCCGACGTCTACGAAGAGGTCCTGCAAGGTATTATAAAACGACAGATGGAGAGACACACACACACACACTCTCTCTCTCTCTCTCTCTTCTGTGACGCGATCCGTTGAACCGTAGGGTTGACCACCAGCTACTAGATAGTCCAACTCGACTACGGTCGCGCCAGCTACTAGATAGTCCAACTCGATCGGAAGCTGCATCTAGATGCCTGTAGGTATCCGAAGGATCCCTCGTGTAGACAGCACCTTCGTACAGGAACTGCATAAGTGCATAGCCTCTCACACTCCATCGCGACCATAAAAAAAGCTTCATAGGAATTGAATGGAAATGCAGCATATCGCTCTCGAAATAAATCTATTTCTCAAAAGTTGGAAGGTTTTCCAGCTTCAAAATCTCGGAATTTGAAAAACACCTAGATTTTTTTCGAGCACGAATCGCCAGCAGGAGATCTGATCTGGCTTTCAAGTTTCGGCGCCATAGTTATCTGTGCGCGTTTTTTCTTGTTGTACGGTCTGTGTATTGAATATCTAGTCCTTTCTGTAGAAAACATCTATTGTATCAGTCAAGCATTGATCAGTGTATAGCTGCCATACAGTGCTGTCTGTATCTGGATTCTGCTACACCTTGACAGACCACCATGTGGCACGTATTTCTATGGTTTTAACTTTTTTTTTCTGATTCAACAGTTATTGCCAGTTACAGGACATAACGTCAATAGCGATATAATGTTTTTTATTTTCTCTGACATAGTGTGTTTCAACTTTGAAGCATAGCGACATTGCCTAACGATGCGTAATTGAACCGATTTGACCGGGTTGTGGAAAGGCGTAATTGAATATGATTTCAATGCCTGTAACTTGTTTATGCTTGCTGCAGAGCATGTGGCTATCCGCAACGCGAAGGTTAAAGACCAGGAATCCGATTCATACGAGCTCACATGGGAGGATATACAGAGCATGAAGTACACATGGCGGGTGGTGCAGGAGAGCCTGCGGATGCAGCCGACGATCCCTTGGGGCTACAAGGAGGCCATTCAGGACTTCCAGTATCAAGGCTTCTTGATACCGCGCGGCTGGAAGGTATATGGTAATTAATCTCCATAGGATTAATTAATAATCGTAGTTTTGTGAATGGATTGTTTGTTACTGCAGAATAAACGTCATGATTATGGGATGATGACTACTGCAATAGTCCTTTTATGATTTGTTTTAAAGGAGCATAACCCATTGTTTGTATTGACGTATAGATCCTACTGAACCTAGCCGACTGTAACATGGACCCTAAATACTTCCCGGATCCGCACGTGTTCAATCCGTCGCGCTTCGAAGGCAAGCTGGAGCCTTACACGTACCTGCCGTTTAACGGGGGAGGCCACACGTGCATGGGTATCGACTTTGCTCGTGTGACCATGCTGACCTACTTGCACCGCCTGGTTCTGTCATGCAAATGGACATTGGCCAACCCCAAGGAGCCCATCTCCATGAATCCCACCCCCATGCCCCTTCATGGCTACCCCCTCATCCTCAACCCTGTCCACCTCCCATCGACCGTCGCCGCTGACATTCCAACTAAATATTAGTGTCAATGCAGTCCTTTTCTTGCATTACTCATATTTATGCTCATTCTCTTCACTCTTAGCCTAGCGCTTTGGAGGACTTATACAAACCTAATTGGAGCTTCTCTATAAGGAGGAGAGTTCTCTAGCCTACTTGGAACTATTTAAGAACGTGATCCATATTGAATATCATAGATCATACCAAGTGCGTCTCATCTTCTATATATAAGGTGTTCTCTAGCCTACTTGGAGCCACTCAAAACCATGACTTATTGCAGTTCCTTTTATTTGGCTCATTTGCCTCATCCCAAATTCACTTTGCAACCTCTTTTTTGCCCTTCATAAATTTATTACTATAGCATTTATTCACATGTGTATATACATGCAAGCTGCATTTGCTTAATGTTGCATCATTGAATAATTTTTGCATATTCATGTAACAATGTTAACTATTCAAGGATTGATACAACATGTGATCTATAGATGAGTAATCTCCATGCCCAAGAAAGTCATGTATGCTCTACATCAAGATTCCTCAAATAGCACAAGAAGAGCACCACACAAATTGGGTGCAATCATACCCCCCATGAATTGAGAGGGCCATCCCCAATGTTGTAACAAAAGAGATTGAGAGGAGGGATGTAAGCAGAATAAAGAGAAAGAGAGGAAGAAGAGGAGAGAGAAAGACTACGAGAAGAGAGAGAAAGATAGGGAGAAGAGAAAGAATATGCCAAGAATAAGAGAGAGAAGGGAGAGGAAGACATGAAAGCTGAAGGAGAAGGTGAAGAGTTAGTTCTTTATTTAGTCTACATGCCATAATTAACTACATCTCTTATACCTTATATAGCCTAGAACACCATATTAGAGAGTTTGAGAATCTCCCAAGTACCACTTTCAAATAAGGGGTAAAGATTTGGCCATGTGGCTAAATCTTAACCCATGCTTCAAAGTGGAACTTGGAAAGGCAACCTATTTAGTAATTAGGGTAGACTCCACTTTCAAGTAAGGGGATACGATTTGATCATGTGGCCAAATATTAACTATATTGGGAATTCTCAAACTATATGAGAACTTCCAAATTTCCTAAGGTAGTCCAGTCAGAGTGACTAGGTATCTAACCCCTAGTTTCCATGTATCCTACTCATTACATTCCATTCTAACCCTAAAGGTTTCTGCCCTAAAAAATAAAAGACAATTGGAGGGATCTGAGAGAGTAGCTAAAGATTGGAAATAGAGTACTACTTTGATCCACATTACAATGAAAAGATTGGATGAAGAGTATGGATAGCATGTTATTCAGTATAGGCCTATTGAGGTAAATCTACCATAACTTTTGAGGAGATGCTCCAAGTGGGCATACCACATGTCTAAATGGAGCTTATGATAAGCACTTTCAGGTCATGTAGGAAGCACATGGATGTAATTGAGGTAGATACAAAAGTGTTCTAAAACAATGTGCAACTTGTAAGCAATATGGGGTCAAAAAGGGGGATATATCTAGCTAGTCTTTAGCTCATTGGGCCTCTTGGAAATGAGGAAACTCTTCCACAATAGGGCTGGGTACCAAGATGCCTCTTCCAAGGGTAGGCCTTGCCATTTGATGAGGTATTCCTTGATAGATCAAGATCTCAAGTATTTATCTCACTATTCAATGATTTCTTGAGGAATATATTGAATGATGCATTCTTCATCTATGGGAGGTAACTCTTTCACATAGTCCACTGAGATGCCAATAAAAGGCTTTACTAGCTGAAATAAAACACATTGTGAATCTTGGTGGTGGGGGAAAGATCTAATTGTTAAGCCAAGTCACCAATTCTCTTGAGGATTCAGTAGGGGCCATAGAAATGGTGGGCCAACTTGTTATTGCTACTATCCTTGAGAGTGGAGTGATGAGACTTAGGCACTTTCAAGAGGACTAACTCTTCCTCTTGGAATTCCAAATGCCTTATTTTATCATCGACGTAAAGCTTCATGTGGTCTTATGTGTCTTCTAAAGATTTACTTTGCATTGCTGAAGCACGACTTGCATGCACTCTAACCCCTCTTTACTCTAGGGTTTGATCTTATCATTGAACAAGAGTATAGGGAGGGGAACCTTATACTCGTATAATGCCTCAAATGGAATAACCTCGATGCTAGAGTGGGTGGAGTTGTTATATGAAAATTTAGCCAAGTGGAGACACATATCCAAAATGTGTTATATATCATGGAGAAAGTGTCGTGGATAGGATGTCTCAAGCCATTTATTTACACTTTCCGTTTGGCCATCAATCTTTGGGTGATATGCAGTGGTGGATGGAGCAAGCCTGTTACCCATAGATGTAAAAACCACTTGCCAAACATTGCTCATAAACTTGGCATCTCAATCATGTACTATGACTTGTGGTAACCTATGCAACTTAAATACATGCTCCATAAACTAATTGGCCACCTAAGAGGTAATGTATTGCATCTTAGTTGGGATAAAGTGGGTAGCCTTAGTGTGGAAGTTGACTACCACATATATACTGTTCCATCCTTTCTTGGTAACAGGGAGGCAAGTAATAAAATCCATAGTGATATGTGCCCATTTTCCTCTAAGAATAGGCAGGGTTAATAAGAGGTTGGTGGGTGGGTCTAAGCATGATATCCTTATTCTATTCACATGAAACACAACTATCACAAAATCCTTGATATCCCTCCATAGGCCCTTCTAGTAAGAACTCTTGATAATCCTATCATATGTTTTGAAAGCATCCAAATGACTAGCAATGAGGCAAGAATGCATCCCTTTCATGATCTTTCGTGTGAAGGGAGAAGTGTGGGGATGACAATCTTGCCATGGGACCAAATAAGGCCATATTTGACCTGATATTGGGAGTTTTCATCCATTACTCCATACTGTAATTTCTCAAAATATGTGTCTAAACTCCTCATCCAACAAATAGGATTTCTAAAGTTTCCCAATCCAATCACTATACAACACTCAAATGGAAGATAATCTACATGCCCACGTTCATGAGAGTGAGTTAGCCACTATGTTATCTTTGCCCCTTGTGTGATCAGAGATATCAAAATCATGATTTTGCACAGTTACCACCCATCTCTCTTCTTAGGAGTCAAATTAAACTAAGTCAAGAAGTACTCGAGGAGTCGATGGTCACTCTTCACTCTAAACAAGTTGCCATGTAGGTAATGGTGTCATTTCTTAATAGCATCATGGAGGATGCCCAACATCTCCTAGTCATAACTATTCACTTGCATCTCCCTTTCATCAAGCTTCACTACAATAGAAACAAGGCATAGACGTGCACGTTAGACGCGCAAAGTCGGGCGCGTCTATCAGAGCGTCTATAAATGGTTGTAAACGTGCGTGTAAATAGACGTGAATTTTGCGTCTATATATCTGCGCAAATAGACGCTAATATAGATGCGCTATCTTATGCACAATTATTTAACCACCTGAAATTAGCAATTCACATAATTGAAAAACCAAAGTTAATAATTATTTAACCACCTGAAATTGATTCTTGAGCATGCACATGTGCGCATGATAAAAACCATAGAATTAAGAATACACATTGAATCATTGAATTAAAAAAATAGAGTTAATAATTACTTTTTCATTGCTCTCTAATGAATGGCAGTTCCTCCAGTTGACAAGCCTGATATAAGTAATTAGTAGCAAGCAACAAAAACCTTACAATTAGTAGCAAGCATTGCAATATGTATCTCGTAATTTCTCTATGTACTTGAAGATGATAAAAGATACTTCCTTTTTATTATGGAAAATTCAATGCTTGCTTTAAAATTGGCTATTGATTCTTGAATATGCACGTGTGCGCATGATAAAAAGCATAGAATTAGGAATACACATATATTGAATCAATAAGCAAATTAAGTATGTTACAGTGAATGATCCATCTCATCTTCAATGAGATCAGCCCTTGCTAAACTATCTACTTCTAGGTCTATGTTACCAAGAGGTAATGAAACAAATAAGTCTATCCCACTATCAGATGTGTTGCTATATTGCTCAATAACTTCATCAATATCATCGACAATCACATTATTGTCTTCTTCTGCGTTTCCTTGAACATCATCGCAAGGTTCATCTTGTACTATATAATGCATATCATCCATTATGGTGTCATCATGCACATCATCATTATTTGTTGGATTGTCATCTGCTATCTCCATGTCGGTAATATTACCATATATTGGTTTTGAACGATTAGATATAGGGATTACATACCACCATCGGTTATTGTTTACCATTGGATGATACACAACCTGTATTTGAAAAACAAAAGCAAAAAACTTAAGTACTTATTACATTGTGTATATGTATCACACGTATACATATAAAAAAATTATTCTTTGCATATATACTTGCTCGCATTGTTGAGGTAGTACTAATGTGTCATTCTTGTTTTGGTGAAATTTTGTAGAGTCAATGATTACAAAACCACTTGGATGACGTCTGATTGTGCAATGCTCACCATTTGTTACCACTTCTTTAAACCACTTCACATCCAGTACATATATAAAGAATCGTCTGAAGTCAAGCTTCAGAATATCTTGGATCAAGCCACAATAATCTTCCATGGTACCATTGGCAGCCTCGGAGTGAGCAAGGACAGCACAATCTTGGGTATTTCTCTTTTCATCTATATGTTGAGTTCGAAGATGTTTTCCCTCACACCAAAGTGCATTGAATAATGTGCACTAGTAGTAAAAGATAAAATATCAAACATGTCAGTTATTTATATAAAATAAAACTTATAGAAACAAATTAATTGATAGTATGTCTCACCTTTGATAAGCAACCTCGTGCGTATTCCCACTCTTCTTGAGATATATTAATTTCCTCCTCTTTTTTCATTCTCTCCATTTCCTCATGTAACCAATCTATGTCAATATGACGTGGGAGCGTATTTAGATGATCTGGAAATGAGACATTACGTCCATATCTAGTGCGAAATTCTTGTCTTTCGCTTTTTCTTCTTGCCCTTGCTTCATTATATAGTGTCACCCATTTGCTCATAACATTACTATTGAGCGCACAAAAACTATTTAACTTACGAAGTTCTTCTTTTGTTAGCACTTTACTCATTCCTTTTCCTTGAGATACTATAGAGGTCATCCTCAAGTCTTCATCATCTTTCCATAGTCGTGGTTGAGAGGGATCCACTTCAGCAAGATATTCAGAGATATAAACAAGGGATGATTGCACTAACCAACCCTCAGCCATGCTTCCCTCAGGCCGTGCTTTTTGCCTCACAAAATCTTTCAAGGTTTTCATGAAGTGCTCAAGAAAAAACATCCACCTTACATGAACTGGCCCACAAAGTGCGATCTCATCAATCAAATGTACGAGTAAATGTAATTGAGTAGTCAAAATGGATCGAGGAAAAATTTCCTCCACCAAACAAACCACCTCGATAGATAATACTCGATCATCTTGCAATGTGTTTGGATCAATTTCCTTCGAGCTCACGTATCTGTCAAGATGTATTTGAGAATTGTTTATTTTTGTGTAGAAATTCAAAGATATATAATGAAAAAATACAATGTATTTACACCTCACAAGCTCTCCCATCTTGTAAATGATATCACGTACATCTTTGGAGGCACAATGGGATATGCTAGTAGGAAGTACGAACTGAATGTAAACAATATTCATAGATGCAAATTGTCAGTAGAGGAAAAAGTCATCATACCCCACAGTTTACACATAGTTACGCCACTACTTACTATATTCATGGTTAGAGATACCCTTACTTGAATCATTTTGTGCCAATCGTGGGACTTCAAACCAGATAGTTGCTCCACACCTCTTTTCTTTTTCTTTATGAAGGCTCCCTTGAGACATCTCATACATCCTGTGGGTGTTTGAAAGCTATATATTTGGTCCTTCACTATTTTTTCCTCATTCTTTGACAATATCCAAGGTGCATGGGGTAGCTCAATCTTTCCTCTGGGTCCAAATCGTGGCGAGGCTCATCTCATGCGACCAATGTTACGTAAATCCTCCCTTACATTTAATTGAATCGTGAGCCCCTATCAAGTGATCCCATAATGTAGATACAACATTTTTGAATATGTGCATGGGGTCCAACAGGTGATTGATCTTGAGTTCAGTCCAATACAGAAGACGAAAGAATATAGAGAACCTAAAAAACAAACAATATATTATGTAAACATTTCATCATGCTAAATACTTTAAAGTCAATCGAGAGAAATACACTTCTTACCGACTCATGCCATGTGGTGAGTGGCTGTCGGCATTAATCCATCTCTCCTTTCAATCTCGAATGGTTAGAGATTGTGGAGTCATTCCATTAGTAGGGAGAACATATTTGGGATGGTCAATAGGAAGAAATCGATGATGATTGTCGTAGATAACCTTCTTTAAACGTGTCGGCCTAGAGGAAACTAGAGAGGGACGGCAAATAGGACATGCATGATATCCTGACATGGTTAAACCTGAAAAGACAAGTGAATTAATAAAATACAATTGATTCAAGTATTGAATTTCAAATATAGAGTTATAAACATGTACCTGAATACTCTCCCTATCCTGGAAAGTCGTGCATGGCCCACAACAACATGGCCTTCAATGTGAAATCTCTAGAGGATGTAGATGCACTTGTATCTTGCACCTCAATACATTCCCATAAAATTTCTAACTCTTCAATCAAAGGCTCTAAGTAAATGTCCATGTTTTTTACCTTGCGCTTTCCATGAATCAGAAGCAACAACATCACATGTCCCTTTTTAATTGCCATGGATGGAGGAATATTATAGTTCACCAATACCACTGGCCATACACTGTATGATGTGCTTTTGATGCCAAATGGATTGATTCCATCCATACCTAAACCAAATCTCAAATTTCTTGGCTCTTCTTTGAAAACGGGCCACAAATTATCTATATGTTGCCATGCAGGTGTGTCTGCAGGGATCCTCCATTTTCCATCACTTGAACGATGACTAGCATGCCATGACATGAGCTTTTCAATAGACTTACACTTGAACATAAGTTTTATACATGGAACAATCGGAAAATGTTGCAAAACCTTACGAGGCATATCCATTGACTTCATCTCCACTTCGTATCTTGATTCGCCACAAACAGGACACTCTCGTGCGAACTCATGAATCCCACGAAATAAGACACAATCATTGACACATGCATGGATCTTGACATAATCGAGGCCTCCCAGAGATGTCAAGTAATGTCTTGCTTGCCCTCTCTTAGCTGGCAATTTGTTTCCTTTTGGAAGCATTTGTGATAATAACCTACATATATTTTAAAAGTGAGTTAAAAAACCACCAACATATATTTCTGTCTGATTTCAAAATAGAGAGGTTAACAATTAATATTATGATTCGTATATAAGCCAAACTGAATTGATACCTACTTCAATAACACATCCAAACTGACATTACTCCATCCATAAATTGTTTGCAAGTTAAGTATCTCGAGGGACGCACGAAGAACGGAGTACATACAACCTTTATACAACGGAGTAGATGATGCTACATATAGTGGATCATCTGGCTTCGTAGAGTGACCTTCTCCCTGAACCGGTTGTGAAAATAGATGGTGTACCATGTTGTCCAAAATCTCATCCTCTACGACTTGATGGGGCATTTCATGAGGGCTACTATCATGGTCGTCAGGCTCTACTCTTCTTGAAGACTCTGCCTCCTCGCGTCGACGTTTTGCAGCCTCTCGATGCCTGGGAGGGAGCATCTGAAGATGTGGCACCGCATGGTGCTCAACCCACAAAAGAGAGTACTTTCATGTACGTTGATATATAATTCCCGTAACATAGACTAGCAATCTTAGTGGTTAAAAAAAACAATGAATACCAGTGATTTTTCTTGGTCCCATTCTCCATACAAGTTGAGGTGTAACATTGCAATTCGACATGCTCAAAAAATAATCCCTCGACAACGATCACACATGCATCTAATTTTTCGTCGTAGCCATGCATCTCGATTATGAAGACGCAATGTTTCATCCTCACTTGAGGATGTGCTCATTAACTCACCAGCTTGCACCGCACTAGGTGATGACGACGTCGACATGATTAAACCTAATTCATGACAACATCAAAATATTTGTCATTCATATGTTTACATAGGATCTTAATTTTAAATACACAAAAATTATAATCTTAAAACTTATCTTAACTTATCAAAACTTAAGAAGAATTCACTATCGAAACTTATCTTAAAAACAAAAAATCATGATAAATCCCAAATGCGCGTCTAAATACGCATCTGCCTACGCGCCTACCTACGCGTCTATACTCGCATCTATCTGAACAACAGACGCACATATACACGCAAAAATAGACGCACACGTCAAAATTCAAACCATATTTAAATCATTTCTTTTCAAACTGCGCCTTTCCTTTCCTGCGTTTTTTGCGGTTCTAAAGCTTGAGTTTAGCCGACATACAGTCTCTTCATGCCTCACCTCCTCATGACTCACCTCTTCTTTCATTTCAAACACAAAAGAAGGGAAAAAGGAAAGCCAAGGAGAGGAAGAAAGAGAGAACAAGAAAGAGGAGAACAAGAAGAAGCAGTGAGCAAGCAAACAAGCATCAAGGGAGGGTAACTTACCAAGGAGAGGAAGAAGGAGAAGGCGAAGCGCCACCACCCGCCACACCAAACACCCAAGGTGAGTCTCTCTCTCTCTCTCTCTCTCTCTCTCTTTGTTTCTCTCTTCCTCTCTCTGCTCTGTCTGTGTATTGCTCATTTGTGATTCCATTATGATGTATTGCATTATGTAAATCGTCAATGGCTGTCGTCGGTCCAAAATCGACCGACCCAGCGCATGTGCTAGCGCGTCTACATCTCAGTGTAGATGCGGACATAGACGCGCAAAAATTGTCTCCTCTCAGTGCGTCTGAGAGGGCGTCTTACAGCACATGTGCTGGCGCGTGTGCTCTGCAATGCACACGCGATGATACACGCACTGCACAGAAGTTTGACCTGTAGTTTACACACGATTTTAGACGCGCATTGACCTAGGATGTGCGTCTGTGCTGCAGGTTAGATGCGCAAATAGACGCACATTGACCTGGGATGCACGTCTGGCAGCGCGTCTGTGCTGCACGTTAGATGCGCAAATAGACGTGCTGGACAGAAGGTGAACAGCAATGTTATGCCAAAGGCTTAAAAACTGCAATGTTATACTTTTATACACATTAAAAATTGCAAGGTCCTATTGTGTGACATCACCTAGAGCAGAATCTTGTTGCGTGGTATTGATTAACTCCTAAATAGAAGTCTAGTTAGATCTAAAAGTGACAAATTAGGAAATTGTATACTTTTATACACATTTATACAAACATTATATTCTTTACATAAAGTGAGATTGAAACTTGTGTGTTCTACATGTGGATCTCGTGAATTAGAGCCCTCACCTAGGCATATAGGCCTCAATGTGCCCTCTAGTCTATGGATAGTCACCTCCACCCCTCATCCATGAGTTGCTTGTACTTCACAATATCCTCCTATGTTTTTTGTATGCAAATAAATTTGTATTTTTCCTGTGTTTTTTTTGCAGATGTCGTATCCTGGTTCATCTAGCAATGACCTAGATGTGGATCGCATGAATGATACATTGGCCTCCTTTGACAGGGGGATCAATGCATTTTTTGGAGGTTTTCCTAGTAGGGAAGACTTTATGGGAGAGATGACCAGACACCTTGACCGCTCTCCCACAGCAGACAAGGTGTTCAGTGTCATGTCTGGGATGCCTCTAGCGTCTTTGCCTGGCACTACTTCCCAGACTCCACATGCAGATACTCCACATACAGGTACTCCATATGCACGTACTCCATTTGCAGGTACTCCACGTGCTCCACGTGCATTGGCTGAAGCACAAGCATCTGCAGAAGCACGTGCATCTGCAGAAGCTCGTGCGTCCAGCGAGGCAAAGGGTAGTCGATAGAGAGGGAGGAGGGAGAGTCGAGGGGGAGGATGAGGGTTGTGTGGGGGTTGCCTAGGAGGTGGTGAGCGATCACCCTCACCAGTAGATCATGTAGAGGAGGTTGTACGCCATTACTATAGAGTTATAGATACCGGTGGCATCTTTCATGATGATGAGAGAAGGGATGTAATGGCGTACATAAGGAGCGTCGTGCATGCGACGTATAAAGATTGTTTCATTGCCTTCAAAAATTAGAAAAGCGGCTTGTGACATGAGGTGTTGAGGGCAGTCCATAGGAGGTACCCAAATCCTGAGGGTCAGCAATTCTCGGATGATTGGGGACGTACAAAAGTGAGGGATATGCTTCACAACAAAAGATCCCACCTCATGACACGGGCCAGGGACTCACTGCGGAGGCTGGAGGAGGGGCGTGGAGCTTACAACCAACCACCTATGTGCCACCACGTAGAGTGGAAGAAAGCCAAGAAGAAAGCAGCTGAGAAAGTGAAGAGTCGCCAGCACGCAGAGGCGCGACGAATCCAAATGGAAACAATGGGATCGTCGCATTACGAATCGGGCGGCAGAGAGTCGTGGGAGGCAAAGTTTGTAAGTATATTTTGATTTCTAGTTTTTTTAAATGTGTATTTCTTTAAATTCTTTATATATTTTAGTCTAATATATTGTGACGTCTAATTGTTTGTATATCTCTAAATGTTTTACAGACTACCAATGTTGGTAGAACACCTACCCCTAGAGAGGTAGGTTACCATCGAGGCCATAACCGCACAGCGACATGACTTCACTTTTATGAGGAGGGTCTCATCACTGAGGACCAATACAACCGGGCCACGAGGATTCGACAGCCAAAGGAGGTATGTTTTTCTTACTTTCCTATTAAAAGTATAACTAATTATAACTTTTTCTCCACCTTGTCTATGTAAGCAACCCTGATCTTTTGTGTGTGTAGGTGAACCCGGATGTGGAGCACAGCGAGGAGGGGGATAGCGACGCTAGTAGCCATGGTGATACTAGAGGATGTTTCCTCTTCAGATTCGTAGAGGAGCACCATACCTCCTCATGAGGCCTTCTTTTCTTGTATATGTATGATATCTCTTTGAGCCTACTGCTTGCGGCCACACTTTAGGTCGCAAGCACTCAAAACTTCCCTTGTAAATGCTTTGATATATAATGAATACATGGACTTTCACTTTCAATTCTCGTGCCCATAAGATACATTGTCTTTTTTCCAAATACACAATCTGATGTATGGGAGGGGGAAAAAAAAAACCAGAGAGCAACCACATGCTCTCTGGTTTTTTTTTGTAGTTCTGTTTTGCGCGTCTATCAGCGCGTCTAAATTGCAGGTCATTCGCGTTTATTCGCGCGTCTATAATGAAGACTACACGCGCTTATACACAAATTAAAAAAGGAAATTAAATATCTTTTTTTTTAAATGACATTTTTTGTTTTCCGTTCGCGTCTATCAATGCTTGTAAAAGCGTGTCTAAAAGCGTGCCTATATGCGCATGTATATGTGTGCCTATTGCGCGTCTATTTGTGCATGTAAATTCGTCGATACATGCGATTATAGACGCAGAATGATAGACGCGCAAATAGACGGGCGAATAGACGCGCCCATAAGTTTTTCTCTGTATTCAAAAATTGCGTCTAAATGTGCATGTATGAGGCTTTTTTGTTGTAGTACTTTTAACTCTCAAAAGAAATCAGACCATGATCTTGTAACAATACAATATCAATATCTTGGCCATTATAGTATCACATTGAATGGTGAACCTCTTTGAGAAGTTAGGGCATATGAGGATGGGGGCTGAAGTAGCATTTCCTTCAACTGTGTAAAGCTGCGATCAACAATAGCATCCCAAAAGAATGATTCCTTCTTTAATTGATCAGTCAAAGGTGTTGCAATGGTAGCATAAAGCTTGATGAAGTGTCTATATAATGAAGAGAGATCAAAGAAACCACGTAATGAGATAGTGGTGGATGGTGTGGGTCAATCCTTCACACATTGTACCTTTTTAGGGTCAGCCTATATGCCATTCTTACTAACAAAGTACCCCAAGTAGTCCACATATGTCTCTATGAAGATACACTTACTTTTCTTCATAAATAGCGTATGTTTTCTCAAGATATCTAACATCCTTTTAACATGTGCTAGGTGCACCTCTTGGGATTTGTTGTAAATGTGAAAATTATCAAAGAAGACGAGCATAAACTTGAACAAGAAGGGATGTAAGATTTTATTCATAAGGCCTTGAAATGTGATAGGGACATTAGTCAATCCAAAAGGCATCATTAGAAAATGACAAAGCCCATGATTAGTCCTAAAAGCCATTTTGACCTCATTACCCTCCCTCATGCATATTTGATGATAGTTAAAGCACATATCAATCTTAATGAAGAACCATATCCCTTTCAGCTCATCCAACAAGTAATCTCAATTTGTGGGATGGGATATGGATTCTTAACTATGATCATCTTGTTCAAGTTCCTCTAGTCAATGCACATACAAAAAGAGCCATCTTTCTTCTTGACTAGTAGAACTAGAGATGCATAAGGTGAGAAACTTAGTTCAATAAACCCCAACTCAAGTAACTCATTGACTTGCTTTGTAACTTTTTCATGTTCACACTTGGAGAGTTTATAAGGTGGCTTTATCAGTGGCTTCGAATGGGGCTCTAAATCAAGTGAGTGGTCCAGTTGCCTCTTAATAAGGGGAAGGCATGTAGGCATATGAAATAAATTATTATACTCCTCAAGTAAAGCCTTTAAGGTTGAATTCTAAGATATTTTGGAGGGTTGATTTGAATTTTCCATATTCAAGTGCAAAATAAAGATTTGTAAACATTTCTTAAACTCTTGCTTTGCTATAATTACCTAAAAATTAGTATTATAATGCATTTCATGATGATTGGCAACCATGTTATTATGCCTTTTGATGTGGCAAATCTCATGTTAACAAAGGGTGTAATTGAGGATGCTATAAGGCTCCATATTTGGCACTTTCTCTTGCATTTCACTATTAAAATCCAATGCCAAAATAATAGCTTCATTCATTGAGGCTATAGAGCCTCTAATCTCCCTCTGGGCCTCCTCATGAGCTTTAGTTCTGCCTTTCTGTCATGCCATCTAAGTGTAGTTCACAGGACCCATTTTCAGTAAAATGGGTATAACTTGTAGTAGGAAACTCTGATTGAAGAGATTTTTGGTTCAAAGGCATAAGTCCTTTTCGAGATGAGCTATAGAGACTTATGACAAAAGTATCAAAGAATTATATAATTAGATCTTTGTGCCTACAGTTTGTACCTTGTCCACAATGATCCTAGTGCACAAAAATGGCCATATTTTTTAGACCATATCTCTGATTTCCAGAGAGATTTTTAATTCAAATCGAATGGAACAAATCTTTTTTCAAGGTGAGCTATGGGGTTCACTCCCAGATACAATACAAAATTTATTGGAGCAAGCTTTTTGTGACTATTCTTGAGTAGTACATGTGACATAAAGGGAATTTTGAAGTCTCAAAAATGCCTTTTAGGAGATAGAAAGAGTGTGCTCTAGACCAATAGGAGCAAAACCTGCATAACATATATTCTATTTTTAAAAATATAAAAAATATTTTACTATATATATATATATTTACAACTTTGTATTATCAATATCTATTTTTAGCCTCTCATATATATAATTACAACATTCTTTGCGTTTAATGATATATAGTCTTGGCCACTTTTATTTAATGATATGTCTAGATTAATGATAATGATATGTTTAATCTAAATTTGAATTAGTCAAAATCTTGGCACTTGTTTTTTTTCCTCCTTTTCTTAATCCCTCTCGTGTTTTTCCCTCCTTTGTGGTAGCTTAGCTCTCTCTCTCTCTCTCTCTCTCTCTCTCTTTCTCTCTACCATGGATACAGAAACTCGACCTTCAACAAGGCATTCAAGCTCCCAAATCACATCCATATTAGTGTTTAACTCATTCCAAAAAGATGGAAGATGGATTCCTACAATCATTGGCCAAGGTAGTTGGATCACCATGCAATAGGAAAAACATGGAAAAAGGTAAAGAGATAAGAGCTCGTTCATCTATGCTTGAAAGGGTAAAATATGAGATTTCAAGCTTGGATTAAATAAGAATAGCACAAAAGAGGTACTAGTGCAACATGTGTTTATGCATAAAGAGCTATATTTGGAACTTGAAACTTCAAATCTTCCAATCCATATACCAAAATTTAAGGAGTTGATTCTTAAAGTCGTTCTTTTCTTGAACTTGGTTTAAGGTTTTTCATTATAACATTTATTCATTTGTCTTGTAGATGTCTATCCCTCTAATCTTGAGGAATGGCAACCAATTGAGTCTATTGTTGATCTTATTGATGTGATGCATGGTTCAATTGGAGAAAAAATATACAAAGGTAGAAAGGAGATAAATCTTGTAGAGAATGGAATATTCTTCTATGACCATTTTTATATTGTCCCCATGTATCACAACCAATGGGGATCAATATCCCCCCTTCCTTTGCCCGATTTTTCAAGCTTTGAGTGGCCTTTGCCAAGTCTAGCTACTAGTGAGAACTATAGATGTAAAATATTTTCTGAGATACAAAGAGCATTAAAACCTAATATCTCAAGTAGGCTAAGCAATGTTACTTTGTTCATGTCTATTAATATATTTTTTGACTTTTTTTCTAATGTTGAGATAAGAAAATCAAAGGCCATGCTTTCAGTGAAGAGACTAACATATGACAATGCAATACAATTTGTTGATGAGGGATTGGACACTAAGATATAAGAAAAATTTATATATAAGATAGATCAAGACTCTATAGCTTGTAAATATATGATTACTACTCAAAATTTTATCCTTAGCTTTTATTATAGTAGATGGCATTATGTTGGTGGTAGTCTTATTGCTTTAGACTAAAAAATTGATAATTTTAGCAAAGATCTTATAGTGGATCTTAATGTTTGGTTCAATGAGGTCATTATTGCAATCCTAAAGGTTACATCATCATGTACGCTACATCAAGTGAGGATGGATTTATAGAATGAAGTAGTATTGAACTACGATGCTCATTTGTGTTTCAACTTAATAACAAACGAGTAAGTTTTTATATCATATTATATCCACTTAGATACATATTTGATTTCATTTCTTGATTAATAAATATTTGTAATATATTTTTTCATAAATATCAACGAGGAGAGAAAAGAATATATAATGTAAGGATATTAAAGAAAATATTTCTTTACTATCAATATAAAATACTTTTACAAATTTAGTGCCAAATTTTTGCCAATGATCTCCATGACTTATACATACAAGGGCTTACAAGCAATGAGGCAAAGCTACTTCTTTTTTTGAGGACTTTTCTTAGGAGAAGGGACATCTTTCTAGGAGTCCTTTTGCCTTTCTTTGATGCTTTGGTTGCCTTGGGTGTTAAAGGCATAACTTCACCCACTATAGTTACATGCACCTCCTCTCCTTCAACGTCTAAGCTCCCACTATTGTCCAATCTTATCAATCACATAATACAATTAACCATTATGTACTTCATGACCTTTGCTCTTATATACTAAACATGTTTACTTGTAGAGCAATCCCTTGTAAACTATCATACATTTGTAAGAAAAGATTTTAAGTTCATTGTTATTTTTTACAATGGACTATATTGTTATCATCAATGGACTATTTTGCAGCAAACCACTATCTTAAAGTTTAGTATATTTCACATTACCTTTATAATTTTATCATCATTGAGATAACTAAACTTTACCAATCTTTTGGCATTTGCAATTACTCTCTAGCCACAAGAGTGACTATTATCTTGATGAGGACACTGTAATCAATAATATAAAGTAAAACTATGAAATTTTTTTATGGTAGTTTGTAGAATAAATTTTATTATTATGTTCCAACCATATTGATCAAGACCTTACCGTAACTTATCTATATTACATTGTTGCAAGTAAATCAGAAGGCATAGGAGGCTTTTCTCTAGTACTTCAATCAATCTTTTTATAGTTCTATACCAAAATGGCAAATTTAGAGTAATTGAAAAAGAATTCAAAATATTTAGAGTACTTGGAAAAAAAAATCATCAAAATATCAAGGAGACCTTAGATTATATAACTTACAACTTGGCATTTCCATAGCTTCTTTGCATAGAATTGATAAGGAAACATGACCTCTTTTCACAGTCTATTCCAATTAGGCTCTAATGAGAATTGAAAGAAATCATATTTTAATCATCTAGAAAAACAAGTTCTCATAAAATCTAACAAAATATCAAATTACTTACTTTTCATTGTATGGAATTATAAGAATCTCCAAAGTTTCAAAGTCAATTGGATTGAAGTAATGATCAAATGCACTTGCATCAAGCTCACTCCTCATATAGTATGAGATAGATGGATCAATAACCTCAATTTTCTGTTGTATATAAAAGGGGAACTTATGCATCATACACCTAGCATAGGAATGGAGATAGTAAGCATCAACATGAAAGTCTATTGTTAGAAAATAATAATGAGTAAAAAGAAATTTTAGTATATTATACCTCATTCAAGTAAGAAGAAATAGAGTCATTTACTTCTCTCATTTTATTCTTGAGGATTTGAATACAATCATAGTCAAAAAATAACATATCAGATCTTTTGTGAGTATCACTAGGTAAAAAGCAATAGACATTGAAGCCCTTAGGGTCAACCCTTTCAAGAAGGATAGATAGCTCTTCTTCAAAATATGGGAGTTGCTCTACTTCTTTTTCTTCTTCCTTCTTTCTTTTATACTCCCTCCATTTATCTGCCTGCTCTTCTATGGCCTTTTCGTCTTTCTTATGTAGTCTTGTGTCCTTTTTATGGGTGATATCTTCAACCTTAGGACTTGGATTACCTTTCTTTTTTCTCTATGGAGGCACATTTAAAATATTGAAAGCCTTCACATGAGAAAGGAGGGGACTAGCTCAATGACATTTAAAAACATGTATCTCAATCTCCTAAGAATTATCATGTCTTTATCCATAGCTATAAGTCTATGTGCATGAGTAGCACAGATATAAGAATCTTGGAAAAAATCAATCAAAAAATCTTACATGGCCTCCTAAATACAATTGAGAGCTGCCCCAGTCCATCTAAAACTATCAAGACTTTCTTTGACAAGACTTTGAAAATGAAATTTTGGAATTGCATTATCCAGATCCTTCATTGCACTTCTAATCTTCTTTATGCATCTAACATGATGTGAAAACCTCCTCGTTGGCTTTGATTTCCTTGGAAGTTTGGAAGGCTTGAAGGACTAATGAATCTTTGAAGAAAGACCTCCTTCCTTGTAGTGGCCTTAGTTCTAGCCATCTAAAATATTTTTAAAAAATAAAATATAGCTCAAAACTAGTATAGATATCTAAATCTTTGATATAATGTCATTTACAATCACTTGGTGGTAAAAAAAACTAATCACATAGTCTCAATTCCACACCTTTAACAACATGCTATTTTATCAAATGATAAAACTAAATTTCAATGATTCATCAGAGTTGTGCTACCATTCTACCTCAAATTTCAATCAAACAATGTGTGTCTATCACTAGGTTATCTCTTCTTGCAATATAGTGAAATTCAGAGCTCAAAGATTTGATGTATGCAATCCACTAGAGCATAGCAATGTCCAAGGTAGCACAACTAGTAATCAACCCCAATACCAACAAATGATCAGTCTCAACCAATGACTACATGAACATCCATAAAATACTCCTTATCACATTTAAAGGGCTGTCACAATTTTCCATAATTCTATTTTTACTTGTGGATACCTTCTTTGTCGTTCATCCAATACTTTAGCACCAAACCAAATTGAATATCTTTGCCCTTCCTCATCATCTTGCCCAAGTGCCCATTCGATCCGGATTGGGTTCATATCAACAATAATAATGATAAGCTTCCCAATGATGTGAATAATGATCATTTCTCAATGTAGGAGTAGATTTCACAAGCCACTTCAATTTCTTCATTGCTTTTTTAATGTTTCCTTTGCTAGTGAAACCTCTAAGCTTTCCTAGAGTTGATATAGGGCATCAACTACATGTCCAAAGTGAGTGATCCATATCAAATAGAACACACAGGCACCCAAGAATCTATACTCCTCAAATATATTCATGCGTACATCTTACATTCTATCAATCCCATCTATTTTCATTGGTGATGGTCTTTGCTTGCCCATAGGACCCACATATATGCCCAACACTCAAAACCTCTTCAACTCCAAAGATATACTTTTGTCTAGAAAGAGTTACATACACCTCTTCTAAATGCATCAAAATCCTTTCACAATCAACAAAATGGTATGCAACAAAGTGTCTGCATCCATGAGCATCCATCTCTTCATTCTTTTCATCCACTACACACCCTTTGATTGGAAACCATCCAAGAAGGGCATTGTCAATTGTGATATAAAATCCATGAGTACCCTATTCATAGCATTTGTTATGTGTGCCACTGAGTTCGTTGTACTGTGCGGGAGAGTACACATCCATACTAACCCCAAGGGATTCTTCATGGTTGTGATATCACTGCTCTCAACTGTAAACTAAAATTGGTCATACCTCGAGTAAAGATCACACAAAGAATAGATCACTTTGCCTACAAAAGCCTTAACAAATTCATCAACCACACGACCTACACCCAAATTTCTTATGGTCACTTTATTGATGGGCTGCATATCTTGAATAAATCTCAAAGCCCCATTATTTTTTGACACAATAAACCAACAATTTGAGTATGAGGCTGAAGAGGGCTTCAAGAACTTCATGTAAATATTTTCATTTAGCAAATCCATTAGCTTTGGCAAGTAATCTTTAGGCACTGGAATAGGCCTCAAGTTTCATGGTACATGTGGTACTGTAAATATTACCATAGGAGAGACAACATTTAGATCTATACAACCTGTTTTAGCTGGCTGAAATGCAAATGCTTTCCTGTGCCTAGCCAACATCTGCATAAAACAATCTCTTTCAACATGCAAAATGTAACGTGTCCACTAGAATCCTCTAGGACACGTCTTGGCAGTCCATCGGAAGGCTGTCTAGAGAACTCCGCCCGGCACTCCCATGGAATGTTACGGGTTTTGTAATCTAGGTCTTTCCGCGTTTGCCACGTAGCGGAAGTGTCCTGGCCGTTTCCCACTTAGGATCGACCGGAATTAAGGTCATTTACTAACAGCGACTAGCGTCAAACCTGATCGAACTACTTTACGCAGAAACGCCTGGTCTGAAGCGGATTCATGCTGCACTTGGTTCAAGGAGAATGGGAAACGAGAGGGATGCCATGTTCAACCTCTCTGCCCTAAGGCATAGTCCCATTCCGTTCCCCTAAAACAGCGTGAATCGGGTAACAGGTAAATCTAAGTCATCCTTCTCGTTATTTGCTCGGCGATGATGATCATCCCTCTGTTCGTTGAAGATTTTTGAGAAAAGTTCCCGGCTAACCGGGACCACCCATCCATAGGACGGACCCATGGTCCATCCTCTGCACTTTCCTTGGTTTGTTTTAGTTATGTAATTACCTACCACATTAGTTTGACATATAACAAACAGCTTCTTTGATTAACCCTGTTATGCACTGGTTCCTTCACGTAATCTTATCATAGGACATAAAGAAAAACAATGCCAAACAACTTCTTTGTTATCATTTTATCCTTTTATCTTTGAAATACAAGGAGTTCCGCCCGTAGGCGTATTCATAATCCGCCCGAAGGCTATCCAGTAATCCACTAGGGATCACTAATCCAAGTTTCCGGCCGTAGACTAGTATGCGGGCCTCGAGATCCAATCCCGAGTCACGTTAGCCTCTTGTGCAGGGCCCGGAAGGCGAGGGATTTACGGCCAGAGCCCCCTCTGGCACCCAAGCGTCCTCCTGCTCCAAGTAGAACTCAACGGAGAGACCTCTCACGGCGAGTTCGGTCCACGTTCCCGGCGCGGTTAACAACCCCCTTGGTTAGGGTCAGGCAGGCAGTTGGGAGTAACTGAAGCTGCCTCTCCCTTCAGGCCTTCAACCTGAAGTATTTAGATATCTTTTCATCCTTTAGTTCATTGAGCAAACAATGCAAACAGTGCTTTCTAAACTGTTACAAGCACAATCAATTCCAATGGTCGTTTAGCTGGCAAACTGCTAAGGAGTGACTCCTTTTCTCCGAATGCAACCCGCATTCGATCCGGAATCAATTGCAACTTGGCAAGATTCCTATCATTCTTGGGTTAGGGTCATACCCTACCAATACTTTAGGTTTTGTTATGGTAGATTCCAGCGACCATGTCGCTTCAATCTATTGATTGGTCAATTGCTTCCAGGCAAATACCTAACTTTCCTTTTCCTTAGCAATTATTTCCCAGGAAAGGTGATGTAACAGGATGATTACTCATCCTTTTGTAGGTTAACTTAGCGCAATAACTTGCCAACATCATTTCCAAGAAATGACAAAACTCTCTTGTGGACAAATCTCAAGTCTATGCGATGTTGCAACTTTTTGTACATGTGTTGTATCTATTCCACGGGATCATTTCACCCATTGAATGGCGTATTCAGGTTACGGAATTAACTTCAGGCGAGTAGCAGGGTTTAGGGTGTCTTCTTACCCAACCCATTCCTAATTATATTGGTCCACGGTCCTAGGAATTTCCAACCCAGTCGGAGTTTCATCATTTGAACGAATGATCCTTAGGATAAAACCTTAGATCATTTTATGCATGAGCATCCAATTGATTCGACATCTCGTGAATGTGTGTAAGATCTTTGGGTTTGCGGGTTTTGACTTGGCAACCAGTGTAAAACTAGGTCGAATTCTTATTGCACTAAACCCTAGTTAGCACTTGAGATACCTATCATATCGACCCAACCATGTCCATAAGAATCCTTGTGGTTTAGGTGACTTAGTCAACTCAATATACTTGTCTTGCGTCACGGATGAACCTTTCCTAAAGGTAATAAACTAGATCTAGTGGAGATTAATAGTTACAATTACACCAATACGTGTAAACATGCGATTCACTGCTTCTACGCATCACATGGTTCACAATAACCCTATCCTTCCTTGGTAAGGTAAAAATGCCTGATAACCTGGACACTAACTTTTCTAGGTCCTACTAGGACTTACATCAAATAGTCATGCCTACAACCTTATTGTCTATACTTAGAATCTTATGCTTTGACTCCTAAATGCGGCTCTTAATGAATGACATTTTTGCATGATGACTATGCAATACGCAACGTTCTCCTAGCTACAATGAAGTTCATACAAAACTACAGCTAGTGATAATTTATTCCATTTTACATGCCACTTGCAAGCCCATAAGATCATTTCCGTACTCTCTTCTATTTCTTTTCTGATAATATCTTATGGGTGTTAACTTTTCCTCATGAAATCATTACGAGGAGGATGTTGCCTAACATGCGGCACATACTTATTCCTACCATGTCTAAGAAGAAAAAATGCACTTATAAATTCCATTTCTTTGCCTAAGTAATATATGTTTAGACTCATTACTTGGATAATGTACCAAAATAGCATCATGCAGCTAGTCTCCTAAGGCGGGCAACCCGTTTCGAATTCATGACATACTTCAACCTTGCCTAACGTTTCAAGAGATACTTTATCAAATGTCTTTTTACCACTGCCACATGCATTAAAAATAAGCGTAAAATGCATTCTTCCCTATGGAACTAAGCGCACCTAATCATTTCTTTAAGCGAAAATAAACTTGAAAGAACCTGGACTTGTGGGCTCGGGGAGATATCCACTTGTATGCTCGGAGATGAACCTCCCGCAGTCGCACCTTGTGATCTTTTTGGGGCCATCGTAGATGTAGAGGATTTGGGCTCCGGGTTTTGTCCTTACCCCTTTATGGCTCTCAAAATTTCCTCCGAGTCTTGGCAAGTAGTCTCAAAATATGTTTACTTCTCCCTTATGTAGGAATACCCCTTTATAGGGTATGGATTTTAAGATCCCGGGAAGCTCGTGGAAACGGCTTATGGGAGGTCTTTATGAGCTTCACCCTCTCCTCTTCAAGGGTCTGGGGGTATGAATAGACCTTTGGGGGATGTAGTGGGAAGGGGGGTTAAGGAAGCCCCCCCCTTAGAAGCTTCTTAAGAAGCTTCTAAGAAGCTTCTGAGCTTCTGCAGCGACGTCGAGGGGGGGGCAGTCGTAATCCAGCGGGCGGCGGCGGACTGAGGTGGCCTGGCGGGACGTGGTGGTGGCTATGGCGGCTGGCGACTGGCGGATTGGGGCGGCAGCGCGGCGGCTTCCTGCACGACGACCTCCTCTCCACGGCGACCTCCTTTAACACGGCGACCTCTCCACCTTCTCACAGCCCGTCCTCCTCCCTTCTCCCTTGGGAGGGGGGGGTTTTTATAGGCCTTGGGGGGGGGTGGGGAAGAGGGCCTCCACACACGTGGAGGACTCCCCCTCATGCAGTCCAACTCACTCCTCCTTGGCCATTTCCCCCCCACACTCCCTCTCCTCCAACCATGCATCGGCTGGGGGAAGGGATAATAATTAAAAAAAAATTGCCTTGAATTTATCCAATTGCCCCTTCAAAAAGGGTGTTCCCACGCGGTTTTTACGGTCCTCAACCCCAGCCTCTAATTTACAATGTGGCGGCCTCATTTTTGAGCGTGCATGGTATGGATTATGCTCCCAATAATACTACGTAGGGGATAACCTTGCACAGGGTTTGCAGGGCGTGCGGGAAGTTAATATTTACGGTACGTAGTGCGCGGAAATATTACATTCTCTCCCCCTTAGAAGAATCGAGATGTCCTCATCTCGAGATAAACTGGGGATATTGAAGATTGAGAGAGCTTTCATCCATCCAGGTAGCATCCTCTTCGGGATAATCTTTCCACTGGACGAGGCATTCTTTCAAGGTTCTAGATCTCAATTGTCTCTCCCTGACATCTAAAATCTTTTCCGGACTTAGTTCAAGGACTCCTTGACTAGGCATTACAATTTGTTGGTCATCAAGTACATGATTTGGGTTGGGTACATATTTTTTTAAGAGACTAATATGGAATACATTATGAACTTTTAGGTTGTCAAGAAGTTGCAATTTATAAGCATTGGGTCCTAGGCATTTGAGGATTTTATACGGACCACAATACCTTGGACTTAGCTTCTTGCATTCACCTAGAGATAAAGAACTCTTTTTCGGCCGTACACGAATGAAGACCATGTCTCCTTCTCCGAAGACCCTCTCTTGGCGTTTCAAATCCGCATATGCCTTTTGTCTATCTTTGGCTGCTTGTATGTCTTGTCTTATTGACCTTATTTGGTCATCCATGTCCTCCAACATTTGTCTTGAAGCTTCCACTCTCAGGGTAGGATCAGAAAAATTTAGGGGACTTCGACAATCATGACCATACAATGCCTGGAAAGGGGTCATTTGAATGCTCTGCTGGTAAGAAGCATTGTAGGCAAATTCTACTAACGGCAAGTACTGAATCCATCTCTTCGGCTCTCGACAGCAGTAAGCCCTAAGCATATCCTCAATGATTTGATTTACTCGCTCTATTTGTCCATCTATTTGGGGATGGTAGGCAGTGCTAAAACAGAGTTGGGTCCCAATAGCTTCAAAGATAGCTTTCCAGAAGTGTGAAGTGAAAAGAGAGTCTCGATCGCTAATGATCCTTCTAGGTAACCCATGTAGCTTGAATATTTCTTTGATAAACACTCTAGCAATGTCGGAGGCTTTATAGTTTGTCTTTACTGGAATCAGGTGTGCAACCTTAGTAAGCATGTCAACTACAACCATAATGGAGTTGTATCCTCCTTGGACTTGGGGTAAGCCCACCACAAAATCCATACTGATGAATTCCCATTTCATTTGGGGAATGTCAAGTGGTTGTAATTTTCCTGGCATCATGACATGTTCAGCCTTGATACGTTGGCAAGACAAACATTCAGTGACATATTTGAGGACGTCACCTTTGAGCCTCTCCCAATGATAGCTCTTCCTAACTGCATTAAGAGTTTTTGCATAGCCAGGATGTCCTGCGAAAGGGGAGTCATGAGCTTCCCATAATATCTTCTGCTTAAGTGACTGGCTTGTTGGTATACATAACCTTGTTCTGTAATAAACAAGTCCATTATCAGTGGAAAATTCCCGATACTTAGCTTGTGACTTCAGATTCTGCTCTTTGGTAGCTATTTCTTTTATCATGGTTTGGTAGGCCAAATCATGGCATGCTTCCTCTCTAGCTAGTTCGAGTATAGGGTTGCTTGGCATAGATACCTTTGTAACCAGAGATCTGGCCGTTGATGGATTCTGCAAGACTAGGGAGTTTAGGAATGCCTTGCGACTGAGTGCATCGGCAACTACATTCTCTTTCCCTGGTCGATACTTGATCTCAAAATCATACTCCTCCAATACTTCGATCCATTGACGTTGCCTCATGTTGAGCTCGTTCTGGGTAAAAATCCATTTGAGACTCTTATGATCTGTTACTAGAGTAAACTTGTTACCCAATAGGTAGTGTCTCCAAAGCTTTAGAGCATGGATGACAGCTAATAACTCCAGATCATGCGTGGCATAATTCTTTTCATGACTCTTCAATTTCCTTGAAGAATATGCTACGGGATGACCTTCCTGCATGAGTACACACCCCAAGGCAAGAATGCTGGCATCAGTTACTACCTCGAACTCCTTATTGAGGTCAGGAAGTTTCAGAATAGGTGCTGATACTAAACATTGCTTCAATTGGTCGAAGCTATTTTGTTCGGGAGTTGACCATGTAATAGAAGTCTGCTTCTTTAGTAAGTCGGTAAGAGGTGCTGCAATCAAAGCGTAGTTTTTGATAAAGATCCTATACCATCCTGTCAAGCCAAGAAAACTGCGTATCTCTTTGACGGATAATGGTATTGGCCATTCAAGCACATCTCTGACTTTGGCTGGGTCTACTGATATTCCTTCTGATGATACTATGAATCCTAGATATTCAATCTGACGTTTGAAGAATGCACACTTCTTCATTTTTGCATACAGCTTATGAGACCTCATTGTCTCCAAAACAATCCGTAGTTGAGGTTCATGATCAACTTCTCTTGGAGGTGGGAGTTCAGTTAATTCCTCAGGGAATACGTCAGCGTATTCTTTTAGCCAAGAGGGTCCCTCATGAGACTCTTGCTTTTGATCTAACTTGTTGAGTTTGATCAAGTAAACAGGTAATCCTTTCCTAACCCCTTTTATGATCCGCGATACTTTGGCTAACTGGATCCTTGGCACTCCTGCTTCACCTTGAGTCGTAACAAACTCTCTTTCAGAGTTTCGGAAAGAAACTTGACCCTTTCCACAGTGGATGTGAGCTCATTAGGCTTAAGCCAATCCATCCCGAGTAAGCACTCATGGATACCTAAATTCATGACTCTGAATTTGACTGAGGTTTTCTTTCCTCCCAGATAGAACTCCTCCTTAGCAGTTTGCCTAGCACAAGTTACCTCACGACCGTTTGCCAATTCCACAAGTAGGGTAGGTGCTTCTACTGTGGCTATTCCTAATCTCTTAGCACACACTGGTGAGATAAAGGAATGTGTACTGCCACAGTCAATCAAGGTTTTGAAACCTTTACCTTGATAGTCCGACGGTGTTTGAATTACCGAGAACTGGCGATTCGGCCCCTTCTTGTGTAAAGCGGCATGGACCGTTGCTCTTTCGAATTCCGCTTCCATAGTCGGGTCTTCCCCTTCTTCTGCTTCACATCTTTGCCTATTGGTAATGCAGGCAGCTCTTCCTCTACCACGGGTGGCGGCTCCTTGACCGCGCCCTGCACCTTGACGGAGTCCTTCGCTAAGCTTGGGACATTGCCTTTTGAAGTGACCGAGTTCATTGCAGTGGAAACATCGGATGTTTCGGCCATTACCGTGAGTAGGAACAAAGTTGTTGACGTTATTTGTCCTTGCTTTCTTCCTTTGTCCCTGATTGTGGCCTTGAACTCTCTTAACCTGGGGTCTGAATGCTCCTCTGTTCGGGTCGCTATAAGACCAATTCTTAATACCCCTTGGTTTAGCTTGCACTTCCTGAATTATAGGTGCCGCTCGAATGAGTGCATCCTGAAGATCTGATGGACGCATAGATTCGAGACGGGTATTTACAGGTGGATTTAAGCCTGCGCAAAATTTGGACACCTGCTGTGTCGTGTCCATTTGTGGCGCATACTTTAACAGTGAGACAAACTTAGAGTAGTATGCGTCAAGGGTGAGTCCTAACTGTTTTAGCTCATAGAACTCATTCATTTTCTGTGTACGATATGCAGGCGGCAAATATCTCCCTTGCACGGCTTGCTTTAACTTCTCCCAGGTAACGGACCCCTCTGAAATCCCTTGATCCCTGCACCATTGTTTCCACCATAGTCTGGCTTCACCGGTGAGTTTTAATTTGGCGAGCATGGCTTGATTGGTTGGTGCAGTGCCAGCTGCTTCGAAGTAGTCCTCCATAGATTCAATCCAAATCTCAGCATCCGACTGGACGAATCTGCCTCTCCCGTCAAACTCGGGTGGCTTTATCTGTTTGAGGAGGAACTTCTTCTCCTGGATCACAGTAGTACTTGATGTAGGGGGCGAATTTGGAACCTGTACCTGGGGTTGTGCCTGAGTAAAAGTTTTCTTAACATTATTATATGATAATTGACATTAGCTTATCTTTAGTTCAGCTAACTCGTAACTCATGAAGCTACTTAACTTTTTTCAACAACCCTGATGCACAATCGGATAGAGATAAAAAGAAGTCCTTATTTATATTTATATGGCGTAGCCTCATACAGCATCTCGAGTGATGATAATCCAATCATTACATTTAGTTTGGGGAGAACAACATTGTATTGGATTTGTCTACAGGAACTGTGTAATAGTAGGGTTTTGGGTCATGAATTTTTAGGAATCGATAATTCATCGGAAGTTCAGGATATCCTTTCCGCTGGAATCCATACTTCCCATGGCGGCCCAATACCTTAATCCTATCAGCTGGAATTACACGGGTTACTTCCTCATATACATATGAGTTCAATTCAACTTTCCGACCTCGAATATGCAAAGTCGAATTTACGTGAGCTTCCACAAAATGAACAGTTTCACGATTTTCAAATCTTCCAACCACTTGATCCTCTTCAGGTTGGTCTATAGATAAGTGAACCGGTGGGCAGCTATGTAGTAGATTCCTGAAGACCCCGTCCATCTTCGTTCTATATATAAAGGTGATGGGTTATAAATCTGCTCTAGGATGTTCATCATTTCAATTCTCTGCCTATAATGCGGAGAATGCATTACAGTCATAAACATGATCCGGAACACCAAAAACTTGTTCCACGCTTCATAGTTCTGCAAGACAGTATTGAAGATGAGGAAATGTTTGGACAGGAACAATTTATTTACTTCATTATTAATGAAATCTCATGAAAAAAAAATTCCATTGTTGGTCGGCTCTGATACCAACTGTAACGTGTCCACTAGAATCCTCTAGGACACGTCTTGGCAGTCCATCGGAAGGCTGTCTAGAGAACTCCGCCCGGCACTCCCATGGAATGTTACGGGTTTTGTAATCTAGGTCTTTCCGCGTCTGCCACGTAGCGGAAGTGTCCTGGCCGTTTCCCACTTAGGATCGACCGGAATTAAGGTCATTTACTAATAGCGACTAGCGTCAGACCTGATCAAACTACTTTACGCAGAAACGCCTGGTCTGAAGCGGATTCATGCTGCACTTGGTTCAAGGAGAATGGGAAACGAGAGGGATGCCATGTTCAACCTCTCTGCCCTAAGGCATAGTCCCATTCCGTTCCCCTAAAACAGCGTGAATCGGGTAACAGGTAAATCTAAGTCATCCTTCTCGTTATTTGCTCGGCGATGATGATCATCCCTCTGTTCGTTGAAGATTTTTGAGAAAAGTTCCCGGCTAACCGGGACCACCCATCCATAGGACGGACCCATGGTCCATCCTCCGCACTTTCCTCGGTTTATTTTAGTTATGTAATTACCTACCACATTAGTTTGACATATAACAAACAGCTTCTTTGATTAACCCTGTTATGCACTGGTTCCTTCACGTAATCTTATCACAGGACATAAAGAAAAACAATGCCAAACAACTTCTTTGTTATTATTTTATCCTTTTATCTTTGAAATACAAGGAGTTCCGCCCGTAGGCGTATTCATAATCCGCCCGAAGGCTATCCAGTAATCCACCAGGGATCACTAATCCAAGTTTCCGCCCGTAGACTAGTATGCGGGCCTCGAGATCCAATCCCGAGTCACGTTAGCCTCTTGTGCAGGGCCCGGAAGGCGAGGGATTTACGGCCAGAGCCCCCTCTGGCACCCAAGCGACCTCCTGCTCCAAGTAGAACTCAACGGAGAGACCTCTCACGGCAGGTTCGGTCCACGTTCCCGGCGCGGTTAACAACCCCCTTGGTTAGGGTCAGGGAGGCAGTCGGGGGTAACTGAAGCTGCCTCTCCCTTCAGGCCTTCAACCTGAAGTATTTAGATATCTTTTCATCCTTTAGTTCATTGAGCAAACAATGCAAACAGTGCTTTCTAAACTGTTACAAGCACAATCAATTCCAATGGTCGTTTAGCTGGCAAACTGTTAAGGAGTGACTCCTTTTCTCCGAATGCAACCCGCATTCGATCTGGAATCAATTGCAACTTGGCAAGATTCCTATCATTCTTGGGTTAGGGTCATACCCTACCAATACTTTAGGTTTTGTTATGGTAGATTCCAGCGACCATGTCGCTTCAATCTATTGATTGGTCAATTGCTTCCAGGCAAATACCTAACTTTCCTTTTCCTTAGCAACTATTTCCCAGGAAAGGTGATGTAACAGGATGATTACTCATCCTTTTGTAGGTTAACTTAGCGCAATAACTTGCCAACATCATTTCCAAGAAATGACAAAACTCTCTTGTGGACAAATCTCAAGTCTATGCGATGTTGCAACTTTTTGTACATGTGTTGTATCTATTCCACGGGATCATTTCACCCATTGAATGGCGTATTCAGGTTACGAAATTAACTTCAGGCGAGTAGCAGGGTTTAGGGTGTCTTCTTACCCAACCCATTCCTAATTATATTGGTCCACGGTCCTAGGAATTTCCAACCCAGTCGGAGTTTCATCATTTGAACGAATGATCCTTAGGATAAAACCTTAGATCATTTTATGCATGAGCATCCAATTGATTCGACATCTCGTGAATGTATGTAAGATCTTTGGGTTTGCGGGTTTTGACTTGGCAACCAGTGTAAAACTAGGTCGAATTCTTATTGCACTAAACCCTAGTTAGCACTTGAGATACCTATCATATCGACCCAACCATGTCCATAAGAATCCTTGTGGTTTAGGTGACTTAGTCAACTCAATATACTTGTCTTGCGTCACGGATGAACCTTTCCTAAAGGTAATAAACTAGATCTAGTGGAGATTAATAGTTACAATTACACCAATACGTGTAAACATGCGATTCACTGCTTCTACGCATCACATGGTTCACAATAACCCTATCCTTCCTTGGTAAGGTAAAAATGCCTGATAACCTGGACACTAACTTTCCTAGGTCCTACTAGGACTTACATCAAATAGTCATGCCTACAACCTTATTGTCTATACTTAGAATCTTATGCTTTGACTCCTAAATGCGGCTCCTAATGAATGACATTTTTGCATGATGACTATGCAATACGCAACGTTCTCCTAGCTACAATGAAGTTCATACAAAACTACAGCTAGTGATAATTTATTCCATTTTACATGCCACTTGCAAGCCCATAAGATCATTTCCGTACTCTCTTCTATTTCTTTTCTGATAATATCTTATGGGTGTTAACTTTTCCTCATGAAATCATTACGAGGAGGATGTTGCCTAACATGCGGCACATACTTATTCCTACCATGTCTAAGAAGAAAAAATGCACTTATAAATTCCATTTCTTTGCCTAAGTAATATATGTTTAGACTCATTACTTGGATAATGTACCAAAATAGCATCATGCAGCTAGTCTCCTAAGGCGGGCAACCCGTTTCGAATTCATGACATACTTCAACCTTGCCTAACGTTTCAAGAGATACTTTATCAAATGTCTTTTTACCACTGCCACATGCATTAAAAATAAGCGCAAAATGCATTCTTCCCTATGGAACTAAGCGCACCTAATCATTTCTTTAAGCGAAAATAAACTTGAAAGAACCTGGACTTGTGGGCTCGGGGAGATATCCACTTGTATGCTCGGAGATGAACCTCCCGCAGTCGCACCTTGTGATCTTTTTGGGGCCATCGTAGATGTAGAGGATTTGGGCTCCGGGTTTTGTCCTTACCCCTTTATGGCTCTCAAAATTTCCTCCGAGTCTTGGCAAGTAGTCTCAAAATATGTTTACTTCTCCCTTATGTAGGAATACCCCTTTATAGGGTATGGATTTTAAGATCCTGGGAAGCTCGTGGAAACGGCTTATGGGAGGTCTTTATGAGCTTCACCCTCTCCTCTTCAAGGGTCCGGGGGTATGAATAGACCTTTGGGGGATGTAGTGGGAAGGGGGGTTAAGGAAGCCCCCCCCTTAGAAGCTTCTAAGAAGCTTCTGAGCTTCTGCAGCGACGTCGAGGGGGGGGGGAGTCGTAATCCAGCGGGCGGCGGCGGACTGAGGTGGCCTGGCGGGACGTGGTGGCGGCTATGGCGGCTGGCGACTGGCGGATTGGGGCGGCAGCGCGGCGGCTTCCTGCACGACGACCTCCTCTCCACGGCGACCTCCTTCAACACGGCGACCTCTCCACCTTCTCACAGCCCGTCCTCCTCCCTTCTCCCTTGGGAGGGGGGGGTTTTTATAGGCCTTGGGGGGGGGGTGGGGAAGAGGGCCTCCACACACGTGGAGGACTCCCCCTCATGCAGTCCAACTCACTCCTCCTTGGCCATTTCCCCCCCACACTCCCTCTCCTCCAGCCATGCATCGGCTGGGGGAAGGGATAATAATTTAAAAAAAATTGCCTTGAATTTATCCAATTGCCCCTTCAAAAAGGGTGTTCCCACGCGGTTTTTACGGTCCTCAACCCCAGCCTCTAATTTACAATGTGGCGGCCTCATTTTTGAGCGTGCACGGTATGGATTATGCTCCCAATAATACTATGTAGGGGATAACCTTGCACAGGGTTTACACGGCGTGCGGGAAGTTAATATTTATGGTACGCAGTGCGCGGAAATATTACACAAAAGAAACCTATTTGTACCAACTTTCAAGTTTTGTAATGTTTTAGGGAAAGTTAATATATATATATCCTCTACATCACCTACGTTCAAGGCCTATTGATAAATATCCTTCTTTATGAATTTTTCTTGAATAAAACATAATCATTTTCTATTCAATCTGTAAATAATCCCTTTATATTACACCCTCCTATATGTAAGAAATATATAAAAATGGTATTTTAAAAATACCTTATTTTGAATCCACATGATACACATATATATTCATGAGTAACTTACCCAAGTGTTTCAACTGTAAACTAATGACCTATATCTTTAGGATCTTGTAAACTTGGCTGCCTTGACACTTTCTCATATAAATCCTCACTACCTGTTGAAAGTGCCAAAGCAACAGTTTCACCTTTTTGTCAACCATCTTATACTTTGTCTCCATAACTACTTCAGCCCATTGTTATCCTTCCTATTAAGTAAACAATGCTATAATATCATACATGTCCAAAGAACATATTGAAAAAACTCTATTTTCAACCTCATTTTCTACATGTATAGTTGCTAAAATTTGAGTCATAGTGTCAATAATATTCAGCCCATAAAAGAGACATGAAATGCCTTCATTTTCAGTTGACAACCCCAATTCTCTCAACTCCTTAGTAGCTCGTTTCGTAGATATACGTTCAACCTTATACATAGCTTCCATAGGCTTAAACCAACATGAGCTGTTTGTTATAAACTAAGAATATTCTATAGTAAATACATACTTCATTCCATCAAGAGACAAGTAATCCTCTAAAAAACACTACTATAGCCTCGCATTATAGTAGTGCTCAATCAAAATCTGGGTCTTTGAGTTCCATTGCATTTGGAAGAAAAGGAGATGCTCGAAGCATATCCCAATTCCTAGGATTATTAACACAAATGGTAAGAAATTGGACTGATTTTCTCCCATCCTTGCTTCTAACTCTTGCATAAGCCGAACCATCATCAAGCACCTTTGCTTCCATATGCATTCCTATAATATAGGGTTGTCTCAAAATCACTACATATGAGGAACTATCTTGCATTAAAAAGTATTGCTCTTCTTATACATCACCAATAGTCACTTTTCCATTAAGACATGTAGCATAGAGCTCCCCTGAAGAATTATTTGTAGCCCTCATATGCCAACCATGATTAGTGTCCATAGGTCATGCACCATTCTCATACAATCCACACTCAATGATATTAATCTTGAACCCGTGGTTAAGTAAAGCAATACAACGAGTTTCATGCTCCCGTATTTTCACTACCATTTTAGTGGTAGCCCTTGCCCAATGACTTCTTGTGTGTAATGACTCCGATGAGTAAATCCTATAGTCTCTTCCCCATATTATTGCATCTGCCCTTACTCCACCATGCATATTGCTACAAGACAATGCATTTTCAGCCAATTTCTTCTCCTTTCCACATGCTATCCATTGATTAGCAACAACTTGCATATATAATACAGTGCTTACATCATGCTTACGTTCAACCCGAATGCCCAACAAACCAATTTCCTCTTCAAATTATAACAATGCACTAGTGGTATCATCAAGAAATTGACGCTTTCTCTTAATTATGTCAATGATTTTGTCATGAAATTCCCACTTGGCGATACCAAGCACCTCTTCCAAGGTGAATTTCACCTGACTGTTTAAAATCCACTCTTCAAGAACTTTCTTAAGATCTGTGGCTATCTCAACATTAGGGTGTAGCAACTTATATTATGGCTACTTGTCATTTCTTTTGCCCTCTTGTTTGCTATCATGTTTTTGCTCTTGCCCAACCTCTTTTATAACATGCTCAAGAGATGTTTGATTTGCATCTTTAAGCTGATCCATAGTTCTTCTTGTCACTCTCTTAGATATCCCTGCATTATCTTCATCTCTCTTTCATTTCTCTTCCACAAGTACATCTATGTTTTGCACCTTTACTAAATATGCATATACTGAATATGAAGCTACCAGTGATTCCAAGCCAGTTATGTCACATTAGACATTTCACTATCAATAACTTCCCTCCTTTTAGTTGTATGCAAAGCATGTGTCCATATTGCAGTCTTTAGATCACTTGGCTAGTCATTCTATTCAACTGTAGACTTAGGAAAGTTACTATATGTATATCCTCTACAATACGTGTGTTCAACACTTATTTATAAATATTCTTATATGTGAATTTTTGTTGAATAAAACATAACCCTTTTCTATTCAATTTGTAAATAATCCCTTTACATTACATCCTTATGTATGCAAAAAATGTATAAAAATGTATAAAAATAGTATTTTAAAAATACCTTATTTTGAATCCACATGATGCACACATATATTCATGAATAACTTACCTGAGACTATAGACCAAAAGGAGAAGCATATACATTCACATAAGCATTTCAAACAATCAAGTCTTCCAACAACTTTTGCATACCTCCCTTTCCAAAATTCAAAGCAAGAGGCAATCATGTTTCTTATGCATGGATCTTGCTATCTTTCCAAAAGATGAGTTGTCATGCTAAGGCCTCTTAATAAGCAACACAATCCTTCCTTTCATGCTACAAATTATCACACCCCATATATCTTTTCCCTGGTTTAGAAACTACTGTTGTCCCCTTTTCTCTTGTCCTTTCTCATCCAATTTCACAACCTTCAACTTAAGATCCCACATGCCTTTAACCAATTCATCTAATACATCTTCCCTAATAGAGGGAACAGCAGGTGTAGCCATAGGATTAGCCACAGAAATGAATGGCTTACTAGATACATCAACTATTTTTCTTGTAATAGTGAGCAAGCTAGATATATACAATCTTTCTCTTCTTTCATGCTTTTTTACTAGTGTAGTAATAACAACTTCCTTAACATGCATCCACTCTGTTTTAAGCCCTATCTTTGTAGTTTGATCCTCTAACAAATCATCAAGATTCTCTTGAAGCTCAAAATATATTGCTTGTAGAAACAATTCAATATTTTGACTTACAATAGCTTATTGTTTTACAATATCTAACAGCTCAAATTGACTTTTAAATTCTCTTAATAACTCTGTAGCTACAAGACCCTTATTAGGTTGTAGAACCCACTCATGGAAAGTCTTGCAGCTAATCAAAGTGGTGTCTTCTATGTAAAATTCTTCCCTCAGTGTCTTCTTGAAAGCTACTTAGTCAACATCTTATATGTATAATTCAATAACTTGGGCTTTTAATTTATGTACAATAACTTGTACAAAATACTGGCTCCATGCAAGTTGAGCCACCCCAAAGAACTCCATATTTTGAGCATAATTATGTAGATACATTCTTGCCATTAAACGTCATCTCATGGTCTATTCATTGTAGAGCATTCATCACAATAATTTCTATTTGAGAAAAAGCTTGTATCACTTGTTGTTGTTGTTGTTGTATTTGCATAAGCATGTTCATATTCTGCACTAACTACTGCAAAACATTACTAGAAATTATGCTTGAAGGTTCTCCCATCCTGTATTTCCTTCTGATGACCCTTTATGTTGAGTTCACCAATATCAGAGTGGTTTAAGTCAAAAACTTGTATTCACTGGGAATCATAGAGAAAAGAAAGTAGAGAATAGGAGATAGAAGAGAAGAAAAATAATAGACAAGAGGTACACAACATAAACAAAATCCTTGTCTTGGGACTACTTAGAAGCAATCTCCAACCATTAGATCTCTTGAAGCTCCCTAGTAGACCAAAAGCATGCACTAAACATTAGCTTCTTACCTACTTCTTAGATCACAAATCTGATGCTTTTGTTGGCTTTGAAAGGGGAGAAAAACCCCAAGATACCTACTCAGAATACTCCCAGATTGCTCCTTCTTCTCCATATACTACAGAGTATTGTTTACTGCCTGAAAACTACAATAGCATTGTCGTGCGAATTTGGAAGCCCCTCTTTTTTGCATGAGATATCCCAAATTGGTTGAAGAGAAACTTGCTTTTTTCATATCACATATTCTAGAAGTTTTTTATACCTTTTTAGATATTTATAAAAAATAATATCTAAAATATCAAAAGTAGACTAAAAGTCTCCAAAAAACCTATACTTTTGAACCATCCATACTATGGATACTAATACTAATAACTAATATAACACTGACTCACTACAAGATATAGGCCTTATACCGATGTTAAAAGCGACGAAAATGTAAATAACAAAATTTGCATCCATCATCGCAAAAAGCGTCGTTATTGGCAACGCCATAGAACAGTCGGTATCAACGTCGGTGACGCTGATACCGATGGTTTGCGACAATAATAATGACACCAATAATGATGCAATAGTAAATTTGCAACGCTAATAGTGATGGTAACAGGGAAAATAAAAATTGTGGCAGGGCAGCAAGCTACCCTGCCACATCTAGCACTGTGTGCTTTATTTGAGCCATACAAAATAGTTTCTGCATTGTGTACAATGCTCATGAAAACAAAAACAAAGTATACTGAAATCATAACATTGATACATGAAATAAATACATGATCACATAATGAAAGCGATTGGTACAATCATGACAAGATATCACTAATACATAGAAGATGTCTACACAGATAAGGCGACTAAAAAAGAAAGGTGTGTGAGCTCTAGGGATCCAAGGGCGAGCTACATATCCTCGCCATTCGAAAGCTCGTCCCACCGCAAAGGAGCATCGAACGGACTCTGCAAAAAAGGAAACAACAACACATCAGTCCACCATACAATAATGCATTCTAATTAAACATGGTAACTACGGACAAGAAAGATGAGTGACTTACAGGGCCGCCGCATCTATACAATCGGTCGATCAATGAAGTGAGACCATGCCTCTTTGCATATCGAGTCTCAAGGCGGATCGAATCGCGATTTGTAATGGAATGCTGCAAAGAAAACAAAATACTAACTGTTAGAAACATGATTGTCAGTACAAAGGATATTGCAAAAAAATAAACAAGCAAAACAAAATAAAAACTTACAAAGTCCTCCAAATATGTCTTGTGGCCACCACTCCTAAGATGATGGACCACTCCGACCTCGAGTCCTGCCCTCGCCGCCTCGCGCTATTGACTCCACCGTCCTAGAGAATTTGTAGCCTCCTCCCTCAATCGGCGCTAGTCGTCCGCATCTAACCACTTGGGCTTTACAGCCCCTCTTGAGTGCCTTGTGTGCGTCTGATCATCTATGTTACATATATGCACGCATGCAATCCATCATCCAGCCCGTAGAAAATCTATCTACTGAGGCTGGAACATAAACTCCTCATGCAAGGATGCTACTATGTAGTCCTTGCTCCCCTCTTGTATGTTCTTCCAATGATCTAAGATGTTGTGCTGAAAAACTTGTTGGCACAACTCTCTCATGGGAGCCATCACTCTCCTCCCCTCATCATTCATGATGATGGCTCTTGACCTATCATCAACTAGATATGCATATCCCCCTGGGGTATGCCTAAGATGGATCCTCTCCCATTTGCGTCCATGCTCCTGGGCATATCCAGGAGGCCCCTGAGCATTCGGTGTACCGACTAGGGTAATATATGTCGGAGTGGCACCCATAGGGGTACCACCTACAGACTGCTGAGAAAAATCCAGAGTAACTGGAGTAGACATCCTCACATGTGTGACAAATCTTGGAGGTGATGCAACTCCAGTTGAACAACGAGACGGAGACACCGTGTCCGTGCCTCCACAGCATCCACCTGAGCCTGAGCCACGCTCCCTAGAACTGCTACAAGAGCGAGATGTCACACCTGTATCCCGTGCTGACCATAGACTCACTGCCTTCGTATCTCTGTAGCATCCCCCTGACCTTGCAGCACTCCCTCCCTCTGGCCCAAGTCTGGATCGTTGACCTCGTCTACTTGAAGCTGAAGCATCCGATCGTGGTGAAGTAGATCTAGCAGAGTGGCCTGACGATGTCCGAGACAGCTCCTTGTCTGCCATATCTCTAAATCTCACGATCTAGTCTGGAGACATGCACGTGAAGATATCCTGCAACTCCTCATTACTCATCCCTTGACTCATCCTGAAAATGTAACCTGCACAGACAAAAAATGATGTTAGAATAATCAATTTAAATCATACAAAGCATAGTAATATAAATCCTAAAAAAAAAGATGTCACTTAAAATGCATATCTTATGTAAAGCGATTGGTCAACGAATTGAGTAAGTGGATGCTCCAAGTGTAAGTATCCTATGGTCCCATATCAATCTCCTGACACAACTCTGCATACACTGGAAAGTCGATAGACATGTCACCATAAAAGGATGAGTCCACCTCGTTCTCAAAGAATTCTTGGACTCCTGTATTTCCATCATTGTTAACCGATGATGGCTCCAAACTTTCGATGGCCTCCACCCCTTGCAATATCGAGCCCTCTATTTGCATATTGTCTTTATCTATGCTTGGAATATCGCTTTGATCATATACTCTCAAACTTCAAGGAGCTAAAGGTATAGCATACCACCATCGAGGTTGTCAGGGGTTTGGATAGAAGATTACGTGTTCACAAACACGTACAAGAGAGTTTAAACTATTGTGACATGTACCTTTGGACTGCATCCCCTCGAGAATTCCCACTCCTCCATTGAGACCTCTGCCCCTTCGTGAGACACTGCGGTCAAAGCTCCATGCAATCATCGCATTGATATGAACTGCGGCATCTCCTTCATGCCCTCGGGATATCAAATTGGTCGATGACGTGTACTACGTCGAAATTCAGATCGTGCTTCCTCTAGATCTTGCCTAGCGATCTAGTACTTGGCGAGCCACGTCTCCATAGAGGCATGGTGCAACATACAAAAGTGATTCACCTTCTCCTCCATTGTAGCATCCCTTCTTTTTTCTACCCCATTTCCAATCACCACATCTTCAGTCAATCTATCATCGTCCTTCAGCAACCATAGCATTTTGTTGTTTGGATCTACCATTGATAGCCATTGTGAAATATGCACTAGCGCCTCAGACACAAACCAACCTTCAGCCATGCTATCTTTTGGCCGAGCTTGTTGTCGCACAAAGCCTTTCAGGGTTTTCTTGAAGTGCTCCAAGAAGAACATCCATCGCGTATGGACAGGTCCAGCAATCTCCACTTCATCTACAAGATGCACAAGAAGGTGGATTTGTATCGTGAGCATGCTGATGGGCAGGTATTTCTCAAAGAGATAGATCGTCTCCACTGCTCCCTGCCTCGTGAATTCAATAGAGGATGTCTTAATCTCATTCTGTGAGATCCATTGCACCAAAGTCGACAACCTGTAAATGGCCCCGTGTATTTCTGGAGTAAGACATCATGCGATCGCGATCGGTAGTACAAACTGCCACAAATGAGAAAGCATTATGAATAATGGCTACACTCCAACTAGCAAAATGCGCACGCCAATTACAATCCATTCATAGTACAAACCTGACATATCTTATGCCAGTCATGGGATTTTATCCTTGATAATTGGTCATCTTTAGAAAATGTAGACCTGAGAGAATGCATCATACCCGTTGGAGTGCGGATAGGCTTGACTACTTGCTTCACAATGCGCTCTTCTTTAGTGGAAAAAACCCAAGGAGCGTGAGGTAGCTACACGCGACCATCAGCACTTGACTGTGGCCAAAGCACCTCCATCTTACCTACTTCCTTCAAATCCATTCATGCCCCTATAGTGTCTCTCTTTCCTATGATGTGGTCCCATAGCAAGCTGCCCACATTCTTGAAAATATGCATGGGATCCAACAAGTGGTTGACCTGTAAGTGGGTCCAATATGGCAACTAGTAGAAAACTGAGAACCGCCGCATTCCGTTTGGATGTGACTCCGCATGGACCATTTTCAGCTCGTACCAGCTTGCAGCGTTCATACGTGTTGGAGGTCATCCAAGAAAACCTTCCCTGAGTTTATGATCCTCTGGCAAGAAAGCGGCGTGTCCTTCATATACCATCTTCTTCATGGTTCATGACCTTCAAGAGTCTAACTGTGGCCCACACAATGGACATGCGTGATAAACTGAGGTAACCAGACTTGTTCCAACACCACGACCCAGTGAATACAAGCTTGAACGAGATAAAATATAGATATTACCACAACGAGAATAGAGGCCTATTCACCTGAGCACTCTCTGAATCTCGAAAAGTCATGCATCATCCACATGAAAATGGCTCGAATATTGGCAGATCGCCGACCATCGCGCTTGCTTATATCTTGCACGGTGACCCACTCCTCCCACAAAATCTTAAGCTCATCAACTAATGGACGAAGATACGCATCCATATTTTTGACTTTGTAGCGGCTGGGGACGAGTAAGCTGAGGATGAGATATCCTTTCTTCGTAGAAAGACATGGAGGGATATTGTAGTTGACAAGGACTATAGGCCACACACTGTAAGAAGTTGAGCGCAGACCGAATGGGTTCACGCCATCCATTGCAAGATCGAGCCAAAGATTCCTTGGGAAGGTAGAGTCAATGCGGCTCCATGCACGTGAATCCGCTGATATTCATTGAACTCCATCCGTGGACCTATTTTGCGCATGTCACATTGTCAAGCTCACCATGTTGGACGTACGAAACATGTGGTTTATGCGGAGGATAAGCGAAAAGTGTCTGAGAACTTTTTGAGGGATGGTTTTCCCTTGCAAGTCCTGTCGATATCTGTGAGCACCACACTTTGGACATGTCTCCATAGTCTCGTATTCTCCTCGAATCAGTATGCAATCGTTGATACATGCATGGATGTTATTGTAGTCCATGCCAAGCTTTCGTAAAACATGTCGTGCATCATCACGAGACTCATGCATAGTATTTGCAGGTGGTAATATATGATATTTCAATAACTTAAAAAAAGCATAAACACCTTGAAAAAGTACAAATGTTTTTAATAATAGTGTCGAAAAAAAATCAACGAGACGTATACACAAGGTACCTGAACAACTCGGTCACACTCGCATCGCTCCACCCGTATTTTGCTTGCGCATTTAAGAGTGCAAGTAGTGTCTTTAGGTGAGATACTCGGCACCCATCATATAATGGTATGGATGCTTCCTCTTTAAGCAAATTAGAAGTATCGACATCCATGGGAATCAATGCATTGATCATTGCCTCCATCTCAGGCTCCAAGATTGTAGGTAGGTCTGGAAGGCTGCCTGTCTCCTCTGGCATTGACGTTATAGATAGGCCTTGCAAGTGGTGGATTGGCTCATGTACTCCATCCATCACACACCTAGGAACTCTTCTAATTGGCTGCAAAGGGTGCACTCCTCCTTGGGATGAGACATCACCTCCCTGGATAGAAAATTTGCCAGCCAGACCCAATCTTATTGTATATGGTATTCAATTAGCTTGCGAGTACAATGCATGATTGATATTAACTTTTCTTACCTTTTGCTGAAAATCCGTAATCGCCTGATCAATGATCTCAGATTGAAACTCGCCAAATCATCGTACATGTTCTATAGACAATCGATGTTTGCGTCTAATTGCCAACTTGCATTGAGAGCAAGGACATGGGACACGCTGATTAAGATACGCCTCGCGATCTTGAACAATAGAACCTTCATCGTTTTCCATTTTGTCTACGTTATGACAAACAATTTGTTTTTGTTATCATTCTTTTTTTTCTTAAATTGTTATCCTCTTCTTCCATCTCTCTCTCTTTTTCAATGTTACGACTATGACCACGACCACGACTACGACCACGACCATGACCACGACCACAACCACGACCACGACCACGATGACTATGAGGACAACTACGACCATGACTATGACTATGACTTCGACCACGACCATAATCACGACGACTATGACCACAACAACGACTATGACGACGACGACAACCACCACCACCACCACCACCACGACTACGACCACGACCACGACCATGACTACGACTACGACTACTACTACGACCACGGCCACAACCACGACCATGACTACAACTACTAATACGACGACCACAAACATGAACCATGACCACGACGACGACCACGACTACGACTATGACTATGACTACGATGACCATGACCACGACCACAACCACGACCACGACCACGACCACGACTACGACCATGACCACGACCACGACTACAACTACGACTATGACTACGACTATGACCATGACCACAATTACAACCACGAATACGACTACGACTATGACTACGAGGACCATGACCACGACTACGACCACGACTATGACTACGATTACGACCACGACCACGACCACGACCACGACTACGATTGTGACTACTTATATAGAGATGAAGAGAGAGACAAGAGTTGAGAGAAGAGAGAGGAGAAAGAGAGAGAGATCCAACTAGAGCCTTTGACACCCATAGTCAACACACCGTGGAAAACACAAGCACAAATTGACATTGAATTATGGCAAGAAAATCCACCACAAAACAATAGATATAATACTCAAGGTAGGATTTCAATGCCTTATTGATTTCAATCGGTCATGGATACCATACTATGGGTAGGTTGCACTCACTAAGAATAGGATTGGCGATTCACCTCATCTCTTCTCCATCATCAATAGAATTCTCATTTACCATTTACAACTCACTCATATTCTCTCCACACTATTGCATACTACAATCTCTATGAGGGCATGAGATTGGGATTTGCAAAGATACCAAAGCATGATCTCTAGCTTGATGGTTGCATATATACTACTACTAATCATGTAATAAATCTTAAAATAGTTATTATGCTCAAATATATGCTTGTTAGAGCATAAATTTATTCCTAAGACTATTCTAAGGAAGAAAGAGGGTTAATGATAAAAGAGTGTCCTTCCTTGCAAGTGAATTTATATTATATTTATTAATTAAAATTGATAGTTGAAGATGAGTTTCCTAAGAGATCTTGTGGTGATGCTGTTTTAGTTTTGCGAAGCATATGAATGATGCTGTTTTAGTTTTTTGTATTTATCTTTTTAAGAAGAGATTGATTTTTATGGAATATCCAAAGTTATTTTTGGATTTACGTCATGAAAAATGAATGTTTTTCATACTGATAGGCTGATTGCCTTCGTTGCATGGTGGAGGCTAGGACAAGCCCCATGTATGAGAGGTCTCTTTGCAGGAAGAACATTATGCTAAGAGGCACAAGTATGCTAGGGCTCTCTAGCCATATATCCCTTAGGTTTGTTGAGGATCGACCTAATCCCTATGAGCCTAGGACGAGCTTATTGTAAGGTCCTATTTACTTCTCTCTCTTTCTCTCCCTCTCTCATTTTCGCTCCCTCCCTCACCCTGACCCTCTCTTTCTCTCTTTCCCTATTAAGTTTAATGATTTTTCTCTCTTTTTTTCTCTCCTCTCTCTCTCTCATTTCTTTCTCTCTCTCCTCTCCCTCTCTCATTTCCTCTCCCTCCCTCACCCTCACCCACACCCTCTCTTTCTTTCTTTTCCTATTACATTTAACATATTTTCTCTCTCCTCTCATTCTCTCATTTTTTTCTCTCTCCTCTCCCTCTCTCATTTCCTTTTGCTCTCTTCCTCTCCTAATCTCATTTCTTCTCCCTCCCTCTCCCTCTCCCTCCCTCTTCCTTTCCCATTTCCTCCCCCTCTCCCTCTCCCTCTCCCTCTCCCTCTCTTTCTCTCTCTCTCCCTCCCTCTCCCTCTCCCTCCCTCTCCCTCTCCCTCTCTCTCATTTTCCTATTATGTTTAATGTCTCCCTCCCTCTCCCTCTCCCTCTCTCATTTCCTCTCCCTCCCCCTATCTTTCTCTCTCCCTCCCTCTTCCTTTCCCATTTCCTCCCCCTCCCCCTCTCCCTCTCTTTCCCTCTCTTTCTCTCTCTCTCCCTCCCTATCCCTCTCTCATTTCCTCCCCCTCCCCCTCCCTCTCCCATTTCCTCCCTCTCCCTCTCCCTCTCTTTCTCTCTCATTTCCTCTCCCTCTCTCACTATACACAAATTACACAAAAAAAAGTAAAAGAGAGAGAGAATGCACTCTTCCTCCCTCTTTCATTTCCTCCCTCCCCCTCTCCCTCTCTTTCTCTCTCTCTCTCCCTCCCTCTCCCTCTCTCATTTCCTCCCACTCCCTCTCCCATTTCCTCCCTCTCTTTCTCTCTCATTTCCTCTCCCTCTCTCAATATACACAAATTATATAAAAAAAAGTAAAAGAGAGAGAGAACGCACTCTCCCTCCCTCTCCCTCTCTCATTTCCTCCCCCTCCCTCTCGCTCTCCCTCTCTTTCTCTGTCATCTCCTCTCCCTCTCTCAATATACACAAATTAAACCCTAAATAAGTAAAAGAGAGAGAGAATGGACTCACCGTAAATATTCGAAGGAGGTTTTGGCGGCTCCTCTTCGCGACGGGGCGGCTCCTCCTCTTCTTCGCGAACGACGGCGGTAGCGGTGAGAAGCCTTCTTCCTCTCCCTCTCTCACTCTCTATGCAAAACGGTCGCTCTCTCTCTCTCTCTCTCCCTCTTGAAAACTTTCACGAATGCGCGCAATGAAATGCGCTCGGGTTTCAGCCCGCTTTTTTTTCCTCTGTGGGGCGTCCTATTTGCGTCGCATTTGCGATGCTAATAGCAATGCAAATAGCCACATCGCTATTTAACATCGCTAATCGGCATTGCTATGGCCTTGTAGTGACTCTCTAGATCAATCAAAAAGTTGGATGATGATGCAGTCTAAGGTTTTTCACAGTGTGTCCATGTAGCAACATGACACCGTCCAAGTGATGCCCTTCCTTTATGAGTTCTTCCCTGTTATATATGTATATGTATGTGTGGAAAATTTTATTCTTTGGGAATCGATAGGCATGAAGTCCCAAAGTTTAGGTTATGTGCGTTTGGGAAGGTTTGAGTAGTTGTTTACCTCTTGTGAGGGCATTGTCAACGCTTTGAGTTGTTTTTGAGAGTCATCTTAGTGACCCTGTCTTGCTAGCCTACTAGATAGTTGTTTCTAGGAGTTTGTGTTAGTTGTGAGACAACAGATAGAGAAGCTTGGAATATATCTAAAGACTATAGTATATGGAGGTGTGTAAAAAGTGGTTCTAACCCCTAAACAAAAGAAAAAGAAATGAAAAGAAAGAAAAACTTCAACAGTAGATGATCATTGCCTTGTATAGGCCTTGTAGGTTCCTAAGGATGAGTCAACTTGGGGTTCAACCTGGGGCTGATGCCTTGTCTTCCTAGGGATGACCTCTAGTTGAAACAAAAAAGATAGTTGGAGCAAAAATAAAAGTGAGTGAAATAAGAAAAGGATTTAGTGTCACCTTGTGAGGGCTTGGTAGGTTCTTGGGTGTTGAGACAGGACCTAAGACCGATGCCTTATTCTCCCTGGGTCACAATAAGATCAACTCCTTTCCTTTTACATGGCCGAGTATCAAGTCTTGAAGTATAAAAAAATGATAAATCAAAAATAAATACAAATAAAATACTAGGTTATAGGAGTCCTTGCCTAGTCAGAGTTCTTGGTCTAGTTATCCTAGGTTAGGTTGGCAGGTCAGACCATCACTTAGGATAACTCATTTGATAGTTCTTTTTAGCTAGTTGTGTTGGAGTAGTTAGTTAGTGACTAGCTCTAGATCTCTATCCAATTATACTTGACCTATCCCTTGTGTATATTCATGCCTTAATTTGGTCAGGGGTTTGAGTGAGAGTTGTGTTTGTGTTTTGTTTTGTATTCTTCTTTGAGACAGCTTGATGCTCTTTTTATGGTTTATTGATATGTAGGTTATAAGTTTGTGAATTCAACAGGCTGAGTTGCCCTATCTTGTAGTCACAAGAATGATAGCATATTTTTGAAGTAAATTTAAAGCATAAAAAGACATCGAGAGATGTAAAAGAGAAAATTTTTAATGGAAAATGAATCGATTGTGGATCAAGGACCCGGAGTCTTCCTAGATGCATTTCGATGCCATGAACCCAACTCAAGTCTCCACTTCTCAATGATGGGAGGTCATTTGAACCCCCATTCAATCGTCGCAAGGTTTGGTGTTATGAAGCAACTATCATATTTGAGAGCTAAAAAGTGCATGATGAAGGCCAATTTTATAGATTGCGATACCATGAAGCTATCTGTCCAGTCCCTTTGCAATTCCAAGCTCATTTGGTCCTCCGTCTAAGCCGGAACCACTTTTGGGAAGTGTAAATATGCAAAAACTGAATCAATTAACTTGTAATGTTAAGGCTTAAGCTTAGGGGATAGAAAAGAACATTTCTTCTCACATGAAGGGCGAGGGGTGTGCAAATTTTTTTGTGTCCCCCTCAAATCCATAGATTTCCTAATTCTCTGACTATTGGAGATTAGCCTCAAATGGAGAATCGCTTTGCTTTGCATTGCCGCATATCGTGTGCAAAATGGTGGAATGAATCAAAATCTCTTATTTCAATATTTCTCTCTCCTCTTTGCACCTTGTTCACATGACTTAATCTATGTGACAGGGGGATGGGCTGAAGTGATAGATTTTCGACGTGTGATGATGTTGAAGTTAGGAAGCATAAATCAAAGGTTGAGTATGTGTTTGTGGCCATGGAAGAGTATCAATGGCTTCTCGACTTTGAAATACATGTGGCTTCATATTAAATTAAATACATAAGTACTCGTTTTTTATATTTTATAATGATTGTTTTAACCATAATTTGGAAAATGATTTTAAATGATTAAATATGATTTCTAGTGCTAGGATTGAGAAAAACTACAATGCGAGAATTGCAAGATTTTGGAAAATTTGAGGGTTTTATGTGTTTTCATGGTCCTTTTAGTATTCACATGAGGTCATATGAAGCATAATGTTGTATTTTGGTTCATGCAAGCTCTACATATCTGAAAATTAAAAAAACCATTAATAAATAATAATAAAAATAAATAAAAATAAAATAAAATAAAATAATAGATTTTATGCATGAAAATTTTACATAAAGTTATGAATGTGTCTATGAATGTATAGTGGGGCTAAGGCATGAGATTTAGCCTAAGTTTATCCCCATTCATTATATTAAAGAGTATATTTATTGCTTTTTACACACAAAACCACAAAACAAATACTCTTTACACCTACCATTGAATGCAAAATCATAAGCGGTAGGGAAAAAAGCACTATGGAAAGATGAATGTCATGTGGAGTGTTGATTTTATGCATATCTTAACATTTTAGGACTTATTATTTTCAAGGCTTTAAAGAAGGGCAAAATTTACTTCGATACTACCTTAGCAACAACCCCTTGCGTTAGGGTGAAGACATGAAAAAAAGTATTTGTGCATGATCCACACTTTTTGATCTATAAGTTTACTTGTTTATGCACTTCATGATGTACACTTTGCATATGCATTCTATATATATGATATCATGAGCATTACCTCCTCGATGTATGGCACTTGCTTTTTGAATGACTTACCCACATTGAGTGCGAGGTTTCCTAAGTCATAGGTTTAGATGATCATTTTCTTGGTGTAAAAAGTGCCATCAAGTGGGACATTTAGCCACTGCATATATCTAAAAACTAACAATCCTTAGAGTCTTCTATTCATATTGCATAAGAATTAACCACACAAAGGACATTTGTTCTCTAAAAAAGATGCATAAAATAAGGAATAAAGATGTAGAAGCAAGATTAAATCTCTTGGAATCTGAGATGACAACCCAAGTTATTATCCAAAGCTTAGAGAGTTTGGTCCTAATTTTGGCTCAAGGAGGTTCCTTTCCCAAAGTTACAGAGGTGGACAATGATCAAAAGTGGAGTATTACAAATGTGGAGAAAATGAATATATCTCCCCAAATTGTCAAAACCCTAAAAGTTTGATGGACTACAAGCTATGCATATATAGCCGATGTAAAGGAAAAAGCCATATTGCAAAAGACAATCCCAATAACACCCTTGTTAAGGTCAGTATTTCTAAAAGTCAGATTAAGGCCCAATAACCTACCTCCAACTTGATGGAATTGGGAGTTTCCACAATAGGAAGTGCTAAGAAAAGAGAATCAAGAGTTCCAAAAGAGAATGTTCCCTTAACCAAAACTGTGAAGTTCAATCTTCCAACAGAGAAATAGAATAGTACATAATAGAATAGTACAAGATGGAGCATTGTAGTGCTACAGAGAGACATAGAGACTTGATGGGTTTCTTTTCTTTGCCTTCCATGAGCATGGGTATCCTTGCTAGTACTGCTCTTAGACTAGACCTTCTCTCCAAGCCCTCTTCTCCTCTATTGGGTTGTTGCATAGATTTTTTATGGCTAGGTACAATTTTTCTTCTTCCTTTCTTCAGCATTCATTTTCCTCTTTTTAAATTATGGCTTGTCATTCTTTTTCTACTTTCTTGGATTTCTCTTTTGCTTGTTTCATTACATCCTCTTCTTCAAAAAATTCTTCTCTATCTCTCCATATTTATTGGAGAAATACTTTTTTTTTCCATCCTTATTGAGGTTTTAGGATTTCCTCTCCCTTGCTCTCCCTCTTGAGGAGTCTCTTCTAACTTCACTACTATTAATATATCTGGTGCACATGATGCCATGCTATATCCACCAGCTTGTACATGATAAGGCATAGTAATGTACATAATAAATAAGCGATAGATTTAGAAATATGCTACCCACACTATGAATCATAACATGTATGTGTAGTGCCCATGCACACTTAGTCATTTTCATTGTGAGAGAGTCATAATACACCAAAATGATAGAAGAGAGCAGAGCCCAAGAAGCTCCCTTCCACAATATCTTGTTTGTTGAGGCTATGAGTGCATGATACATATGTTATATTATTGGCATGGTATCAAAGCAAGCCCACTACAGGTTGAGTGGGTGTGTGCCTTTCTCACTTACATAAAAATTTATGTTTAGAGTGATGTGAATACAAAGAACCCAACCATTGGAGAATGAGTGGCAAGCCATAGCCAAGTGGCACTTGCATTCATAAACAAGGAGAAATAGGACATACAACATTCTTGGAGTGAAGGAGGGAAGGTATTGTAGAACATGTTGTACACCCATATCTCTACTATTGCAGATCAAGAGAGGTAAGAGAAGAATTTGAAGTTTATTTATGGGATTGTTGGATCAATTTTTAAGACTTCCAAAGCATCACAATGGATTTGTGGTCGAGATTGGAACAAACATACAAAGTCATGGATATGTTGCATTGCTAGATAGACTCCAAATATTTCTACCACATGAAAATTTGATCCAAGAAGATAACAAAATAGAGTAGTACTTCTTTTCAATTACAGAAGTATATACCCAAAAAAACAGAGCAAGGATTGGACTGACAATTACAGAATTATATACCCAAAAGCATACTAACAAGAAGATGTGGCCTAAAGATTGCTCCCATTACTACCAATAAGACCCTAGAGCCAGTAAAAGAAGTAAATGTGGTTAATGCCTTCACGGATTTTGACACCCCAAAGATTGGCATTTGGATTAAAGGATATTTTATTACAAATGCATTGATTGATGGAGGTTCATTAGTGAATATAATGATGTGACAATAAAGGGTCTAGGCCTACAAGGTATGTAGCCTACATAGTAGCTTATTAGACTAGAAAACTAGAGCAGAATTAAGCCTTTGGCCATGCTATCATAGGTAAAGACAAGCTTGGCAAGAAGAGACTATTGGCTAACCTACATGGTGGTGAAACCAAATTCCTTTGGGACCTCATATCCTTTGCTACTAGGAAGACCATGGCTTTTTCAAGTAAGAGCACACATAAATTGGTTCAAGGGAACCATGACCCTGGGCATAGAACCCAATAACATGGTAGTAAAGTTGTATGGGGGCTCACAAAAAGGTAATGGATCCACCTCTATCAAAGTCTTAACAAATTGCTCCAACAAAGTGATAGATGGTACATTAGCTGATGAAAAAGCTATTAAACAAATATTTCCTAAGAAAATAGAGGCAAAATCCTTGAGAGTGGGCAATATAGACTAACTCCCAAAAGGAGAAAAGTCATTTTCAATGGGTGAATATCTTCTGCTTGAACTGGGAATGACTTTGAAAATTACTTTTGACAATGAGATAGAAGCATGGATGTATTTCTCTCCCTATTACATAGCAATAGGAGAGCCAGAGTCAGAAGCAAATGAAAAAGCAGATGATGCAACGAAGATCGTATTTTTCTCTTACATATCCCCTATAGAGAAAGAGACCGAGCTGAAGAGGAAAATGATGAAAGTGAAGATGCAAATAATGAAAGCAAAAAGGAAGATGCTATCCAAACAGAGGAGGATAGAAAGGAGAATGAAGTTCTAGAGGCTTCTAAAGTTGAAGATCCCATCCTATGGGAAAAAATGATGATGGTACCCTTCGGACTAGTAAATGGACCTCAATATATGCAAAGGATTTATAAGAAATGGATTAAGGAAGATAAGCCCTCCTTTAGTAGTGGCTCTTGTCACCCTAATTTATCCAACTCAAGAAAGAATGACGATGACACACTTTGCCAACAAGCACTAGTTCTCTAGCTTGAAGAGAACTTAGATGGTTCCTATTATGTGACATTCTTGGATGCATCCTCAAAAGATAAGACCTTGAGTCAAGAAGTAATTAAATCTCCCACAAAATCAGAAATAGTCATGATACCATTTCAACATCCCAAAGAGCCAGCCAAATCCCCATGGAAGGAAGAAGTTGCTTCTAGTGGAGCATTCGATGAGGTCACTCCCTTGAAGAGGTTAGAAGCTATTCACAAGAACTTCATCCACGAAGTGGAATGTGAAAAGTAATTAAATTTTGTGGATATAAATGGTATTGAGTGTCACTTAAAGGTGGATAGTAGTCTTCTAGAACTCGAGATATTGGTCCTGTGCGACCTACTAAAAGAAGAATTTGGACGTGTTTGCATGGTTACATAAAGATCTTAAGGGGATTGATCCTACAATGTGTAAGCGTCACATCCACCTTGAACCTAATACAAAGCATGTAAGGCAATGATTGAGGTGCATGAATCCAAATTAGTAATCCTAGTGAGAGGAAAGTTGTTAAAGCTCCCAGAAGTTGAGTTCATCTATCTGTGGCCAATAGTGAATGGGTCTCACCCATCCTCATACTACCCAAGAAGAACGGAAAGCTGTGGATCTATGTGGACTTTCGAGTTGAACTCTAAGATAATGTATTGGGAACTCAGGCTTGATTTCCAAGACCCACTGACCACTTGTTCTTTTAAGCATTTCAAGCCAAGTACTAATGGCTACCTCTCACATAGCCAACGCGATATCTCTCTCTACAAGTGTAGTGAGCTTACCTCCATGCTCGATTGAGTTGCCTCCTCTCCTGATGAACACTCTGGTAGCTCCACGATCCAAGTGCAAGCTTCAAGTAAGCTTGATCCTCAAGCTCCAAGCTCCATGCTCCATTGCCACGAGAAGAGAAGAGAAGAGAAGAGAAGAGAAGAGAAGAGAAGAGAAGAGAAGATAGAGAGCTTCTCCATCATGCTCCCTCACTCTCACACACTCACACACTCACTCCCTCACACTCTTACACTCCCCCTCTCAAGGACAAGCTCAAGCAAGCAAGCAAGAAGAAGAAGAAGAGAGATACTTTTTGCCACACACAAGAATGAGCTTCTTCATTTACTTTTTGACTCTTATACAAAACCCTAACCCTAATTCCCTTTGGATAGTCATCCCCTTTTTGGTCTGTCCAACCTTCTCCTCCTCTTCCCTATTGGCATGGCCTCAACTCGTTCCTATAACAATTTACAATTTGCATGGGTGAGAGCCCAGTGCTCTTTTAAAAAATAAATCATGGTGCACCTTGCGATCTTTTACAAAAGTACTGACTTGCACTTTTTCTTGTGTGCCTCTCTCCTTGATTTAGAACTTTTTTACACTTGTGTTTCTAGATTTTTCTTGGTATGCCTTCATCTTCTATTTCACTTTTGCCTTGACCTTGTCATTTGATTTAGATTTTTGAATTTTCCACATTGTTCTTCTTAGGGTTAACATTACCCCCAAAATGTAGAGGTGATCTCACGCTCAATCACAAAGACCCTGAACTACTGATTGTTCAAGTGTTTCAAGTCGAGCACTAATGGCTGCCACTCACATAGCCAATGTGTTATCTCTCTCTACGAGTATAGTGAGCTTACCTCCATGCCCAATTGAGTTTCCTCATCTCTCAAGCACTCCGGTAGCTCCATGATCCAAGTGCAAGCTTCTTCAAGCAAGCTCGATCCTCAAGCTCCACACTCCAAGCTCCATTGCCACGAGCAAGAGAAGAGAAGAGAAGAGAAGAGAAAAGAAGAGAAAAAGAAAGGAGAAGATGTAGAGCTTCTCCACCACGGTCCCTCACCCTCACACATTCACTCCTTCATACTCTCATACTCCCTCTCTCAAGCACAAGCTCAAGCAAGCAAGCAAGCAAGAAGAAGAAGAAGAAGAAGAAGAAGAAGAGAGTCTTTTATACAAAACCCTGACCCTAATTCCCTTTGGGCGGTCATCCCCTTTTTGGTTCGGGCTTGGCCTATTCCTTCAACCCTTCTCCTAATCTTCCCTATTGGCATGGCCTCAACCCCTGCCTCTAATCATTTACAATTTGCACGGGTGAGAGCACTCTTTTACAAGAGAAATCATGGTGCACCTTGCACTCTTTTACAAAAGTATTGACTTGCACTTTTTCTTGTGTGCCTCTCTCCTTGATTTAGGACTTTTTTGCACTTGTGTTTCTAGATTTTTCTTGGCATGCCTTCGTCTTCCATTTCACTTTTTCCTTGGCCTTGTCTTATACTTTAGATTTTTCAGATTTTCCATATTATTCTTTTGTGGATTAACATTACCTCCCTCCCAAATGAGTGCCAGTCCCATGGCACTCTCACTCACAGGTAGCAGGCTTTGGTATGTACCGAAGACGTGGGTGGAAGCAACTGCTATGGTTTTCCTTGGAGGAGTTTGGTGGTGGTGTGGATGAAGGTCATTGGTAGCACTTTGTTGGCTTGATTGGCTGGTGATAGGGTTGTTTTAGTTGGTGATAGGGATATTCTTTGTTGGGAGTTGCACTCATGGCTGGCACAGGTGTTGGTGTTCATGAGATGATTCTTTGGTGGACTTGCATAATGATAAATGACAAGAGTTCAGAATTGAGTGTTGATGAAGAGATGACAATACTTTTGTTGGGGTTTTCAATACTTGCAATTTAAAATCTCTCATATGGTCTCTCCCTACTAGGGATTAGTGCTAGTCTTCTTACCGTGTACAAGACGTAGTTTGATTAGTTTGGGAGATAGGTCCACAAGCCAAGAGTATTGTTCTGCACTTGAGGACCCAAATTGTGTATAGATTGTGGTACAGATATTATGTGAGTGCATGTGCATACTTAGATATTATGTAGTTAGAAGAGGTCTGGTTCCTCGTAGCAATATGTGGATGAAGCAAGGCTTCAATGGGATAGAAAAAATTATCGATATTGAGGAGAAGTACAATTGAAGGATTCTTCAGACATTGTTTGCACTTTTAACGACAAGATGTAGTATAATTGAGCTCATTGACTCCTTAGCTTTTGGTAGTAGCTGGTGGTTACTTGTAGTGTTTGAAGAGTACGGTGTACTTTCCATGGTATTTTGTGCCTTGCTTACCATTGTTAATTGTGATGGCACTGAGATGGATTGTGAAAAAGAATTGTGCAAATGGTTCAGGGTGACAAGTCAGTAACCATAGGCAAGACGAGCTCCCTAGGTATGTCTTTCCCTTGATGTGTCTTAAATAATTGTGGGGGATGTATGAAGGGCTAGGGGACTAAGGACAGAGCCAACTGACCAAGGTCATTGGACATACCTAACTTGAGGACCCCTAGGTATTGTGTTGTGATCAAGTGTAGGACAATACTTTTTGTTTTCTCTTTTTTTCTTGGATAAAATGAATACAATCAATGCAATACTATCAGCCTTTCATTTGGATTGAGAAATGTCGAGATCGAAAGGCTATGAAAAATGGATATTACAAAGATGATTGTGTTACTACCCTCGATGCTAGAGGAACAATTGTTGAGATGAAAAGATACACTTGAGATTGTGAAAATATCTTTGTAACATGTAAGACATCAAAACAATTGAGGTAGCAACTAGAGTGAGTTGTGCATGGATAAGGGATAGAGCATCTGGCAAATTGAATCCTAGTTGATGGGTTGAATAAATATTTGTCATTGCTGAGAGCATAGCTCCTACCCGGATGTAGATTTTTGCCAAGAAAGAGAGAGTAACCAATGACTATTCTTTGGGCCATGCTCAAATGCAATGTGTGCTTTTTGCAGGGGTGATTTTCTCTTCTAGTGGGGCTTTCATCATGGCTCTTTGTTCTTGGTATGTTTGTCACTTTCTCCATAATGGTTCTTTGTGGGGTTAGTGGTCTTGTGGTGACTTGGGCCTTGAATGCTTTTGTATAGAGACCTATGTCATTTTGCATTCACTTGGCAACTCATGAGAGCACATGCAAGTCATATGCTTCAACCATAATGAATAGGTGCAGCTCAAAGTGACATCACTTATCTAGATCCCATAGTGTTGACTTCGATGCATATTACCTGCACTTGATTATCTTTGCTTGTGTGTGTGTTGGCTTCTCTTCTTTTGGTATTATTCATACACAATCACAAAAAAAATTGCTTATTTATATACATGTTTATGAATCCATGTCACTTAGTGAGGATAAAAACCAATTGTAGAACTTAGGATTATATTGCAGTGTGGCATACGTATCTAGTAATTGTGGCAGCCTACTCAGTAACAATAGATATTTTAAAACATCGAGTAGCATGGTACCTTGTCCGAGTCTACTAGCAACATGTAGCTCCTCCTCAGTGAGAATTTTATCAATCATATAGTTCTATTGGCTAGTTCGAGCTAAGTCCATACCCTGGATGGTAGTCAGTACATGAGTTGCATGCATTCATGTAGGAGCTTGCCATAGTGTTCATTAGGATATTCTTCCTCTTCCCAGGATCGTGGATATGACAAATATTCCTCAAGCTCCTCCCTAGGGAATGTGCCCATTTCTACAAGGACGTAGGCATGTGTGAATAATTCAAGTTTAGTATCCAACTCGGTCAAGCACTTTGTGACACTTCTATGTTCAATGAGGGCTTTCTTGGTTGCTATCTCATGCAAGGTTCTGGGAGTTTCCTTAGGCTTTAGCATAGCTAGGGGCTCAGGTCTAGAAGAGCAAGATTGGTCAATGATAGGATTTCTTATGTCCTCAGTGTTTCCATGTTTCTCCTAAGGCTTTGCTACTATTGTGTCATAGTTTTCCTCAGATGTGACTGATATACTTTTATCAACCTATTGTGATAGTGTTGTATCCACTCTTGATTGGTCAATGTAGTTCTATTGTCAATGGATTGAGCATTGCAAGCAACAATTGATGGTAATGGTTGCTTTGATTTATTAGAATACACAGATGTGTCTGAGAGGTTTCACCACCGTTTAGGAGAGATGGCAATGGGTTCATTCGTGGGTGGACTCGATGCTTTATTCCTCAGCTCTTCAGCACTGTTGGTCTTAATCTTCTTGGCGTATACAACCACTTGCAACTGCAGTTGTTTTTGTTGTTTTCTCCTCTTTTTCTTGAGCAATGTAGGTGTATCCTTTAAAGACTTAGGACCCTCAACTAGGTCAGTTGCCATTGATGTGCTTGGTTAGGCCTCAATATTCTCTTTTTCTAGTGTGTCCTCATGGGACATAGCCGTGGCCTACTGAATAGCCTCACTAGGTTGTGAGGGTACCATTGCCTCTCTTTTTGGAGAGTCTATCTCTTTAGTTGATTCCCCTTTGTTTAGTCCCTCATCCAATTGCATTGTTAGTTGCTCACGGTCGGGTGTTTTCTCTAGACTCTTGTCCTTACCCATTGGAACATGTCTCCATTGCTTCTTATCAAAGTGAGTGTTGTGTTTAGAGCTGTTGCTCTCTTGCTCTAGAGATTAGGGTGACTCTAGTATGGAACCAAGAGATGATTTAGGATTCCTATCATGTGTAGGCTTGGACGAAACCAATTGAAGAAGTTAGGGTTGTATTGATGGGAAGCATAGAGATCTAGGATTGTAGGGACTTGAGTGAGGTAGAAGACATATGCGCTAACATCAAGTGCCATGCTTCCTACTCCTAGCTTGCTAGCCACGTATAGATATTCTTCTCGAAGCAATTTATCATACAAGCGATGTTTTTGGATAGTGGTAGAAAGCTGGACCTCATGGACCATTGCCAACACTCTTAGTGAGGTTGGGGCAATGTACCTAGGATCATGTATTGATGTCTAAAGGGCTTTCCTTTGCTCAGCGAGTGTCATTAGTCGGTGGCCAATTTTGGCTACTAATGGGATACCATTTCTGCACAAAGTTACTTTATACTTTCTCTTTTTGTTTGATTGCTTTGAGCTTTTCCTTGTTTTCTCACATTGAGCAGTATACTCATCCCAGGTCAAGGGTTTGGCTATGAACTTTGTGTGCTCTGGTGTTGGTCTTCCGATGTCCATATGGATGTATGCACGTGTGATGGCTATCAACTTGTGATCAAGATTCATCAGGCACTTCATCTCTAGTTCGTTGGTCAGATGCACTATCTCTTTAGCCAAATCTTCGAGAGATTTCTCCTCAAGCCTAGGCTTTAGGTGCTTTGAAAGTGTTGGAGGTGTCAAGGATGTTGATTGCAATATCTCCTCCACAGGTGAATTGATAAGGACATGTTCCACAAAGGGGCGTTGTCATGGCCAAAGATTGTGATTGTTGTGATTCCTTATTGGAATTAGCAGCGACTAGTTCAATGGACTCCTGGCTATTGTTGGTAGACTATGGTGTCAAGTCCTTAAGCAGATCTTAATTAGTCATTTCTTTTGTTTCCCTTTGCACATTCAATTTTTTAGATTGAGCATCAATTGAGCTAGTCACAGTGGATTGCAGAGGCATATCCTTAGGCTGAGAATTAGGGGTGGTGTCATGTCCCACACCTTGGACATTCAGAAGCTAAGATGGAGATATAGATTGGGATTGAGAAACTGCACTTGACGACTGCTGTTGTGTTTCCTATGTCCATTTAGGGAAAGAGGGTGTAGGAGATTTGGGACTCTTAGGTGGATTTGACAGTGATTGGAAGATTTTCTCATGGCTATTAGACGATTCTGCTATTTTCTTTGTTGAGCAATCAGCCTTATCATGAGCAACATTGTGCCTGTGGTGCTCATTATCCTCTTGGGAAGTGGTCTTTTTTCATGCTTGATGATTACATCTGATATCCACTTGTTAAGCACGTTAGGCTAAGGATCTACCTTTCGAATAGTCATGTTTGGTTTTCTAATTTCAATCGTGAGGGGCTCAATCACTCCAATGTTGTTGGCTCGAGACTTGAATTTTCATTTAGATTTCCTCTTGCACTTCTTTACTTTTGATACGATCTAGCCTTCAACTGATAGAGGTCGTTTAGCAAGGGGTTTCGGTACCCAAATCCATCAATTACCTATGTAATACCCTTGAGCACGTAGCAACACTTTGGATATCCATCACTGTTTTGTGCTAGCTCTCCATCGATACCTTCGTCTATAAGGCATGGGCTTCTTTTGTGGTCTTCTACAATATTTGTAAGTCCAAAGCCGATCATTGGTATCATCTCCCAACCTTCTTGTTTCAAGCATGGCCTCACTCACCACTGGTTTTCCCTATTCAACATGTGCTTGTATCAAATCTTTCAACAAGTCCTTGCTCTTGTTACTAGGCTTGCATGGTATGTTAAAATATTCCTTGTCTTTTCCCCTCAAGGTTTGATGAGGTCACCGTTACTAAAGATTGTGATTATCCTCACACTCGGTAGTATCAAGTGTATCCTCCACACTACATAATGGGCCTCACATTTTGTCACCCTTTTGAAGAGTCTTCCTAGGAGGGTTTCCTTTCCACAATTTGCACTATTTGGAGGAACATGGAATAGAATACACAATCTTTCCGTTTCAATAGTTACAAGGATTATGCACTTCCCTATAAGTGCTTGTGGGTGTTCCTCGTAAGGATTAAGAGTTGGATTAGTCGGTGTGAGCTCTGGTTGGCCTAGTAGGACCCATGCTTCATAGGTTAAGTGATGGGACCTAAAATGGGCCGGCACTGGCTATGGCACTAGCCCGACCTCATACTCATGATAGAAAAACACACCCTCATGGCCTCGCAGACCATGAGCGTCTATCCACTGCTAAAGGACTAAGCTTCCCTAAAGCCTAATCTATGCGTTTATAGTTTTATAGTTTTGTAGTCCAACGTTTCCCTTTCTATAAACTCCACAGAGGGAGAACCCATACACATTGGCAATGCCACGATAATCACATACATGGAGGCAACCTCTCGGTAGAAACACTGCGGCCCCACTGCAGCTCTCCTACATCGCAGGGATTGGCCCCTTGATGCGCTGCTCAATATATAAAAAAAACAAACACACTCCACTCTTTCATTTTGAATCCAGGAGATATACCATGCTTCCTCACCAAATAATCCCACAAGAACCAACATCTATCCTACAGTTTAGGATGCCTTACCACACTCAACATGGGTTATTGTCATTGAAAACAAGTGCTATGCATCCAGGTTTTATATTCCGATACCATGATCATCATGCACATGCAAAGTGAATGATTTTAAAGTGCTCAAACATCATTTTACAATCAACAACGTGCTTGTGCACAATCAGGATTTATCATGCATTTCACTAACCCGTTGCTAAGATGAAAGGATAGTACTGAGACCACTCGTGTAATATATTAAATATATATATTCACCTTAGCGGCGGCGCATCAAGCTAGAGCGTGAGAGGGGGGATGGAGGAGCCAGCAAGCTCCTCATTGGAGCTTGCTCGACTCCCTCGCCATGTAGGCGGACACATCAAGGGGGGGAGGACTCCCTCCCCTCCCCTATTTAAAGAGGGAGGGCAGTAGGGATTCAGAGGGGGAAGAAAGGACGGAGTGCTGCCCCGCCTATCATAAGAGAGAGAGAGAGGTTTGATTTTCCGTGCTGCTGACAGTAGCAATGAGGGAGAGAAGGAGCCGATACAGTGGGCAAGTGAGAGCTGGCCGGTCGCCGCTGAGGAGATCAAGATAAGGAGACACCCTAACACCATCCGTTCGCCTACACACCGCCAAGGCGGCCTTTTGACGACTGCCACCAACCCCCCCCCCCCACGTGGCCCCTAAAACCCCCATAGAAGCTTCTTGAAGCTTCTAAGGGGGGGCTCCTCTAATGCCCCCCTTCCTATACCCATAACCCTTCTATTCCATCATTTTTCCCCGGGTTTTTAAAACCCTCAACCCCCCCTCCTATACTCATATTCCTTTTACCCTTCACCCCCCTCATAATCTTTTTTTTTTTCCCTTCCACCCCCCACACTCCTTTTAGCACACCCCCTAAGCCCTTACCCCCGTGTATCCTTTTTCCTTCACACCTTCTCCCCGTGCTATAATCCCTTGTATTACCCTTCAAATTTTCCCCCTAGTTTTGAAAACCCCTAAGTCCTTTCACTCCCATGCCCAAAAAAAATCTCTCAAGGTGCGTATGTTGCAAAGCCACACTCACGCACAACTTTTTTTGCCGTGTATATACCCTATAGGGCCTTTTTAGGCTTTATAAACCTTTCCCTCTCCGAAGAAGCTAAGAACCTATAGGTCTTATTATTCCTTCTCATGATCAACTTTTTGAACGACTTCTTGCCTCGAAAGAGAGACGGTGGAAATCCAAAAGAAAGAGTAAAAACTGCCTTCACGTTCAAACTGCGATGCCGCCTAAGGAAGTCCAAGGAGTAGCTACAGGAGGGTCATCTCCCGGTATCCATGTGGATATCTCACCTCAAAACCAGGTTTTTCCTTCTTGGTTTTATATTGGTTTTAATTTAATCATGCAAGATGAATTGTCTGGGATAAGATATATTTTTGTCCTAGTTATTTACGATGAAGGAGTTTAGTTTAATTAAACATGCAAAAATGATAATATAATAAACATAGTTTCTTTCAAATAGCATCATGCTTTGAAACGAATTACGAGCAAGATTATCTGCCTACTGTAGTAGTATATTTCGGCTAAATCTTGAAGGTATAAAAACTGCATCTTGCACCATTAGCCCCTATTCCTTTTTGCAACGAATCATCATAGAAGATGAAATTCATGAAAGGGTTCTTACGTTGCTCGAATTCTAGGAAGTTATCATTGCTAATTGCATATCTTAGCAAGGAAAAGATTGTTATTTGGCATGAGTTTCATTTGCAAGGAAAAAGGAGGATTAATTGAATTTACATAACCTCAAACCATTAAAGTTTAGGATTGAAAAATCAATCGTCACAAGGATAACAAATCGTGCCGAGATGATCTCAATATTACCTTCTAAAAGATAACTGAATTAAGGTAAACTTAGAAACACCTATGATGCGAAGTATGCCTTGGGAATAATTTAAAGGCCAAGAAACGTTTATACCTTAAACCCTTGACTATCCTCCCTGATCGTAGGGTCAATAAATTCGTAAATGTAAAAGAACTAGGGTTTGTCCCTGAGGATCTTAAAAAGAAACCCTAGGTCCGAAAAACGTCAGCTTAACGAAACTAAAACAGATTATTTCATCACAGGACTTGCGCAGCAAGTACGAAGTCATATAGTCTTGGGGTTGATTCACAAAAAGAAAGGGTAAATATCCTCAACAGGGATGGCGGATCCTTACGCAAGTTATCTTGCAAAAGGATGTATTCTTGGATATCCTTCTAAATAAGGAAAGTTAAAAACTGGAAACTAAAGTATCCAATGAACTTTAGGGTTGACCAAGTTGGGTTAATAAGGTACGCCCTAACCCAGAATATAAAGGATCTTGCCAAGTTGCAAGACACCTTTGAACTAGTGCTGATGCATTCAAAAGGAAAGAATCATTCCTTAGCAGTTTGCCAACAACAAGATCGATTAATGGAAATGTTTTTGCTTGCTAGAGATTTTAGAGCACTGTTTGATTTATGAATTATAAATTAAATGAATATCTATACTTCAGGTTGAAGGCCTGAAGGGAGAGGCAGTTTCAGTTACCCCCGACTGCCTGCCTGACCCTAACCAAGGGGGTTGTTGACCGCGCCGGGAACGTGGACCGAACCCGCCACGAGAGGCCTCTCCGTTAAGCTCTACTTGGAGCAGGAGGATGCTTGGGTGCCGGGGGGGATCTGGCCGTAAATCCCTCACCTTTTGGGTGCTGCACAAGAGGCTAACGTAACTCGGGATTGGATCTCGAGGCGCGCATACTAGTCTACGGGCGGAAGCTTCGAATAGTGATCCCTGTGGATTACTGGATAGCCTTTGGGTGGATTATGGACAAGCCTATGAGTAGAACTCCTTGTATTTCAAAGATAAATATGATGATATGTTAATAAAGAACTTGTTTGATATTGTTTTTCTATGCCACGTGATAAGATTACGTGAAGGAAACAGTGCTTAATGGTTTAATTAAAGAAGCTGATTATTACATTTCAAATTAATGTGTTAGATAATTACATAACTAAAACAAATCAAGGAAAGTGTAGAGGATGGGCCATGGGTTCGTCCTACGGTTGTTAAGATATCGAGCTCCACTCGTGATATGCCAAGGTGACCGTTGTGCATTTATGTCACCGACGTGTTAGTTGCAGATGCGGTTGGTACACCGCCCATGAATAATAGCTAGATGACAGCTATCCTTATCTACTCTAGTTCGTGGCTCAGTTAGTATGCCACCTTAGTTAGTTGAGTTTGGTTTGAGACCCATATATAGGGTTCTTCTATTTCTATGTACTAGAGTTCTTTTGGCTTACACAACTAAGGAGAGAAAAACTATTTTCAGCCTCCACCTCTGTGTGTATTCCCCCATTGTGCAAGCAAGAAAGCTACAAGTGAGACTCCTTCCTTCTCTCCCACAATCTTGACATGGTATCAGAGCCTTGTTCGTGGTAAGGAGCTCAAGAAAGCAAGCCAAGCTCGCGGTGTTCTGGTTGAGACACCCTTTGCGGTGAAGCAAGAGGGCAGTATATGCTGCGGGCAAGGGCTTTAGCCCTTGGTGACCCTGTTTTTTTAATTTGAGGCCATTTCGGGGCCCGTTTTGGAGGCGGAAGTTTTCTGCACGCACTAAAAAAAAAGCCCAGTTTTATGCTGTGCGACCACTGTTCTACAGGTCGATGAAAAGTTACTGTAGAAATTGCATCGTATGCCTGTGCGCAGAGACATTGGGAGTTACAAAATCATCCTTGTGGCCTGTTGATGCAAAATCGTCACTAGGAAGTGACTGTGTGGTCAAATACCACTTTCGCCAATTTTGCAGATTTACCCTTGTGAGGGTGAAGCTATGTTTTTTGCAGTGACAGAATTTTTTGCAGTGTTCTGTAATGGCGTCTGATTCTCTTTCACAGATTGTCACTGAAAAGCTTGACAAGAACAACTTCCAGGCATGGAAGTTTAGAATGACGAATTTCCTTATGGGAAAAGGATATTGGGAATTTGTTGCAGGAAATGAAGAAGAACCAGTTCTTCCTTATGTTTCCAATCAATAGCAAATGCAAGCATTCATAGCATGGCATGAGAGAGCCAGGAAAGTTATGTACTGGCTGTCTATCAGTATTTCAGACTCTATGATTGTGCATATTCAGGATGCAAGTATGCCAAAGGAGGCATGGGATACTTTGTCAAAAATGTATAGCACAAATACGCAAGCCAAGAAAATGCAGCTCAAGCAAGAGTTGCACAATGTGCAAAGAGAAAGTATGAGCATCAATGACTACCACATGAAGGTGAAGAAGATTGCAGATGCACTTGCTTCCATTGGGTCGCCAGTGGAAGATGATGATTTAGTTTCTGTGACCTTGAATGGTCTAGGAAAGGATTATGCACAGTTTCGGACATCCATTTCAGTTCGTGAAAGATTTCCTGATTTTGAGGAGTTGATTGCTCTTCTAATTTCTGAGGAGCAGAGAAATGGTGGTGCATCTTCTTCAGGAGGAACTTCGAAAGAAGCTGTCTTCTACTCAAATGTTGGAAGAGGTAGAGGCAGAGGTAGAGGAGGCCGATTTGGAGGCCGTGGTAGAAATCAGAATATGCAGCAAACTCAAGAAAACCAGTCCTATGGAGGAGGACGTGGTAACTCTAGAGGCAGGGGGAGCCAAAGAGGTCGTGGTGGATGGCAAAGAGGCCAAAATGCAAACAGCAATGTTGAATGCTACTACTGTGGTAAAATGGGTCATATGGCTAAGGACTGCTATAAAAAGCAGAATGACATCATGAATGGTAAATTGCAACAAGGAAATTATGCATCTTCTAGTAGACAGGGTGATGACAGAAATGAGCATTTGTTTATGGTGCAGCACATGAACAATTCTGTGACAAGTGCAGAAGAAAGCAATGATGTATGGTATGTTGACTCAGGTGCATCAAACCACATGACAAGTCATGCAGAATGGATGGAGGATGCAAGGAAAATGGAAAAACCAGGATTTGTGGAGACTGATGATGATACTGCACATCCTATTGTGTAGATTGGAAAATTTCCTTTGTCTATGCAGGATGGGAAAAAGAAATACCTATCCGATGTATTTCATGTCCCGAATATCACCAAGAATCTGGTTTCTGTTGGTCAAATGGTTGAGCAGGGCTTGCAGGTCAGATTTAATCTTCATGGATGCTTTGTTGAGGATATGAAAAATAAAGGTCGCTTGATAGCAAAAGGAAAGAAGAAGGGAAGAATGTTTACGTTGGATGCAGACATGTCTGAATTGAGTGCAGCAATGTTTGCACATAGGACCGGTGCAGTTGCAGATATTGATATCTAGCATAAACGCATTGGTCATGTTAATGTACAACGACTTAAATCAATGCATGCCCAAAATATTGTTGCAGGATTGCCTAAATTCAAGGTTGCAGAAATGCATAAGGTATGTGAAGCCTGTCAGTTTGGAAAACAGGCAAGGAAACCATTTCCTAGACATGTTCAAGAGAGTAAGAAGCCATTGGAATTAATCCACTCTGATGTGTGGACTACTAAAGCTGCATCTCTTGGAGGCTGTCATTATTTTGTCACTTTTATTGATGACCATAGCAGAAAAGTTTGGGTGTATTTTATGAAAAAGAAAAGTGAAGTTTTTGGGCATTTCAAAACTCTTAAAGCTATGGTTGAAAAAGAAAAAGGTCTACAAATAAAATGCCTAAGGTCAGATGGAGAGGGAGAGTACCTCTCAAATGAGTTTGCAACGTTCTTGCAAGAGCATGGCATAAAGCAGCAATATTCATGCAGTCATACCCCACAACAAAATGGAATTGCAGAAAGGAAAAACAGGCATATTGGAGAGGTATCTCGTGCCATGCTCAATGAAAAAGACTTGCCAGATTTTTATTGGGCTGAAGCAGTTGCTACAGCAGTCTATATAATGAACAGGACTCCCACTACAACAATACATGGGATGACTCCAGAGGAGAGGTATACTGGTAGGAAACCAGATATTTCTCATTTGAAAATTTTTTGTTGCATTGCCTATGTACATGTGCCAGATGAGTTGAGATCCAAGTTGGATCCAAAAGCTGAGAAGTGCATCTTTATTGGTTATTCTCTGCAGCAAAAAGGGTATAGATGCTATAACCCTTCTACTCGTAAGTTTACAGTGAGCAGAGATGTTGTTTTTTATGAGATGAGTAGCTGGTATAAACCAGTAAATGTGATTGATGATGTAGATGCACAAAATGATAATGTTGCACAGAATTCACAGCAGCAGTCACAAAATATTAGTGGACCTGGAGCGTCCTCTAGCAGTGGTTCACATTCTTCGCCATGGACAGGCAGATTGAGATCAGGAGAATCTTCTCAAAGCAATGCAGATAGTGGTATGCAGGTATCACGAAAAGGAAAAGAGAAGGTTGATCAGAACAGAGCATTGATGGTGAATCCAGTGGCTCAGAACAGAGCATTGATGATGAGTTGGGTATTCCTTCTATTGTTACACTTGGAGTAAGGAAGACTAGGGATGTTTTGAGAGCACCTGGGAGTGAACCTACTTTGCGCAGGTCAACCAGAGTTAGGTATCCTGTGGATAGGCTGAAATATGATGGATTTACAGCCATTCACTATGCATATATGGTCAAAGTGATACAGGAACCAGAACCCACTTCTTTTGAGCAAGCCATGGGAAAAGAAAAATGGGAGAAAGCCATGGATGAAGAAATGGATGCATTGGAAGCAAATGCTACATGGGAATTGGTACCTTTGCCTAAAGGTAAGAATGCAATTGGCTGTAAGTGGGTTTATAAGGTGAAGCACAATGCAGATGGTTCTGTGAACAGATACAAGGCAAGATTAGTAGTCAAGGGGTATGCACAAACATATGGCATTGACTATGAAGAAACATTCAGTCCGATTGCAAGGATGGCAACCGTAAGAGCAGTCATTGCTATGGCTGCATCAAAGGAATGGTCTTTACATCAGATGGATGTAAAGAATGCCTTCTTGCATGGTGATTTGCAAGAAGAGGTATATATGGAGCAGCCACCAGGTTATGTGCATGCTGTTCATCCTGAGTTTGTTTGCAGGTTGAAGAAAGCATTGTATGGCTTGAAGCAAGCACCTAGAGCATGGTCTGACAAGATAAGACAGTATCTTGTCACTATTGGCTTTCAGATTTCCAAGGCAGATTTCTCACTTTATGTGAGAAAAACAAAGAAAGGTATTATGCTACTTGTCATTTATATTGATGATTTGATTATGACAGGTGACAGTGATGAAGATATCCTTCATGTGAAAATGCTATTGAAGCAGAAGTTTGAGATGAAGGATTTGGGAGAGCTGCGTTATTTCTCGGGCATTGAGGTGATTAGATCACCAAGTGGGATACAGCTCTTGCCGAGGCAGTATGGATTGGACATGCTGTCCAAATATGGGATGACAGGCTGTAAGCCTATTTCAGTTCCTTTGGAGTAGCATGTGAAGCTGAGCGCAGATGCAGGTGAGCTTCTGGAAGACCCTACTATGTACAGACGCATAGTAGGAAGTTTGATTTATATGACTATTACCAAGCCAGATTTGAGCTATGCTGTTGGATTGGTAAGTCAGTTTATGCAGGCTCCAAGGAAACCGCATTTGGATGCGGCTAGATGCATACTCAGGTATGTGAAGTCCACATTACAGTATGGACTATTTTATGAGACTGGGGTTCAGATACAGTTGCATGGATATACTGATGTTGATTGGGCTGGTAGTATTTCTGATAGACGATCTACCAGTGGATATGTGTTCTCTTTTGGGAGTGTTGCAGTCACTTGGAGCAGCAAGAAACAGCCTACAGTTGCCTTGTCAAGCACAGAGGCTGAGTATAGGGGTGCAGCAATGGCTGCATGTGAGGTAGCTTGGTTGCATAAGCTACTTTATGATATGCAGCAGCCTACAGATGGGCCAGTTGTCATTTATTGTGACAACATGAGCAGTATACACTTGGCAAATAACCCAGTCTATCATGCTAGAACAAAGCACATTGAGGTGCATTATCACTATGTGCAGGAGAGAGTTTTACTAGGTCTTATTGATCTAGTTTATGTCAGCACAGAGGATCAGGTAGCTGACATATTTACGAAGGCATTGGGCGTAGAGAAGCTGCGCAAGTTCAGAGACCTGCTTGGTGTGCAGGAATTGGGATTGAGCTCAAGGGGGAGTGTTGAGATATCGAGCTCCACTCATGATATGCCAGGGTGACCGTTGTGCATTTATGTCACCGACGTGTCAGTTGCAGATGCAGTTGGTACGCCGCCCATGAATAATAGCTAGATGACAGCTATCCTTATCTACTCTAGTTCATGGCTCAGTTAGTATGCCACCTTAGTTAGTTGAGTTTGGTTTGAGACCCATATATAGGGCTCTTCTATTTCTATGTACTAGAGTTCTTTTGGCTTACACAACTAAGGAGAGAAAAATTGTTTTCAGCCTCCACCTCTGTGTGTATTACCCCATTGTGCAAGCAAGAAAGCTACAAGTGAGACTCCTTCCTTCTCTCCCACAATCTTGGCAATGGTTGGGTGGTCCCGGTCAGCCGGGAACTTTTCTCAAATCTTGAAGAACAGCGGGATGATCGTCAAAGGACACGAACAACAAAAGCGTTGACCTAAAGTTATGTCTTAACCGATTTACGCTATTTTAGGGGAACGGAATGGGACTATGCCTTATGGCAGAGAGGTTGAGCTTTGCATCCCTCTCGTTTCCCATTCTCCTTGAACCAAGTGCAGCATGAATCCGCTTCGGACCTGGCGTTTCTGCGTAAAGTAGTTCGCTTAGGTCCGACACTAGTTGCTGTTAGGTAATGACCAATCAGGAAAACCCTAATTCCGATCGATCCGAAGTGGGAACGGCCAGAATACTTCCACTACGTGGCAAACGCGGGAAGGCCTAGATCGCAAATCCCATAACATTCCATGGGAGTGCCAGGCGGAGCTTTCTAGACATCCTTCCCGATGGACTGCTAAGACGTGTCTTGGATAATATTAGTGGACACGTTACAGTTGGTATCAGAGTCGACCAACAACGGAATTGTTTTTATGAAATCTCAAAAAAATGAAGTAAAGAAATTGTTGCTGTCCAAACATTTCCTTACCTTCGATGCTATCTTGCAGAATTACAAAGCATGGAATAAGTTTTTGGTATTTCGAGTTATGTTTATGACTGCAATGCATTGTCCACTTTATAGACAAAGAATTGGGATGATGAACATCCTAGAGCAGATTTATAATCCATCACCTTTGTACATAGAACGACGATGGACGGGTGCTTCAGGAATCTACTATATAGCCGCCCACCGGTTTGCCTATCTACAGACCAACCTAAAAAGGATCAAGTGGTTGGAAGACCTGAAAGTCGTAAAGCTATTCGTTTTTGTGAAAGCTCACGTAAATTCGACTTTACATATTCGAGGTCGGATGGTTGAGATGAACTCATATGTATATGAGTAAGTAACTCATGTAATTCCCGCCGACAGGATTGAAGTGTTGGGCCGCCATGAGAAGTATGGATTTCAACGGAAAGGATATCTTGAACTTCCAATGACTTACCGATTCCTGAAGATCATTGATCCAAAACCCTACTATTACTCAGTTCCTGTAGATAAATGCAATACAACATTGTTCTCCCCAAACTAAATGTAACAATTGACTTATCATCACATGGAATGTTGTATTCGAAAGGGCTATGCCCATGTAAATACAAGTAAAGACTTCTTTTTATCAATGTCTGGCTGTGCATAAGAGTTGATAAAAAGTTAAGTAGTTACATTGTTTACGAGATAACTGAATTAAAGATATAATATAAGCTAACATCAATTATCCTTTAACAACATTAAGAAAACCTTTATCCAGGCACAACCCCAGGTACAGGTTCCAAATTCGCCTCCTACATCAAGTACTGCTATGATCCAGGAGAAGAAGTTCCTTCTCAAACAGATTAAGCCACCCGAGTTTGACGGGAGAGGCAGATTCGTCCAGGCTGATTGGATTGAATCCATGGAGGATTACTTCGAAGCAGCCGGTAGTGCACCTGCCAATCAAGCAATGCTCGCCAAGTTAAAACTCACTGGCGCGAAGCCAGACTTTGGTGGAAGCAATGATGCAGGGATCAAGGGATCGCAGAGGGATCCCTTACCTGGGAGAAGCCGAAGAAAGCCGTGCAGGGAAGATACTTACCACCTGCATATCGCATGCAGAAAATGAACGAGTTCTACGAGCTAAAACAGCTAAAACTCACTCTTGACGCATATTACTCTAAATTCGTTTCACTTTTAAAGTATGCGCCACGGATGGACATGACACAACAGGTGTCCGAATTTTGTGCGGGCTTAAATCCACCAGTAAATACCCATCTCGAATCTATGCATCCATCAGATCTTCAGGATGCACTCATTTGAGCGGTGCCTATAATTCAGGAGGTGCAAGCTAGAACAAGGGGTAACAAAACTTGGTCTTATAGTGACCCAAACAGAGGAGCATTCAGACCTCAAATGAAGAGAGCTCAAGGTCATAATCAGGGACAAAGAAAGAAAGCAAGGACGAATAACGTCAACAACTTTGTTCCTACTCAAAGTAATGGCCGAAACCTCCGTTGTTTCCATTGCAACGAACCCGGTCACTTCAAGAGGCAATGTCCCAAGCTTGGTGGAGGACATCGCCAAGTGCCTTTTCAAGGAACAAGCCGTGGTCAAGGAGCCGCTACCCGAGGAAGAGGAAAAACCGCCTGCATTGCCAATAGGCAAAGATGCGAAGAAGAAGAAGAGGAAGATCCGACCATGGAAGCAGGATTCAAAAGAGTGACAGTCCATGCCGCTTTACACAAGAAAGGGCCGAATCGCCAGTTCTCGGTGATTCAGACACCGTCAGACTATCAAGGTAAAGGTTTCAAAACCTTGATTGATTGTGGCAGTACACATTCCTTTATCTCACCAGCATGTGCAAAAAGATTAGGATTAGCCACAGTAGAAGCACCTACCCTGCTTGTGGAATTGGCAAATGGTCGTGAGGTAACTTGTACCAGGCAAACTGCTAAGGTGAATTCTTTCTGGGAGGAAAGAAGACTTCAGTCAAATTCAGAGTCATGAATTTAGGTATCCATGAGTGTCTACTCAGAATGGATTCCAACGACGCCCACATTCACTGTGGAAAGGGTCAAGTTTCCTTTCGAAACTCTGAAAGGGAATTTGTCACAACTCAAGGTGAGGTAGGAGTGCCAAGAATCCAATTGGTCAAAGTATCTCGGATCATAAAAGGAGTGAGAAAAGGATTACCCGTTTACTTGATCAAACTCAACAAGTTAGATCAAAAGCAAGAGTCTCATGAAGGACCTTCTTGGCTAAAGGAATACGCGGATATATTCCCTGAAGAATTGACCGAACTTCCGCCTCAAAGAGAAGTGGATCATGAGATTAGGTTAGTACCTGGAGCTGCGCCAATTGCAAAGAGACCTTATAGAATGTCCATACCAGAAGGATTTGAGTTGAAGGAACAACTCAAGCAACTGTTAGATCAGGGCTACATCCGGCCTAGCAATTCACCTTGGGGAGCTCCAGTACTATTCCAGAAAAAGAAAGATGGGACACTTCGACTATGTATTGATTACCGAGGGTTGAATCAATCAACAGTCAAGAACAAGTATCCTATTCCTAGAATAGATGAGCTTCTTGATCGTCTTCAGGGTGCAAAGATCTTCTCCAAGATTGATCTCAGGTTAGGTTACTATCAGATAAGGATCAAAGATGAAGATATCCCAAAGACGGCCTTCAATACAAGATATGGGCACTTTGAGTTCCTAGTTATGTCATTCAGGCTTACAAATGCACCTGCTACCTTCAATAGATTAATGCAAGATATTTTTAGGCCATATCTTGATGATTTCGTGCTTGTCTTCTTCGATGACACTTTAATCTATTCCAAACAGGAAGAAGATCATGAACCTCAACTTCGGATTGTCCTTGAGACAATGAGGTCACATAAGCTGTATGCAAAAATGAAGAAGTGTGCATTCTTCAAGCGTCAGATCGAATATCTGGGATTCATAGTATCATCAGAAGGAATATCAGTAGACCCAGCCAAGGTCAAAGATGTGCTTGAATGGCCAACACCAGTATCTGTCAAAGAAATACGTAGCTTTCTTGGATTGATAGGATGGTATAGGGTCTTCATCAAAAACTATGCTTTGATTGCAGCACCTCTGACGGACTTACTAAAGAAGCAAACTTTCATTACATGGTCAACTTCCGAACAAAATAGCTTCGACAGATTGAAGCAAAAATTGGTATCAGCACCTATTCTAAAAATTCCTGACCTCAATAAGGAGTTCGAGGTAGTAACTGATGCTAGCATTCTTGCCTTGGGGTGTGCACTTATGCAGGAAGGTCATCCAGTAGCATACTCTTCAAGGAAATTGAAGAGCCATGAAAAGAATTATGCTACGCATGATCTAGAATTACTAGTTGTCATCCATGCTCTAAAACTTTGGAGACACTACCTGTTGGGTAACAAGTTTACTTTAGTAACCGATCATAAGAGTCTCAAATGGATCTTTACCCAGAACGAGCTCAACATGAGGCAACGTCGGTGGATTGAAGTGTTGGAGGAATATGACTTTGAAATCAAGTACCGACCAGGGAAAGAGAATGTAGTTGCCGATGCACTTAGTCGCAAAGCATTCCTAAATTCCCTAATCTTACAGAATCCATCAACGGCCAGATCTCTAGCTACAAAAGTATCTATGCCAAACAATCCTATACTTGAATTAGCTAAAGAGGAAGCATGCCATGATTTGGCCTATCAAACAATGCTAAATGAGATCTCTATCAAGGATCAGAATCAAAAGTTGCAAGCTAAATATCAGGAATTTTCCATTGATAATGGACTTGTCTACTATAGAACAAGGCTATGTATACCAGCAAGCCAGTCACTTAAGCAGAAGATAATGTGGCAAGCTCATGATTCTCCTTTCACAGGACATCCTGGCTATGCTAAGACTCTTAATGTAGTTAGGAAGAGCTACCATTGGGAGAGGCTCAAGGGTGACATTCTCAAATATGTCACTGAGTGTTTGTCTTGCCAACGTATCAAAGCCGAACATGTCATGATGCCAGGGAAACTACAACCGCTTGACATCCCCCAAATGAAATGGGAATTCATCAGTATGGATTTTGTTATAGGCTTACCCCAAGTCCAGGGAGGATACAACTCCATCATGGTTGTGGTTGACATGCTTACCAAGGTTGCACACCTTATTCCAGTAAAGACAAACTATAAAGCCTTTGACATTGCAAGGTTGTTTATCAAAGAGATATTCAAGCTACATGGGTTAACCAGAAGAATTATTAGTGATCGAGATTCTCTCTTCACATTACACTTCTGGAGAGCTATCTTTGAAGCTATTGGGACTCAAATCTGTTTTAGCACTACCTACCATCCCCAAACGGATGGCCAAACAGAGCGAGTAAATCAAGTCATCGAGGATATGCTTAGGGCATACTGCTCTCGAGAACCCAAGAAGTGGATTCAATACTTGCCTTTGGTAGAATTTGCTTACAATGCTTCTTACCAGCAAAGCATTCAGATGACCCCTTTCCAAGCATTATATGGTCATGATTGTCGAAGTCCTCTAAACTTTTCTGATCCAACCCTAAGGGTTGAAGCATCAAGGCAGATGTTGGAAGAGATGGATGATCAAATAAAGACAATAAGACATGATATCCAAGCGGCCAAGGATAGACAGAAGGCATACGCGAATTTGAAGCGTCATGGAAGAGTCTCCGAAGAAGGAGACATGGTCTTCATTCGCGTACGTCCTAAAAAGAGTTCTCTATCCCTTGGAGATTGCAAGAAGCTAAGTCCAAGGTATTGTGGGCCATACAAAATCCTCAAATGCCTAGGACCCAATGCTTATAGATTACAACTCCCTGAGAACCTAAAGGTTCACAATGTATTCCATATCAGCCTATTGAAAAAATATGTACCCAACCCTAACCATGTACTTGATGACCAACAAATTGTAATGCCTAGTCAAGGAGTCCTTGAACTAAGGCCGGATAGGATCTTAGATGTTAGGGAGAGACATTTAAGATCTAGAACCTTGAGAGAATGCCTCGTCCAGTGGAAAGATTATCCCGAAGAGGATGCCACATGGGTAGATGAAGGCACTCTCAATCAACAATATCCCTAGTTTATCTCGAGATGAGGACATCTCGATTCTTCTAAGGGGGAGAGAAGGTAATATATTAAATATATAGATTTGCCTTAGCGGCGGCGCATCAAGCTAGAGCGTGAGAGGGGGGGTTGAAGGAGCCAGCAAGCTCCTCGCTGGAGCTTGCTCGGCTCCCTCGCCATGCAGGCAGACACATCAAGGCTCCCTCGCCATGCAGGCAGACACATCAAGGGGGGGAGGATTCCCTCCCCTCCCCTATTTAAAGAGAGAGGGCAGCAAGGGTTCAGAGGGGGAAGGAAGGACGGAGTGCTGCCCCGCCTGTCATAAGAGAGAGAGAGAGAGGTTTGATTCGCCGTGCTGCTGATAGTAGCCATGAGGGAGAGAAGGAGCCGATACAGTGGGCAAGTGAGAGCTAGCTGGTCACCGGCGAGGAGATCAAGATAAGGAGACACCCTGCCGCCATCCATTTGCCTACACACCGCCAAGGCGGCCTTTTGACGACTGCCACCAACCCCCCACGTGGCCCCTAAAAACCCCACAGAAGCTTCAAGAAGCTTCTTGAAGCTTCTAAGGGGGGCTCCTCTAAACCCCCCTTCCTATACCCATAACCCTTCTACTCCATCATTTTTCCCCGGGTTTTTAAAACCCTCAACCCCCCCTCCTATACTCATATTCCTTTTACCCTTCACCCCCCTCATAATCTTTTTTTTTCCCTTCCACCCCCTGTACTCCTTTTAGCACACCCCCTAAGCCCTTACCCCCGTGTACCCTTTTTCCTTCACACCTTCTCCCCGTGCTATAATCCCTTGTGTTACCCTTCAAATTTTCCCCCTAGGTTTGAAAACCCCTAAGTCCTTTCACTCCCATGCCCAAAAAAAATCTCTCAAGATGCGTATGTTGCGAAGCCACACTCACGCACAACTTTTTTTGCCGTGTATATACCCTATAGGGCCTTTTTAGGCTTTATAAACCTTTCCCTCTCCGAAGAAGCTAAGAACCTAAAGGTCTTATTATTCCTTCTCGTGGTCAACTTTTTGAATGACTCCTTGCCTCGAAAGAGAGACGGTGGAAATCTGAAAGAAAGAGTTAAAACTGCCTTCACGTTCAAACTACGATGCCGCCTAAGAAAGTCTAAGGAGTAGCTGCGAGAGGGTCATCTCCCAGTATCCATGTGGATATCTCACCTTAAAACCAAGTTTTTCCTTCTTGGTTTTATATCGGTTTTAATTTAATCATGCAAGATAAATTGTCTGGGATAAGATATATTTTTGTCCTAGTTATTTACGATGAAGGAGTTTAGTTTAATTAAACATGAAAAAATGATAATATATTAAACATAGTTTCTTTCAAATAGCATCATGCTTTGAAACGAATTACGAGCAAGATTATCTGCCTACTGTAGTAGTATACTTTGGTTAAATCTTGAAGGTATAAAAACTGCATCTTGCACCATTAGCCCCTATTCCTTTTTGCAACAAATCATCATAGAAGATGAAATTCATGAAAGGGTTCTTACGTTGCTCGAATTCTAGGAAGTTATCATTCTAATTGCATATCTTAGCAAGGAAAAGATTGTTATTTGGCATGAGTTTCGTTTGCAAGGAAAAAGGAGGATTAATTGAATTTACCTAACCTCAAAGCATTAAAGTTTAGGATTGAAAAATCAATCATCACAAGGATAACAAATCGTGCTGAGGTGATCTCAATATTACCTTCTAAAAGATAACTGAATTAAGGTAAACTTAGAAATACCTATGCTGCGAAGTATGCCTTGGGAATAATTTAAAGGCCAAGAAATGTTTATACCTTAAACCCTTGACTATCCTCCCTGATCGTAGGGTCAATAAATTCGTAAATGTAAAAGAACTAGGGTTTGTCTCTGAGGTTCTTAAAAAGAGACCCTAGGTCCGACAAACGTCAGCTTAAAGAAACTAAAACAAATTATTTCATCACAGGACTTGCGCAGCAAGTACGAAGTCATATAGTCTTGGGGTTAATTCGCAAAAAGAAAGGGTAAATATCCTCAACAAGGATGGCAGATCCTTACGCAAGTTATCTTGCAAAAGGATGTATTCTTGGATATCCTTCTAAATAAGGAAAGTTAAAAACCGGAAACTAAAGTATCCAATGAACTTTAGGGTTGACCAAGTTGGGTTAATAAGGTATGCCCTAGCCCGGAATATAAAGGATCTTGCCAAGTTACAAGACACCTTGGAACTAGTGCTGATGCATTCGAAAGGAAAGAATCATTCCTTAGCAGTTTGCCAACAACAAGATCGATTAATGAAAATGTTTGTGCTTGCTAGAGATTTTAGAGCACTGTTTGATTTATGAATTACAAATTAAATGAATATCTATACTTCAGGTTGAAGGCTTGAAGGGAGAGGCAGTTTCAGCTACCCCCGACTGCCTACCTGACCCTAACCAAGGGGGTTGTTCACCGCGCCGGGAACGTGGACCGAACCCGCCGCGAGAGGTCTCTCCGTTAAGCTCTACTTGGAGAGCAGGAGGACGCTTGGGTGCCAGGGGGGGCTCTGGCCATAAATCCCTCGCCTTCCGGGTCCTGCACAAGAGGCTAACGTGACTCGGGACTGGATCTCGAGGCCCGCATACTAGTCTACGGGCGGAAGCTTGGAAGAGTGATCCCTATGGATTACTAGATAGCCTTCAGGCGGATTATGGACAAGCCTACGGGTGAAACTCCTTGTATTTCAAAGATAAATATGATTATATGTTAATAAAGAACTTGTTTGATATTGTTTTTCTATGTCACGTGATAAGATTACGTGAAGGAAACAGTGCTTAACGGTTTAATTAAAGAAGCTGATTATTACATGTCAAATTAATGTGTTAGATAATTACATAACTAAAGCAAATCGAGGAAAGTGTGGAGGATGGGACATGGGTCCGTCCTACGGTTGGGTGGTCCCGGTCAACCGGGAACTTTTCTCAAATCTTGAAGAACAGCAGGATGATCGTCAAAGGACACGAACAACAAAAGCGTTGACCTAAAGTTATGTCTTAACCGATTTACGCTGTTTTAGGGGAACGGAATGGGACTATGCCTTATGGCAGAGAGGTTGAGCTTTGCATCCCTCTCGTTTCCCATTCTCCTTGAACCAAGTGCAGTGTGAATCCGCTTCGGACCTCGCATTTCTGCGTAAAGTAGTTCGCTTGGGTCCGACGCTAGTTGCTGTTAGGTAATGACCAATCAGGAAACCCTAATTCCGGTCGATCCTAAGTGGGAACGGCTAGAATACTTCCGCTACGTGGCAGACACGGGAAGCCCTAGATCGCAAATCCTATAACATTCCATGGGAGTGCCGGGTGGAGCTTTCTAGACATCCTTCCCGATGGACTGCTAAGACTTGTCCTGGATAATATAAGTGGACACGTTACAACTCGTGCTAGTATCCTCTTAATTAACATAACACAAAACTCTATGACATGACGTGCATCAAAAAATTAGCAACAGTTAGCACACAAATCACACCATTCAAATCTCCCAACCCCCTACGTTTAGGTATTGCTTCATTGCATAGGTGTAGAGGTTCATTTTGGGATTTTTTGATGTATAGAAAGCGATAAATCACTAACTTTAACAAAGAGATAGGGCAAACTGAGGCCAAACCTCATGCTTTGCCACTACCATACATCCACAAACAATTATTATATTTTTCCAAGTCGTATTTTTATTTTTTCACTCATTTTTTTAATTTTCTTAATTCATTTATTAATAAAATACACCATTTTCTGGTTTTTCTTATCCCACTCACTTGAGCATGTTAACAAACAATTTATCTTCCATATTTCCCCCATGGGAACATATTTTTCCCACCCGAAACGGAAAAACTAGCATTTTACGACTTGAAACCCGCTTTTCGAGCTTACGAGAATTAAATAAAGCATGTAAATCATTGCAAAATCAACATTTTTTTATAAACAACAATTACTCATAATGCAAACAGCACTCACACAAATTTTCATCGAATAAAAACATAATTATCATCATAAACTATAAAAAATCCTTCATTTTCCTTCATAAAAATGCTCACACCGTGTTTTTTTTGTAACCCGAGATGCCTTGAATGCATGCCGAACCAGCAGACGGAGCCTCTATAGCTCTCAGTCCAATGCTGCTCTTCATTTTTCAGCATCTTCATCAATCTTCATCATCACTTTCTTCATTCTTCTTCACCGGATTCCTTCTTCAAGAGGATACACATGAACAGCCCATAGGGAAGAGAGAGAGGGAGGAGAGAGAAAGACTAGAAACAGATTTCTTCATCCACACAGCCATTGCTCGCGGGAAGGGTGGCGATAAGACCAGCAAAGAAGGAGAAGTTCAGCTCCCATGTCAGTTAGATGGGTTGCTTTCAGCCTGGAATCTCCATCTCCATGGATGGAGCGAAAAAATTGGTGCCTACAGGCCACCCTTCTTCATGCCATGTTTCATCTTCTCTCTCCACGATTTTCATGAAAAATTTCAAGGGGGGGTCTAAGGCTCCCAAAGGGCACATCCAATTTTGGCCACAAACTTGTCCACCTCTTCAAATCTTGACTATTTGTTGGCTCCTTCTTCGTCCAGCATCCAATTCGAGCCCTGAAAAATCCTGGGCATCCGACTTGACATCCCGCACTAACTAGCAACTCCTGACAACCCGCACCGCAGTCTAAAAAATTATCAAAAATCCACAAGTGTCACTCGGGTGCTTTTTAAAAGTCGTCTTTCACTTGATGCTTAAAATTGTCCTAGCTGCAACCGCCGCCTTCGATGTTAAATATTTTTCCCCTAAATTCCATATTTTTTGGAAAATTTTAGGCACATCCCGGGCTCAAAACTCCACTCTCATTAAGATATTAAAATCTGCTCCTTCATTGATGAGAGCATTGACACTATGCTCTCTTTTTGCGGTGAGTTTAACCCTAAGATAAGAAAGTGGTACTATGTCTTCATCTTTCGGGTCTTGGCTTATAAGTTCAAGCCTTCTAATATATGCCTTTGAGTCTCCAACCACAGAACCAGACGTGGACTCTACTGATATCTTGGGTCATCTGTACAGTGCCGTTCAAGGTGCATCTATCGTCAAGACTGTCATTTCTAGTCATCCTCGCAATTGTAGCTTAATGTTGTTGGATTCTGCTTTTACTAGATGCAGTTTTGACCGCAATATATGCATGTTTTTGTGGTGTGACCTTTTTACCCTTGTTGGCTAGATTGGCCCATTGAGGTTCTAAGGTCTTTTTTTGTCATTGAGGTTCTAAGGTCTTTTTTTGTCATTGTTTGAGTATGGGATTTTGGTTGATGTTTTGCAAGTAAGAATCTATGCTTGTGTAGAGCCATTACTACTCTAGGATCTATTGGAAGACCTATCACGGTGCACATTTTCTCTCCTGCCTACTTGGGGGAGGTGCGGAGAGGAAAAAGCCCCCTCTACGGGGGTCCAGGGGGGAGGGGGCAGTCTCGCTCGACCCACAAGGTTGTTACGGTAAATACCATACACAATTTGAAGGACCATTCGTAGCCAAGTTTTGAACTACTTGCTCTAGATTTCAACCCAATGATAGATCTATGATGTACTTTCGGCTCTATATGGCTCGGTTTCAAGGGTTAGATTTGTCAAATTTGTATTCTGTTCACATGTCCAATTTTGACAAATTTTTTTCTAATTCTCAGGAGTTAAATTATTAGAATCAAACGTCTGATTTTGGATTGGTCTGATTGGCTGATCGGAAGGTCCAAGTCTAATTTTGGATTGGTTTGATCAGTCGATCGGAAGGTCCCAGTCTGATTTTGGTTAATCCGATTTTGGTGGTCCAATTATGGATCGGGGTTGGTTTGATTTTTTCATTAGAGAATTTTAGTGGTAGAAAATGGGCCCCCCTAAGAAAATACAACCTTGAACTTTCTCTCTCTAGAAAAATAGCACATTTTCTCATTTTTGGGCAAAAAAGTGTCCCCATCTGTACCAAATGGTCGAGATACTAAATCAGCTTCTTCCCTAAGGTGAAAGAAACATCATTAAATTTCCCAAATTCAAAACTTTTGAAAAGTGAGATTTTCTTCTAAAGCCTTTCCCGCTTCTGTAGCAATGGTGCAAAAATCCACCACACGTAGGTGGGGCAGTGGCGGATACAAACTCACAAAATCCACCACACATAGGTGTAATGGCAGACACAAACATGCATCAACCTCCTCTCAACACCAATTCCAAGTATCACCTCCACATAGATGTAGAGAATGTTTATGCCCCATTACAAAAAAGAAGGGGAGAAAATTACATCTCAGAAACAATGAAGACACAACTACATGAGGGAGGAGCAAGGCATTACATGTAGAGAATGTTAATGCCCCATTACAAAAAAGAAGGGGAGGAAATTACATCTCAGAAATAGTGAAGGCACAACTACATGAGGGAGGAGCAAGGCATGTTGACCTTTGGTGTGATGGTTCTCTTTATCCCAAAAATCCTCACACTATTAGCACCCCATCCTTTTCAAACCTGAATAGCCTTCTTAGATTTGTCGAAGATGACAAGAGTGGCCTTCTTGGCTATTGCAAAGTTATCTCTACAACACCTACAATGGAGAGCATATTGATGCACATCAAGAGTAGAACCATCAATAACTTAAAGGCAAAATGCAACCTCCAAGAAGAAAATATCAATGCCCAACAATAGGAGATAGAAAGATTGAACAAGCCGGTGCAAAATTTGAGATAGAAGCAAACATTGCTTGGCCCTTGATAAAGGAAATGAGAACTAAAGAACATAGACAATTTGAAGATGGGCTCTAGAGGTATGAAGAAACGAATAAGGGCTATCAGGTTAGGAATCTCTTCTCTTACTACTTTGTGCTTTTTGTTATTATGTCTCCTTGCTTTACATTGTCCCTCTTGTTTAGGGATGTACTACAGCCAAACAAGGAAAATTGTAACCCCAATGTCAACCTTGCAAAGTGACCTAAGCCACTTGTTAGCTCAAAGATTGTAGAATAACTCATACAGGAGAAGAAGTTTAAGGTAGTGCAGAGGCAAGTTGTTGAGTGATTTGTGAGCCAGAACATGGTTTCTGTGGAGGGTATACAAAGCACCATGGATGAGAGTGGTATAAATCACAATGGCTATGGTTTCTTACAAAAAGAGGTTATAAGTTCATTTAAATCACAGGGTATTAAACCAAAGCTCCTACCCACAAGTGCACAATCTGGAGACTTCAGAAATATCTTAACTTAAATCAGGGGGAGTATGTTGGAAAGCCCTATCACATCAATGGAGAGTTTCAAGCAAAACAAGGTCTAGTTGTCTATGACGATACAACAATATCTTCTTGGATTTGGAGATACTACAAGTTATGGTTGAGGTTTACAACATCTCACATGTAGAGACAAATGTCATATTGAACTTTACATTAAAGATGGATGAGTGTCAAATTCTAAAAGACGTTAAGATGGAGAGGGTAGCCATTACATTGATGGATAGGGCAATGGCAAACATGCCAAGAAATGATCCCCGTTACTTCAGTGTATAGTCCAAAATGAATTTATGGTGGCTTGGGACATTTCTGGTTGTGTCAGATAATTATGAAGCATTGGAATGGGTATTTCAAAAGACTATACTACCAAATGTTATTAATGTTCAAATGAAAAGATAGAAGACACTACTGGTTCCAAACATGGGCAACTTTCAAGTTACTTGGTATCTTGCATTAAACTTGAAGACTCTAAAGTGCTTATATAATTGTAACACAGGCCCAGTCACCCTTCCTTGCCTGTATTGCATGGAGGATGCAAAAACACTTGATCAAAAGTGGTGGAAGAAGGCGCCTAATTGTCACCAGCTTGACAAAGATTTCAAACCAATCTTTGATATACCTCTATTGAATGTACATATATGTACAATGGATGCACTTTGTTGCGTGATTGAGAAGCTTGTCAACCTGTACATTGGATTTTCTTGGAATATCAAGAACCAGACAGAATGAAAGAAGGGGATTGTCGCTCTTGAATGAAGCTTCATGGAGGAGAGGTACAAATCGTGCAAGATAAAAAAAATTCAAACAACGAAATAGACATACCAAGATAAGTTTCTCTTGGATGCGTAAAGGTAAGACGACTCCTCTCGAGACCCATCAACAACAAGTGATAAAAGCTTATAAACATGGAAAGAACTACAAAAGGATGCATGTAAGTAGGATTGAATTTGAGTAATGGAGAAGGCTACACAACATAATAAAGGATCACGAACCTCTTTGAAGACATGCAAAGGCAAAAGTGTGGTGTATTGTGGATATCATGTTCCAGATGCTAGATTATAAGGAGACATGGACAAACATAGACAAGAAGACATTTCAGACTACTCTAGATCTATTCAAGAAAGAGTTTCTAAAATCATGTGAAGACATCAATTTCACGCACTACATGGTAAGACAAGTCTTTGGTTTCATAATGTTAGTATAAAATTGTCAATGTCTACTAAACATTGTTCAGAGACTAACCATTTATTAGCAACACATCATATACAATCATATGCCATATTTCATTGAAAGGTATGGAGATCCAAGTATTTGGAGCATACAAGGCATGGAAAAGTCCCATTACATGGCACACAATGTGTATTTCAGGCATACCCAACATGATGGTGGTAGTAGAAAAGCCAACTGTCTTTGTGAGAATGGTTTTACAGAAGGATATTGTAGATACTATGGACAAAAGAGGAATTAAAATCATTAGCCATTACACAAGTACTACAAGATACTAGGATAAAGAAAGACAAGAATATTGAAGCATTCAAAAATTTAAATGCACTTGAAGGACTTGCAAAATGGAGGCAAGGTCGACACTATCACAATCATTGTTGGGTTAGAATACAAGAGGAAACCTCTCAAATTGATGATACACAGTAAAATTGATAACTATGATCACCCCAATGTAGAATACATTCTTTTGAATGATAATACATTTGATGTTTTGGAGTCAATATCTACTGCTTTTGTTATCGATGAGCTGATTCTCTTCCCCTCCCACTCCACCTCCCCCTTTGTTGACTTCCCTAGCATTGTGGAGAGGGTCGTGTTTGGCGCTCCCTCTGGTCAATTGCTGGGCAGCCTCCATGTCATTCCATGCTACCTATTCCAACTATTCTCTCTGCTTCCTCTCTCGGATGCCCTTATTGTGCATACAAACTCCTCTACCTTTGCTTGGTCTATTTCAAATTGTTCCATAGCATATGCATGCCTTATATTAGCATCATGATTGAGTTCTTCTTGTTGTACAAGGCATTCTAGTTACTAGCACTCATTAACTTCTCGTAGCGCTACCTCCTCAGCCTGACTGTCAATGCCAGCCAGTATACTTTGTTGAGCAACCAGGGTATATTGGGTGACATTTGAGTCACTATAACAGTGCAATGGAACATCATGAAAACAAAGCAACACATGCACCTTACCTATCAATGCACATTGCATACATATAAATAAACATGAATAAGTCACTTTTCTTATGTTAGTAATATCAAGAATTTTGCTGCATAAAAGTGAGGCATTCAAAGCGAATCTCCATCCACAAGATAATGTGTCTCATTGGATGGGCACCACAACCCGCTGCATTTGCATTGCGTCTACTAGTCCCCCCTCCAATACTAGATGCCCGAACATCACAAAAAAAATTTCACAACTACAAAGACACCTTGATGTTACAACAAATGGTTGAACTTGCATAGAATGAAATAATTGAATATAGTGTTGAGGTAACTCACTGTCTAACTCGGAGACCATGGAATCCACTAGATCTCCTCGAACTTGCTAAAAATATTGTATTCGTCTCGATTGAATACAACAAGCTTCAATTCTCACTAAGTTAATAGGGGAAAAAATTTATTAGCAACATGCTCGCTTAAGGCCTCTTAAAGATATTCTTTGATAGTCACAACATGCCTTTGATTATAGGCCATGGTTGGGGCCGACTCCTAATTCTTGTGGCTGGATCATGATCTTGGGCTTGGCCATGGGTTGGGCATTGGACTCCGATTGTGGCTGGGGCTAGGGTTGGGACTCCAGCTATTGGGGGCTCGAGCTTGGTCATGGGTTGGGGTTGGGGCTCCTGGGGCTGGGGTTCATGGGGTTGGGGCTCTTAGAGCTGGGAGTCCTAGGGCTGGGGTTTCTCTTGCAAGACCTCCGCAACAAAATCCTACAATTCATGCCCTCTCTATGACCTTGTATTGAGAGGGTGGACGCTTGATATGCTTCTTTATTTTGGTACCCTGGATGGACATGAGGGATTGCGAGGATTTCATGCATGCGAGGGTCACGGATGGGAGGAGGCTGAAGCAACTGATCATATCTGTAGCAGAGCCTCTTGTTAGTGTTAAAGTCTCTTGCCATCACAGTAACCCTATGTGCATGTGCTGACCAAGCATGTAGGAATCCTCCATGAATTCAATCAAGAAATCTTCACAGTTATCTTGGAGAGAAAGGAGGGCAGAGGCACAGTCGCGGTCTACTGCATCCCTATTCTATGACGCTCACAGATCTCTCCAATAACCCTCTGGAAAGAGAGTCTCAGGATTGCAAGCTGCATGTGGCACAACATGCACCTAAGCTCATCAAGAACTCCCCTATGCGTATTGAATCTTTGTCTCCTAGGGACTGGAACCTGTAACATAACATCACCTTGGTTTGATGTGAGGCTTTGTTGTGGTTGGCCTTTTCATTGTGGCATCTACAAGCATATGACAATAAGTCCTTAGGCCTTACATTAGACCAAGAAGGTCCTTGGGCCTTGCATCAGATCGTGATGGCCTAGGAGGGGAGGTCATCATGGGGCAAGGGGGTGTGGTTGATAGATTGAGGGGCCTCTCTCACATCGTGTGATTGCCCAAGAAGGGAGATCATCACAGGGCGAGGGGGGTGCAATTGACAGATTGAGGGGCCTCTCTTGCACCGTAATGGCCCAGGAAGGAAGGTCATCATGGGGCAAAGGGACGTGGTGGATGGATTGAGGGGCCTCTCTCGCACTATGATGGTGTAGGAGGGGAGGTCATCAAAAGGCGTGGGGAGCATGGTCGATGGATTGAGGGGCCTCTCTCGCACCATGATGGCCTAGGAAGGGCAGTCATCACGCAACGAGGGGGACACGGCCAATAGATTGAGGTGCCTCTCTCACACCATGATGGCTTTAGGAGGGGAGTTCATCACGCGGCGAGGGGGGACATGATCGACAGATTGAGGGGCCTCTCTCGCACCATGATGGCCCAAGAAGGGAGATCATCACTCACGGGGCGAGGGGGGCATGGTCGGTGGATTGAGGGGCCTCTCTCACACCGTGATGGCCTAGGAAGGGAGGCCATCATGGGGTGAGGTCGATAGATTGAGGGGCCTCTCTCTCAATGTAATGGCCCAAGAAGAGAGGAAGCAAGACAGAGAGTAAAGGAACACGATGTAATATTTCCGTTGTAAATATTTCCAACCCGTATGATACTCATGCAAGGGAATGACGGCATTGAATATTTGGACAATGAAATTGTACATTCTCCATTGGCATGAACAAGACCAAAGTCAAGGAAACCCGCTTATGCTTGTGTGAACCCCCTCTTGGAAAGAAATCAAAATGAAATTTTTGATTTATGGTTATAAAAACAAATCCAGCCAACGATCGTGCTGGAGGAGAGAGAGGGGAGCTGCTATGACTTAGCTTCGAACTGGAGCTCGTAAGGGAATGTAGGCATGCATGATGCGCGTGGGACGTGAGGGAGGACCCTCCCCCTCACTTATTTAAGTGGTATGGGAGGCGACGGTGAAGGGGGCTGCCGATGAAGGAGGAGCCGTGAGGAAGCTGTCGAAGGGAAGAAGGACCGTGCTGTGAAGGCTGCCGCGCTGAGGAAGGGGAGAACGTCGCCGCTGCAACTCCACGGTCGTGGAGAGGGGGGGGGGAGATTGCTGACCCTGCCAATGCATTTCGCCACCAGTTCAGTTCGCCGGCTATCGCCACCAGTCCAGTCCGCCAGCTCCACGCCATCAAAATCTACCTTACGGCAGAGGACAAGGGGCTCCTTCTTGTGCTGCAGCGTATGCTCCCTGTTGCCACCATCGCTGCGTGCTGACATTGGGCTCCACGTCACCGCCATCAAGCCAACTCCCATTCGTCGTCGACTATCCACTTCATTATTACCCCCTCCCTCTTCGTCTTCGGATTAGTCCTTAGCTAGAAGCATCTTAGAAGCTTCTTTTAAAAAGCTTCTAAGGGGGCTTCCTAAACCCCCATTTCCGTGAGCACCCATAAGTCCATTCCTAGCCCCGGGATTTTTTTTAAAAGAAGAAGAAGAAGCTCATAAAGCCTCCATTCCCACAAGCCCCATTCTCAAGAAACCCTTTCCACAAACAAGCTTCAATCCCACATGCATGCTTGTGAAAACCCCAATTCCCGCAAGTCCTCATAAAGTTCCATTCCCATAGCTCTCTCGTAAAAGGACCATCTCCACAATCAAAGCTCCAACCCCACAAGGTCTCCAATAAGCCTTGAAAACCCCAAGCCGGTACTCTCAAGGATCCGCACTTTGGAAGGGATCTCCGGCGTACAAGTTTGAAGCACTCGCAACAGTTGGAGAAGACTCACCGAACGAGTAAGGGTAAAGGCAAACCGGAAGTCCGTAAGCACGCTAACGATGGCTCCCAAGAAGACGCAAGGCGCACCTGCGGGAGGTTCTTCCCCGGACTTACACATGGATATCACCGCGGATCCACAAATCCAGGTTCCGTAAATATATTTCCACATGAAGAGATGTTTTAAATACGCTTAACTCCGTAGGGAAATTCATTCTACGTTATCATTAATTCATGGGTAGCGATAATAGTACATTCGATAAATTATAGATAAAGGATCCGTGCATATCATGTATCTACAAAGTTATGAATGAATAGCACTTATTCTCCTTGTGAACTTAGTTGCAACTGTCTCGTCATGCATCTTCAAAGTGGAAGCCACATATGGCCTAGGATTATTGTTAAAGTGCATTGGTCATGTAGGAAAGGAGTATTTTTTTTGCATTTAGTCAATAACTCCCTTCGTTATGATTCGCGTGAGGGATTTATTAACTTCTGTTTCACGGCATGATAAAGAACCCCGATCTTATAAATGGCATGGAGGATGATGCTTGCAAATAGATTAAATCGACTCTTGCCTTAGTATTGCATGAACTTCACTCACGATGTTGTTGTATCTAAGGGTCGCACTTTTACTTTCGCAAACTTCATTTCATCATGTAACATTTAGGAATGATTGCATGGCTTATAAAAGCATGAAATGCAAATACTTAGACACAAGGTTGTAGGTGTTATCCCTTGACCTAAATCCTAGTAAGCCCTATGTAGATTACTCTTCAAATTATCTTGCCTTTTGACTTTAACTAAAAGGAAGGGATAGGACTACTGCGGATCTTATGGCATGTGAAAGTAATGTATTACAGGTTTACATGTATTGTAGCATTTTGCAACTATTTTCCTACTTTAGATAAAGTATATCATCTCTAGGAAAGAATTGTCCTTGTCAAAGACAAGTAGGTCAATTTACCCAAGTCATTTGTAGTATCACGACTGCTAGGGTTTCGTATAGGCATAGCTAGCCGATTCAATAAAAACCTCAAGTACTAGCTAGGGCTTGGCACGTTAGAGATGTGGCCAAGTAACGTAATTGGACACCAAGTCGAAGTCCTCAAACCCAAAGGTCCTACCCACCTTCCCGGAGAAATTGAGCCAATGGGACACGCACGCAAATAATGATCTAGGGTTTCTACCCTAAGGATCATTCGACCTAGTGCTAGAACTTGGTTTGAGTTGGAATCCCTAGGACCGAACGTTGTCGGTCTAGTGCAATTAGGATTGGGTGAGTGAGAAGACGCCCTAAACCCTACTTCGAGTCTAATCATAATTCTTGACCAGAAAACACCATTCAAAAGTAAAATGATCTCTTGGAATGGAGGCGACACTTGTGCAACAAGTTGCAACGTCGCATAGCCTTGTGGTTCGATCACAAGAAAGTTTTGCCAATCCTTGGAATGAGGTTGGCAGGTTCTTGCGCAAGTTTAACTTGCAAGGGGATGGTTAGTCATCCTGTTACATTGCCCTCATTAGGGAAAATTTGCCAAGTTAAGGGAAGTTAGGTAATTGCTCGGACGCAAATGATTAATCAATAAATTAAAGCGACATGGCCACCGGGATTTACTATTAATAAAACCTAAGGTATTGGTTAAGTTGGGTTAACATGGTATGACCCTAACCCAAGGACGATAGGAATCTTGCCAAGTTGCAATTGATTCCGGATCGAATGCGGGATGCATTCAGAGAGAAGGAGTCACTCCTTAACAGTTTGCCAACTAAACGACCACTGGAATTGATTGTGCTTGTAACAGTTTAGAAAGCACTATTTGCATTGTTTGTTCAAGGAACTAAAGGATGAAAAGATATATAAATGCTTCAGGTTGAAGGCCTGAAGGGAGGGGCAGCTTCAGTTACCCCCAACTGCCTGCCTGACCCTAACCAAGGGGGTTGTTGACCGCGCCGGGAACGTGGACCGAACCCACCGCGAGAGGTCTTTCCGTTGAGGTCTACTTGGAGCAGGAGGACACTTGGGTGCCAGGGGGGGCTCTGGCCGTAAATCCATCGCCTTCCGGGTCCTGCACAAGAGACTAACGTGACTCGGGATTGGATCTCGAGGCCCGCATACTAGTCTACGGGCAGAAGCTTGGAATAGTGATCCCTAGCAGATTACTGGATAAGCCTTCGGGCGGATTATAGACAAGCCTACGGGCGGAACTCCTTGTATTTCAAAGATAAATGATGATATGATAATAAAGAAGTTGTTTGATATTGTTTTTCTATGTCACGTGATAAGATTACGTGAAGGAACCAGTGCTTAACGGGATTAATCAAGGGAGCTATTTGTTATATGTCAAATTAATGTGTTAGGTAATTACATAACTAAAACAACCGAGGAAAGTGCGGAGGATGGACCATGGGTCCGTCCTATGGATGGGTGGTCCCGGTTAGCCGGGAACTTTTCTCAAAAATCTTGAAAAACAACAGGATGATCATCATCATCAAAGCGAATAACGAGAACGATGACCTAGAGGTACCTCTTACCCAATTTACGTTGTTTTAGGGGAACGGAATGGGACTATGCCTTATGGCAGAGAGGTTGAGCCTTGCATCCCTCTCGTTTCCCATTCTCCTTGAACCAAGTGCAGCGTGAATCCGCTTCGGACCTGGCGCTTCTGCATAAAGTAGTTTGCTCGGGTCTGACGCTAGTTGCTGCTAGCTAATGACCAAACAGGAAAACCCAAATTCAGGTCGATCCTAAGTGGGAACGGCCAGGATACTTCCGCTACGTGGCAGACGCGGGAAGACCTGGATCGCAAGTCCCGTAACATTCCATGGGAGTGCCGGGCGGAGCTTTCTAGACATCCTTTCCGATGGACTGCTAAGACGTGTCCGGGATGATTCTAGGGGACACGTTACAGTTGGTATCAGAGCCAGGTTAACAACGGAATTGTTTTCGTGAGATCTCAATAAAATGAAGTAAAGAAATTGTTGCTGTCCAAACATTTCCTCATCTTCAATACTGTCTTGCAGAACTATGAAGCGTGGAACAAGTTTTTGGTGTTCCGGATCATGTTTATGACTGCAATGCATTCTCCGCATTATAGGCAGAGAGTTGAAATGATGAACATCCTGGAGCAGATTTATAATCCATCACCTTTATATATAGAATGAAGATGGACTGGGTCTTCAGGAATCTACTACATAGCTGCCCACCGGTTCGCTTATCTACAAACCAACCTAAAGAGGATCAAGTGGTTGGAAGATTTGAAAGTCGTGAAGCTGTTCATTTTTGTGGAAGCTCACGTAAATTCGACTTTGCATATTCAAGGTCGGAGGGTTGAATTGAACTCATATGTATATGAGGAAGTAACCCGTGTAATCCCAGCTGACAGGATTAAGGTGTTGGGCCGCCATGGGAAGTATGGATTCCAGCGGAAAGGATATCCTGAACTTCCGATGAATTATCGATTCCTAAAGATCCATGACCCAAAACCCTACTATTACACAGTTCCTGTAGACAAATCCAATACAATGTTGCTCTCCCCAAACTAAATGTAATGATTGGATTATCATCACACGAGATGTTGTATAAGGCTATGCCCATGTAAATATAAATAAGGACTTCCTTTATCAATATCCGATTGTGCATCAGGGTTGTTACAAAAAGTTAAGTAGCTTCATGATTTACGAGATAGCTGAACTAAAGATAAGCTAATGTCAATTATCATACAATAATGTTAAGAAACTTTTCCTCAGGCACAACCCCAGGTACAGGTTCCAAATTCGCCCCCTACATCAAGTACTGCTGTGATCCAGGAGAAGAAGTTCCTCCTCAAGCAGATAAAGCCACCCGAGTTTGACGGGAAAGGCAAATTCGTCCAGTCTGATGCTGAAATTTGGATTGAATCTATGGAGGATTACTTCGAAGCAGCTGGTACTGCTCCCACCAATCAGGCCATGCTCGCCAAATTAAAACTCACCGGTGAAGCTAGATTATGGTGGAAACAATGGTGCAGGGATCAAGGGACTTCAGAGGGGTCCGTTACCTGGGAGAAGTTAAAGCAAGCCGTGCAGGGGAGATATTTGCCACCTGCATATCGTACACAGAAAATGAATGAGTTCTATGAGCTAAAACAGTTAGGACTCACCCTTGACGCATACTACTCTAAATTTGTCTCACTCTTAAAGTATGCGCCACAAATGGACACGACGCAGCAGGTGTCCAAATTTTGCGCGGGCTTAAATCCACCTGTAAATACTCGTCTCGAATCTATGCGACCATCAGATCTTCAGGATGCACTCATTCGAGCGGCACCTATAATTCAGGAAGTGCAAGCTAAACCAAGGGGTATTAAGAATTGGTCTTATAGCGACCCGAACAAAGGAGCATTCAGACCCCAAGTTAAGAGAGTTCAAGGCCACAATCAGGGACAAAGGAAGAAAGCAAGGACAAATAACGTCAATAACTTTGTTCCTACTCACAGTAATGGCCGAAACCTCCGATGTTTCCACTGCAACGAACTCGGTCACTTCAAAAGGCAATGTCCCAAGCTCAGCGAGGGTCACCGTCAAGGTGCGGGCCGCAGTCAAGGAGCCGCCACCCGTGGAAGAGGGAGAACTGCCTGCATTATCAATAGGCAAAGATGTGAAGCAGAAGAAGAGGAAGATCGGACTATGGAAGCGGAATTCGAAAGAGCGACAGTCCATGCCGCTTTACACAAGAAGGGGCCGAATCGCCAGTTCTCGGTGATTCAAACACCGTCGGACTATCAAGGTAAAGGTTTCAAAACCTTGATTGATTGTGGCAGTACACATTCCTTTATCTCACCAGCGTGTGCTAAAAGATTAGGAATAGCCACAGTAGAAGCTCCTACCCTACTTGTGGAATTGGCAAACGGTCGTGAGGTAACTTGTACCAGGCAAACTGCTAAGGAGGAGTTCTATCTGGGAGGAAAGAAAACCTCAGTCAAATTCAGAGTCATGAATTTAGGTATCCATGAGTGTCTACTTGGGATGGATTGGCTTAAGCCTAATGACGCTCACATCCACTGTGGAAAGGGTCAAGTTTCCTTTCGAAACTCTGAAAGAGAGTTTGTTACAACTCAAGGTGAGGCAGGAGTGCCAAGAATCCAGTTAGCCAAAGTATCGCAGATCATAAAAGGGGTTAGAAAAGGATTACCTGTTTACCTGATCAAACTCAACAAATTAGATCAAAGGCAAGAGTTTCATGAGGGACCCTCTTGGCTAAAGGAATACGCTGACGTATTCCCTGAGGAATTAACTGAACTTCCACCTCCAAGAGAAGTTGATCATGAAATAAGGCTAATGCCTGGAGCTGCGCCAATTGCAAAGAGACCTTATAGAATGTCCATACCAGAAGCTATTGAGTTGAAGGAACAACTCAAGCAACTGTTAGATCAGGGTTACATCCGGCCTAGCAACTCACCATGGGGAGCTCCAGTACTATTCCAGAAAAAGAAAGATGGGACACTTCGACTATGTATTGATTACTGTGGGCTGAATCAATCAACAGTCAAGAATAAGTATCCTATTCCTAGAATAGATGAGCTTCTTGATCGCCTTCAAGGTGCAAAGATCTTCTCCAAAATTGATCTCAGGTCAGGTTACTATCAAATCAGGATCAAGGATGAAGATATTCCAAAAACGGCCTTCAATACAAGATATGGGCACTTTGAGTTCTTGGTTATGTCATTCGGGCTTACAAATGCACCTGCCACCTTCAATAGATTAATGCAGGATATTTTTAGACCATATCTTGATGATTTCGTGCTTGTCTTCTTCAATGACACTTTAGTTTATTCTAAACAGGAAGAAGATCATGAACCTCAACTTCGGATTGTCCTTGAGACAATGAGGTCTCATAAGCTGTATGCAAAAATGAAGAAGTGTGCATTCTTCAAACGTTAGATTGAATATCTAGGATTCATAGTATCATCAGAAGGAATATCAGTAGACCCATCCAAAGTCAGTGATGTGCTTGAATGGCCGATACCAGTATCCGTCAAAGAAATACGCAGTTTTCTTGGCTTGACAGGATGGTATAGGGTCTTTATCAAAAACTATGCTTTGATTGCAGCACCTCTTACCGACTTACTAAAGAAGCAGACTTCTATTACATGGTCAACTCCCGAAAAAAATAGCTTCGACCAATTGAAGCAATGTTTGGTATCAGCACCTATTCTAAAACTTCTTGACCTCAATAAGGAGTTCGAGGTAGTAACTGATGCCAGCATTCTTGCCTTGGGGTGTGTACTTATGCAGGAAGGTCATCCAGTAGCATATTCTTCAAGGAAATTGAAGAGTCATGAAAAGAATTATGCCACGCATGATCTGGAATTATTAGCTGTCATCCATGCTCTAAAGCTTTGGAGACACTACCTGTTGGGTAACAAGTTTACTCTAGTAACCGATCATAAGAGTCTCAAATGGATTTTTACCCAGAACGAGCTCAACATGAGGCAACGTCGATGGATTGAAGTATTGGAGGAGTATGATTTTGAAATCAAGTATCGACCAGGGAAAGAGAATGTAGTTGCCGATGCACTCAATCGCAAGGCATTCCTAAATTCCCTAATCTTGCAGAATCCATCAACGGCCAGATCTCTGGCTACAAAGGTATCTATGCCAAGCAACCCTATACTCGAACTAGCTAGAGAGGAAGCATGCCATGATTTGGCCTACCAAACCATGATAAAAGAAATAACTACCAAGGAGCAGAATCTGAAGTCACAAGCTAAGTATCGGGAATTTTCCATTGATAATGGACTTGTCTACTACAGAACAAGGCTATGTAGACCAACAAGCCAGTCACTTAAGCAGAAGATATTATGGGAAGCTCATGATTCCCCTTTCACAGGACATCCTGGCTATGCAAAAACTCTTAATGCAATTAGGAAGAGCTACCATTGGGAGAGGCTCAAAGGTGACGTTCTCAAATATGTCACTGAATGTTTGTCTTGCCAACGTATCAAGGCTGAACATGTCATGATGCCAGGAAAATTGCAACCACTTGACATTCCCCAAATGAAATGGGAATTCATCAGTATGGATTTTGTGGTGGGCTTACCCCAAGTCCAAGGAGGATACAACTCCATTATGGTTGTAGTTGACATGCTTACTAAGGTTGCACACCTGATTCCAGTAAAGACAAACTATAAAGCCTCTGACATTGCAAGAGTGTTTATCAAGGAGATATTCAAGCTACATGGGTTACCTAGAAGGATCATTAGTGATCGAGATTCTCTCTTCACTTCACACTTCTGGAGAGCTATCTTTGAAGCTATTGGAACTCAACTCTGTTTTAGCACCGCCTACCATCCCCAAACGGATGGACAAACAGAGCGAGTAAATCAAATCATTGAGGATATGCTTAGGGCATACTGCTGTCGGGAGCCGAAGAGGTGGATTCAGTACTTGCTGTTAGTAGAATTTGCCTACAATGCTTCTTACCAGCAGAGCATCCAAAATGACCCCTTTCCAGGCATTGTATGGTCATGATTGTCGAAGTCCCCTAAACTTTTCTGATCCAACCCTAAGAGTTGAAGCTTCAAGACAAATGTTGGAGGACATGGATGACCAAATAAGGTCAATAAGACAAGACATACAAGCAGCCAAAGATAGACAAAAGGCATATGCGGATTTGAAACGCCAAGAGAGGGTCTTCGGAGAAGGAGACATGGTCTTCATTCGTGTACGCCCTAAAAGGAGTTCTCTATCTCTAGGAGAATGCAAGAAGCTAAGTCCAAGGTATTGTGGGCCGTATAAAATCCTCAAATGCCTGGGACCCAATGCTTACAAATTGCAACTTCCTGATAACCTAAAAGTTCACAATGTATTCCATATTAGTCTCTTAAAAAAATATGTGCCCAACCCTAATCATGTACTTGATGACCAACAAATTGTAATGCCTAGTCAAGGAGTCCTTGAACTAAGACCGGAAAAGATTTTAGATGTTAGGGAGAGACAGTTGAGATCTAGAACCTTGAAAGAATGCCTCGTCCAGTGGAAAGATTATCCCGAAGAGGATGCTACCTGGATGGATGAAAGCTCTCTCTATCTTCAATATCCCCAGTTTATCTCGAGATGAGGACATCTCGATTCTTCCAAGGGGGAGAGAATGTAATAATTCCGTTGTAAATATTTCCAACCCGTATGATACTCATGCAAGGGAATGACGGCATTGAATATTTGGACAATGAAATTGTACATTCTCCATTGGCATGAACAAGACCAAAGTCAAGGAAACCCGCTTATGCTTGTGTGAACCCCCTCTTGGAAAGAAATCAAAATGAAATTTTTGATTTATGGTTATAAAAACAAATCCAGCCAACGATCGTGCTGGAGGAGAGAGAGGGGAGCTGCTATGACTTAGCTTCGAACTGGAGCTCGTAAGGGAATGTAGGCATGCATGATGCCGCGTGGGACGTGAGGGAGGACCCTCCCCCTCACTTATTTAAGTGGTATGGGAGGCGACGGTGAAGGGGGCTACCGATGAAGGAGGAGCCGTGAGGAAGCTGTCGAAGGGAAGAAGGACCGTGCTGTGAAGGCTGCCGCGCTGAGGAAGGGGAGAACGTCGCCGCTGCAGCTCCACGGTCGTGGAGAGGGGGGGGGGAGATTGCTGACCCTGCCAATGCATTTCGCCACCAGTTCAGTTCGCCGGCTATCGCCACCAGTCCAGTCCGCCAGCTCCACGCCATCAAAATCTACCTTATGGCAGAGGACAAGGGGCTCCTTCTTGTGCTGCAGCGTATGCTCCCTGTTGCCACCATAGCTGCGTGCTGACGTTGGGCTCCACGTCACCGCCATCAAGCCAACTCCCATTCGTCGTCGACTATCCACTTCATTATTACCCCCTCCCTCTTCGACTTCGGATTAGTCCTTAGCTAGAAGCATCTTAGAAGCTTCTTTTAAAAAGCTTCTAAGGGGGCTTCCTAAATCCCCATTTCCGTGAGGCACCCATAAGTCCATTCCTAGCCCTGGGATTTTTTTTAAAAGAAGAAGAAGAAGCTCATAAAGCCTCCATTCCCACAAGCCCCATTCGCAAGAAACCCTTTCCACAAACAAGCTTCAATCCCACATGCATGCTTGTGAAAACCCCAATTCCCGCAAGTCCTCATAAAGTTCCATTCCCATAGCTCTCTCGTAAAAGGACCATCTCCACAATCAAAGCTCCAACCCCACAAGGTCTCCAATAAGCCTTGAAAACCCCAAGCCGGTACTCTCAATGATCCGCACTTTGGAAGGGATCTCCGGCGTACAAGTTTGAAGCACTCGCAACAGTTGGAGAAGACTCACCGAACGAGTAAGGGTAAAGGCAAACCGGAAGTCCGTAAGCACGCTAACGATGGCTCCCAAGAAGACGCAAGGCGCACCTGCGGGAGGTTCTTCCCCGGACTTACACGTGGATATCACCGCGGATCCACAAATCCAGGTTCCGTAAATATATTTCCACATGAAGAGATGTTTTAAATACGCTTAACTCCGTAGGGAAATTCATTCTACATTATTATTAATTCATGGGTAGCGATAATAGTACATTCGATAAATTATAGATAAAGGATCCGTGCATATCATGTATCTACAAAGTTATGAATGAATAGCACTTATTCTCCTTGTGAACTTAGTTGCAACTGTCTCGTCATGCATCTTCAAAGTGGAAGCCACATATGGCCTAGGATTATTGTTAAAGTGCATTGATCATGTAGGAAAGGAGTATTTTTTTTGCATTTAGTCAATAACTCCCTTCGTTATGATTCGCGTGAGGGATTTATTAACTTCTGTTTCACGGCATGATAAAGAACCCCGATCTTATAAATGGCATGGAGGATGATGCTTGCAAATAGATTAAATCGACTCTTGCCTTAGTATTGCATGAACTTCACTCACGATGTTGTTGTATCTAAGGGTCGCACTTTTACTTTCGCAAACTTCATTTCATCATGTAACATTTAGGAATGATTGCATGGCTTATAAAAGCATGAAATGCAAATACTTAGACACAAGGTTGTAGGTGTTATCCCTTGACCTAAATCCTAGTAAGCCCTATGTAGATTACTCTTCAAATTATCTTGCCTTTTGACTTTAACTAAATGGAAGGGATAGGACTACTGCGGATCTTATGGCATGTGAAAGTAATGTATTACAGGTTTACATGTATTGTAGCATTTTGCAACTATTTTCCTACTTTAGATAAAGTATATCATCTCTAGGAAAGAATTGTCCTTGTCAAAGACAAGTAGGTCAATTTACCCAAGTCATTTGTAGTATCACGACTGCTAGGGTTTCGTATAGGCATAGCTAGCCGATTCAATAAAAACCTCAAGTACTAGCTAGGGCTTGGCACGTTAGAGATGTGGCCAAGTAACGTAATTGGACACCAAGTCGAAGTCCTCAAACCCAAAGGTCCTACCCACCTTCCCGGAGAAATTGAGCCAATGGGACACGCACGCAAATAATGATCTAGGGTTTCTACCCTAAGGATCATTCGACCTAGTGCTAGAACTTGGTTTGAGTTGGAATCCCTAGGACCGAACGTTGTCGGTCTAGTGCAATTAGGATTGGGTGAGTGAGAAGACGCCCTAAACCCTACTTCGAGTCTAATCATAATTCTTGACCAGAAAACACCATTCAAAAGTGAAATGATCTCTTGGAATGGAGGTGACACTTGTGCAACAAGTTGCAACGTCGCATAGCCTTGTGGTTCAATCACAAGAAAGTTTTGCCAATCCTTGGAATGAGGTTGGCAGGTTCTTGCGCAAGTTTAACTTGCAAGGGGATGGTTAGTCATCCTGTTACATCGCCCTCATTAGGGAAAATTTGCCAAGTTAAGGGAAGTTAGGTAATTGCTCGGACGCAAATGATTAATCAATAAATTAAAGCGACATGGCCGCCGGGATTTACTATTAATAAAACCTAAGGTATTGGTTAAGTTGGGTTAACAGGGTATGACCCTAACCCAAGGACGATAGGAATCTTGCCAAGTTGCAATTGATTCCGGATCGAATGCGGGATGCATTCGGAGAGAAGGAGTCACTCCTTAACAGTTTGCCAACTAAACGACCACTGGAATTGATTGTGCTTGTAACAGTTTAGAAAGCACTATTTGCATTGTTTGTTCAAGGAACTAAAGGATGAAAAGATATATAAATGCTTCAGGTTGAAGGCCTGAAGGGAGGGGCAGCTTCAGTTACCCCCAACTGCCTGCCTGACCCTAACCAAGGGGGTTGTTGACCGCGCCGGGAATGTGGACCGAACCCGCCGCGAGAGGTCTTTCCGTTGAGCTCTACTTGGAGCAGGAGGACGCTTGGGTGCCAGGGGGGGCTCTGGCCGTAAATCCATCGCCTTCCGGGTCCTGCACAAGAGACTAACATGACTCGGGATTGGATCTCGAGGCCCGCATACTAGTCTACGGGCAGAAGCTTGGAATAGTGATCCCTAGCGGATTACTGGATAAGCCTTCGGGCAGATTATAGACAAGCCTACGGGCGGAACTCCTTGTATTTCAAAGATAAATGATGATATGATAATAAAGAAGTTGTTTGATATTGTTTTTCTATGTCACGTGATAAGATTACGTGAAGGAACCAGTGCTTAACGGGATTAATCAAGGGAGCTGTTTGTTATATGTCAAATTAATGTGTTAGGTAATTACATAACTAAAACAACCGAGGAAAGTGCGGAGGATGGACCATGGGTCCGTCCTATGGATGGGTGGTCCCGGTTAGCCGGGAACTTTTCTCAAAAATCATGAAAAACAACAGGATGATCATCATCATCAAAGCGAATAACGAGAACAATGACCTAGAGGTACCTCTTACCCAATTTACGCTGTTTTAGGGGAACGGAATGGGACTATGCCTTATGGCAGAGAGGTTGAGCCTTGCATCCCTCTCGTTTCCCATTCTCCTTGAACCAAGTGCAGCGTGAATCCACTTCGGACCTGGCGCTTCTGCGTAAAGTAGTTCGGTCGGGTCTGACGCTAGTTGCTGCTAGCTAATGACCAAACAGGAAAACCCAAATTTAGGTCGATCCTAAGTGGGAACGGCCAGGATACTTCCGCTACGTGGCAGACGCGGGAAGACCTGGATCGCAAGTCCTGTAACATTCCATGGGAGTGCCGGGCGGAGCTTTCTAGACATCCTTTCCAATGGACTGCTAAGACGTGTCCGGGATGATTCTAGGGGACACGTTACACACGACTGCAAATAAGACAAATTGGCTTGGAAGATGAGAGGCTTAACATACTCTAGTAGATGAGAAGCTTTGCGTTCTGATAGTGAGCTGAACATACCTAAAAAAAAAGAAAAAATAATAAGGAATGAGCTACTGCCTTCAATGATAAAAATAAAAAGTCTTATGTAGCAATCTTGGGATAGAATCTACCAGTGCTAGGTTGAACCTCTATGACATTAGGATTCCTTGATTCTCTTTAGAAGGGGAAAGGGAAAGTCTATTCATCATGACCCATCCTCAACTTCAAGCTGATTAGCAAATTTGGTGTCCATTTCTTGTGTTTTTTCTACAAACTTGTCCTATTATATTCTTGGTTCTAAGCTTGCGTGCATGGTTAATATGTGTTGCTACTACTAAGAGTCTCGCCATGGACCTTCCTCATGGCACTTTGTAATTTCTCTTTTTTCTTTTAATCAAATTATGTTTCTCTCAAGGGAATGAGATTCCTCGAAGGCCATGGCCTGTAATAAAATTGATGTGGGTCATTTCAAGTGGCATTAAATGTGAACAGTACGGACACACTTCCTAGCAAATCAATCTTGTGAGTCATGTTCCTCCGTCCTCTCCATGCTCTCATCTACAGTTGACTCTGACAAACTTCACATCTTCTTCTTGTGGTTGGCTTTGACAAACCTCGTGTCTTCTTCTTTCTTTCTTTCCTCTTGCACCTCTTGTCTTCTGCCTGCTTTCCTTTCCATCTCGTACAAGGTATGCTTAATCTTCCCTTACTGGTCACAACGGTGTACAATGATGGCGCCTCTGGTCGCCTCTTGTCTTCTCCTATCACAAACCAAAAGCAATCCCTCTTGCACCTCTCGTCTTCTCCATGCTTTCCTATGTCCGTCTTTATGTCATTTGGGGGATCTTCACCTTTAGGTCAGAAAATTACATCGCCAAACTTGGAGAACTCTCCCATGCAATAAGGGGACCAATTGATAGTCCTATGGCCTTGCACTAATTAGTCCTTGGTTCTCACTCATGCCATTCTTACCCATTACCCTTCAACACACACAACATGATGATCATGGGTCACAACAGTGCGATAGAGGCCCCCCCTAGGAAGGTCCTTGGGTCTCACTCGCACCGTTGTAGCCCATTGGCCTTGAACACGCCCAGCACAATCATCATGGGTCACAATGGTGTGATAGAGGCCCCCTAGAAAGTCCTTGGGCCTCACTCACGTCATTCTGGCCCATTAGCCTTCAACATGCTCAGTGAGATCAGTATGGGTTACAACGGTGCAATAGAGGTTGGCCCTAGGAAGGTCCTTGGACCTCACTCGTGCCTTTCTGGCCCATTGGCCTTCAACATGCCCAACATGATCAACATGGTCACAACTGTGTGATAGAGGCCCCCCTAAGAAGGTCCTTGGGCCTTAGTTGTGTCATTCTAGCCAATTGGCCTTCAACATGCCTAGCGGGATTAGCATGGGTCACAACGGTGCGATAGAGGCCCCTCTAGGAAGGTCCTTGGGACTCACTCGCACCGTTCTGTCCCATTGGCCTTCAACATGCCCAACAAGATATCATGGGTCACAATGGTGAGATAAAGGCCCCCCTAGGAAGGTCCTTGGGCCGCACTCATGTCCTTTTGGCCTATTGGCCTTCAACATGCTCAACGCGATCAGAATGGGTCATTGCGGTGAGATAGAGGCCCCCCTAGGAAGGTCCTTGGGCCTCACTCGTGCCATTCTTGCCTATTGGCCCGAAGTTCCTCTTTTGTATTTTCTTGATTTTTTTTCTTTGTTTCCTATTTTCCTGATTCTTTTACTAATCTTTGGTTCCTATTTTCTTGAGCCCCTTTTTAAGGAGTTGTGATCAAGTGATGGCTCAAAGTTTGTTATTCAAGGTTGTTCTTCTAGCGGATGATGAGATTGCCCAAGAGCTTCCACATGACAATATTTTTGAAATTTTTTACAGAGCAGGTGATGTGCTTAGAGCACACGAGCTCTCTTGTATGTTTACGTCAGATTTTCCATTAGAGCATGTGCTAGCATTCGATGCCTTTGAGGACTATGAGTGTGAGTTCAAAATTCTGACTGTGGCTAGAGCCCCAAGAGGAACACCAAGGAAAAGGGGATTCTACTGCAAGAAAATCTATCTTATAACATCAGCAAGCTTTTATTTCATTCTTTTGATTACCAAAACAAAGAAACCAGAAAATCTTCATGCAGCATCATAGTAGATATCTCCCACAGATTTGATAGAATCAACCATAATCTTCAACCTCTTCATAGAATCCACCAATAGAATAAAGAATATAAAATAATACACCATCTTTGAATGGAAATCAATCACATAGTTTTCATCTTCAATGTCTTCATAGTTTTCTCTCTCAATCTCTCATATACATATACATTGTTTTGATAGAATTGGCTATCTCTGGCTCTCTCTTTCTCTCTCTCTCAATAGTACATCATCTCCTCACTACAATACTCTCATAATGACTCTCAATAGTCCTTCTTTGGTCGTGGATGTACCTCCCAAGAGGTATGTCTGATGTGAAGAGGCACCAGAGCCACTACAGTGTCTCTCCACAGCTCACTACTGTCACTGTCACTTCAATCTTCTCTTCAGTCTTCAGCAACTGCTTCTTCCATTTGTTTTAGCTCTTTTGAACTTAGATTCATCCTTTCCAAAAGTTAGAAAACTTTCCCAAATTCACACATACTTCCTACAGAACACTTAGAGAAGATCTGCAGAACAGTACAGTACAGGACTAGAGCAGATACAGAACAGTTACAGAGCAGAGACAGAGGCTCTACAGAAGGTCATCAGAACCTCATAACTCATACTAAAACCATTCCAAACTATCAAAAACTTTCAATAAGCTTTCAGAAGATTTCAATCTTCATCAATCATCAATCCATGCTTCATATAGAAGAAAGTCAGAACAAAATAGAAGCTTTACAGAAGGTATACAGAACCAATGAGAACCTCAATAGAACCTATCACAACATTACAGAGCTTCATATCTCCACTAAAAATCATCATGAACTTTCAAAGCATAATCAATATCATCCAAAACACTCTCAAACACTTCCATTATCAACCATACATCACTCCAAATCCATCAAAAATCAATAATTCAGACCTCAAAAACAACAAAAATCAATCAAAAAATCAGTCTTTTTTCACTCCAACATATCCCCACACTTAGAAAGGAAGCGTCCTCGCGACCTAAGGAAAGGAAGAAGACAAGTTCACTAAAGAGCTCAATTTTATCATCTGTAGGGTCTTTAATAATCTCTCTTAACCATGACCCCAACTTATCACCAGTATCTCTAGAAAAAACTACTAAAGGATAACTTCATTATTAGTTAACTCATCTGATAATCATTTAAAAGTCATAACAAATCTGTAAAGGATATAAAAGGTTCTTCTTCAGCTTTCCACCATAGGTGTGCCATCCACCATCAATAGTTTGAAAAGAGCTCTCGAACAAATTATTCAACCAGTACGAACTCATCACATAAGATTAACCCACAACACACACACAAACACTAAAGTCAACCATCTGAATGACACTACCAAAAAGAAATTTATATCATTAAGAATCATCAAAAATACATTGGAAAGGTATCAATGAAGGTGATCCCTTTTGAAGGATGGGTAGTTTCGAAAACGATCCATGGAGAAGGACTCATCTACAAATGTCTTTGGAGGATTTTGAACGAACTGTAGATAGCACATCCTTTCTAGCAAAACAAGGTATTTGCTAGGGAGACATAAGGCATGAAAATATAGGACATCCAACTGTTGAGAATCAATGTTCACATTGACATTTATAGAAAGCTTTGGAATGGCCTTTTGATCATTATGGAAATGCCTATGCATATATGCTAGATACCAAGCAAAATGAGCTGTCAATCTCACTGAAGGAACTAGAGATTGTGAATATTTGTGAGCAAAATGAAGGTACTTCTAGTATGCTTGACTAGCAGTTGTCTAGTCCCCTGGAATTAATGGCCAGTTAATATGTGGTCTCATGAGAGAATCAGTCGAGCTCCATCCTCTTCTTCTCGGAATCTACTGATCAAATCCTTCATGCTCACTAACTAACTGAGGGGGTTGAGAAATAGAAGTGGCAGGAGATGGAAGTGGAATAAGTAAAAGAGGATGAAGAGATGGGTAGGCAAAATCATAAAAGAAGGAATAAGCTAAAGAAGGAGTAGTTGAAAATTTAAGTGAATCAATTGGGAAATGTGTCAATTGATAAACAGGAAAAGTAGAAGGTATATGAATAGATGGAGAAGGGCATGGTGGAGAAGGGAAAAAGACTCGATCTTCGATGAAAGAACAATAGGTAAATATAGGAATTTGAGGAAAACCTTGAGGTTGGAAAAGAAGAGGTAAGATTGCTGTTGAGTTGGTTTGATAAAGGGAAAGATAAGTATCATAGCGATGAGCCATTTGTTGGTAGTACAATAGACTAGGAATAGAGGGACCTAAAACAAATAGTCTTTGATAGGCATCAAAAAAGGATGAATCAAATGGACGGTTCTTGGAAAGATAAGCTAGGATATCTGCCCTTAGTTGGTTAGTGCTCTACACATAAGTAGAAGCTGTATTTTGACATTGATTCAGGACCACAGAATCAATTATTGAATGCCATGAATTGTCAGGGAAAGTAGACACTTTTGAGGAATAACACTGGAACATGTATTCTATCCTCAACTCCAAATAGTTGACATACAAAAGAGCTTGCAAAACCACATCCCCCACATACCAGGCCAAATCTACATCATCTATAATCAACAGATCACCTCATAGATACATGTAAGACAATAACATGGTATCTGTCGTCACAAAATCTTCAAAAACCATACGGACCACTTCTGTTAGCAAATCAGAAGACCAAGCCCCACTCCAACCATCCTCTGGAAGAGTAAGATCCATCGTTGAAAGCCTCATATAGAAGGCCAACTTCTGCAAATGATAGTGGACAAAGAAAGAATGGTCTGGAGGAACATATTCCTGAAAGTGCTCAAATGTAGACCATAAAAAATCCATCCTAGACTGCAATCTTTCCACTTTATCTTGAAACAATGGACACAATGTGGCCTGTCTCTGTAGAACTGTCAAGTCCTGGTGCTGAGAGATAGAAGGAATAATAGGAACATTGGGGCTTGGAGGAATGGACCGTGACTGTGCCAGTTGGTCTTGCAACAGCTTAATCTGGGAAG